>NC_086365.1:11520154-12120154 GCF_036324505.1 Eleginops maclovinus
CCCAAAATATACCTTTTCACATTACAGGAGGTTAGATAATGTACAAATTCAGAATATGTGTCCAAAATAGTTTTTCTTTATATGCTTACCTACAGTCTATGTTTTGGAAAAGGTCAAGTGGGTCAGTTCACCCCACTAGAATTCAAGATACAGTATTGTTTCAGCCCCTGGTCTATTGCAGTCAGTGGTAAAACCAGTTGCCTGTTCAAACCTCAATGAAATGCCCTTTCTTGCTTTTCTTTTCAGGGTAATGTCTTCCCAAATAATGGAATAGTACCGTTGAGTCAGGCCAGAGCAGCCGGCAGGTTATGATCTCTGCGCCGGGCTTATTTGATCTGAGCTGCGTTAGATGGTTGGCAGCTTTACTTTTCCCACAGGGATACATCACAGGGTTTCTACTGACCCGTGCAGACCAGGGATGTTTGAACGGATGCAAGCGGAAATACAAAACCAACAGTTGTCCAAAAAACAAAACAAAGCACACCAATGGACTGTGTTTTTGCCAGTATCAACAGCCAGTTTACTTTTTTACCAGGCGAGCAGAGCCATTAGAGGGCAGTGAGCATCTTTGAGAGACGGTTTGCGGTTATTGAGTGAACACCTCCTCGCTTTTTCCCACTCCCACCGGACCACTGTGAAGAGAAGATGGACTACAGAGGACTAATCTACAGCAGCCTTCAAAGAGCTGAGCTAAAATGTTCTTTGGGTACTTTGTGAAGTGTTGTGGAGTCTAAAGACCACCCTGAATGTGAAGTACCAGACAGCTCTAATGCAACTCTTTCCATTTTAAAAATGTGTGAGTGGAAAGACAGCAAGTAAGTTTGAAGGCACTCAAACAACAGACTTTTTTACTAAAAGGCATAACCACTCTTTCGTTCAACAAGGCCAGACAGAATTCCACATTAACAGCATTAACCTGCTCCGGTCCCTGATGGCTTTGAGTGCAAGCATCACTAAAAAAGACCATGACGATAAATGAGGAACAAGTCCCTTTCAGTGGGTTTTTTCAAAGTAAAAAATAAATAAAAGGAACTTTCTGTTTTGAGTTACATCACATGAAGTCATCCCTTGGCTGGCTTGCAACCCAGCTGACCCATCCATTGAAACATTGACCACTTTTTGGGGCTTTGTGGCAGTCACTCCTTTTTTTCTGAAAAGTGCAGATTGGCAGAAGATGACACAGTTCTTTACAGATGTAGCCTCCTAATTTGCTCTCAAAGTGCAACAGATAGACGCATTTACCTTTACATTGTATACAATCCTGAGAGAACATTGAATATTGCATTTAGTGATTCTATCAATGCCTTCCGAGTCCCAATCATCTACGCCCAACAACTCACCATTATATCAGGAATGAGTAAAAGTCATTTTTAATCGAAACTATTAAGTTAACCCAGCTTTCCTGTCTCATATGTTTACGGTAAAGTAAAAAAAAGTACAATATTTGCATAATTTGGTTGTAAAAATATATATTCAGCTGTTAACACTTAAGAGCGTTTTTTCAAATGAGCACGAGCTCCCTTCACGAGCTCCCTTCACGAGCTCCCTTGCCCTTATGTTTACTCATGTTAACATTTCCCTTTTGTTTAATTCATCCTTCAAATAAAAGAAAGAAATGACATATTTGTAATGTGTTTTGGTTAGTTAAAACATATTTGAATGAACACTCAGATACATATGTTGGTTTACATAAATTCCGGCTAACGTGGGGGGGGGGGTTGGGTTGCCATTTAGCACTTCTGCACACGTCACTGCTGCAGGTGTCCGTGTTTGATTGACAGCAGCTGTCAGGTTGAAATCCCGGTGTTACACTTACCGAAAGTTAACAAACGTCATCTGGAGCCACGTTCAGTAATGGGGAGACGGCGATATGGAGGAGCGAGGACCACGGCAGCATTTACCGGACCCAAAGTGACATTACAGGTGCGTTTATATGCGGGTTAATGTGCTACAGCTAACAGCTATTTAGCCTGCAAAGTGAATCCTGTTAGCTGAGCGCTTTTGTTTGGTCGTTTGTTCAACACTTTCAGGACAAGATGTGGGAGTATGTTTATTAAATAGACAACAAAGTGCCTTTAACTGGAAAGCTACTGTGGTTGTTCAATTTCTGTGGCTCTTTTATTATTTTAAAAAGGTTTCCCTTTCACTACACGCCTGCCTGAATTAAATGATCCCTTTTTTGTTGTTGTAAAGATAACACAGTTTTGTCGTTTCCTGACTTGGTTAAGGGCTCTGGTGACGAACAGCAAGCTACTGTATAAAACACATTATAATATTAAACACATGTTGTGTTTGACAAACCTTTACAGACTAAGTCGTTGTCCTCCACATAAAATGCACACACAGTGACCAGCTAGATGGAAGTATCCTCTCTAATGGTGTTTTGTCACCTTGTTTCCTTCCCTCCACTTCCTTCCTTCCTCTACCTGTTTGTGTTTTGGTGAAGCACAAAGCATTGAGAGGCCTTGTAACTCAAGCTGCCTTGTTAGAAATACTAATGAATCCTTATTTGAATTTCACACTGGGTTTAAACTGCTGCATTTCATGGAGGTGGTGGTTTAAGGGATTGGACGAGAGTTTAAAACAGAGCGGCGTGATCTGAGTTACGGAAAAAGCCTCAAACTTAGAGGTTATTCGGATTCCTTTGGGAGTAGAGGGAAAGAGAGAAACAATTACCTTAAAGAATATATAAAAATGGCTGCTTGCTTCTAGTATTTCCGAAAGAGCATCAAGAACACGATCTAATGGTGTCAACATGAATGGTCAGGGTGGCCCAGGTTCATGTCCTTGTTATGGAGTCATCTATTTAAAGTCGTGGCCTCCCTCTTTCTGTCTGATGGACCACACAATGAACTCTGTTTAAAGGCCGAGGTCACTGACCATTTCCCTTCAGCCAGCTCTTTAAAAAGGAGAAAGAAAGACCTTGAAGTACTTTCACGAGGCTCACAAAAAGGAGGTTTGTTTACTCAAAAAAGGTTAATCTCTTTCTATTTTGCTCTCCCCTGAAGAGTCTTGAAACCAAAGGGAAAGTGGAACACTGTCTGTTTCTCTGTAAACTGCAGACCTAATATAATTTGGGCTTTGAGGGCCAGCTTCTCTGGTCTAACGCAAACACAAACACCCTGATTTATTGTACAATTGTATTATTGTGAATTTATTGCCACAGTATTAAAATGGCTAAGCAAAAAGGAAGGCTGTATTTAATTACTCTAAAGTGATCAAGACTTTATAGTGTTTGTGCTCTCTCCCTTACAAAGCACATTTACAAGCTAGAAAAATAGCATGTCTGTATATTTCTGTAAAGTTTTCTAGCATTTTCTCACAACACAGCATTATTTAAAGTGTGAGTACAGTAACATTTGTGTTGATTATATGTAATTTACACTTTGCATAGGGGAATTCAAAGCAAAAAAAGTTGTATAGATGATATGTGAGTGGTCTGAGGAACAAATGAGTCCTTTTTATTTGGAAAAAGTACCCTCATGTTGTTGTCTATCTTCAAATATGGTCCTGTAAATGACTCTACATGTGGGTTTATTTATGCACATTAAGGAGATTGATTGATTTTCTCCAGAATAGTTTAATATTTATAGTTTACGCATTTTCCCACCATGTGATGTTCGGTCGAAGATGAAAATTGTGAAATAGTTGTTCGTCTGGTGTCATCCCTTCATTTAGCGTTCATCTGTTTTTCTGTCACACAATTATTATCCTATAAAACGATCCATCCAGCCAATTAAAAAGAGCTATTTACAGTTGGTTTTTTCTATTACTTTTTGAAAGACCTGTACAAACATGTCACATGAGAAAGACAACACCTCTTCAGGCCATTTGACTGAGCTAGCAATAGGGATAACCATATAAAGTTGAATAAATCAGAGCTATTTCTGTAGTTTTACGTGTTGCTGACAATACAAAAATGCAAGAACAGCTTGGACTTTCGGAACAATCCGTTGCATTTTCACATCATCATCATGCCAGTGAAAATGTGGGCAGATACTCAGACTTCTGAAAGCACACTCTGTAAGAAATGTCCGCGACATCAATCTGTAATTTCCTTCCCATAACACTGAAGCCCTATTTTCTATTTCCCAACTTTAGTTTGAGTTGTTGCATTTGTTCCACCTCAGTTATGTCTTTAGTATATAGTAGTGCTGGCTCACTTGAATTTAAATTGCCCAAATTATATTTCTAATTTAAAACCTGCATTGTGACACTCGTAGCAGAAAGGAGCATTGCTGAATATTGTGAGAAATGTGAATTATTACTTTTAAATCCTCACTTGTCAATTTTGGATTAGACACAGAAACCAAAGAGAATCTGTGGTGACAGGTGTAACGCTATAAGTATAAAATCGACTGGAAGGCTTTCCATTCCCTTCACAATACAGCAGCACTAATTTGGATTGAGAAGGAGGCTCCAATGTCAAAATAAATCCTTTGTGATTCCTTGTTGGTGCAGTGTGTCTCTCCCACTGAGGAACAAGCTCAGAAAGAATTGGCATGAGAGGAAAAAACCTAAAGATTTGTTGCGAGTGAGAGGCAGCTGCTTCAGTGCAATCACTTTGGAAATGTTTGGCTTATTGCTACTTGATTTCTCCAAAGATTGCATTCATTTCCAAAGCTTATCTCCCTATCTTAGAGCTGCACTCGGGCCTGAGCAAAGCTAATGTTTGAAGCTATGAAATAAGTCTGTTTCAAACCCTCCTTAATTCCTTCAGAAATCAGAATGGGATATTTTAATCCTAAAACACATTAACAGAATACTTCAAAAACCCAGTTCTGAACAAGATAGTGACATTTCTCAACTACTGGATGCTATGAATTTTGGTTCACACAGTCGTGCAGCATTTAGGATGTTTTCTAATCACTTTGTTGATTTGAACTTTATTTTCGGTCAACATTAAAAATTGACCAAATGAGATTCCCATTAGCATTGACGTTTGTGTGTTTTCCGCAGACTAGCAAATGTTTGCATGCCGACACTATCAACCAGGATTATGAACGTGACATACCCGCTTTAGACCTACACGTTAGCATCGACTCTGTGCAGATGTTAGCATGCTGGTATTGGCATTACCTTACAGTAGCTTTGCAGAGCTGCTAGCATGCTGTAGACTCCTAGGGTACATGCCATGTCGCTTAACTTGCATCCCTGCTTCCCTCACTTGCGTCTTTTCCTCGCGTCTCTCCATGCATCCCTGATGGGAGGGACTAAGAGGCAAACCGTGCGAAGAGAGAGGAAGCAAGGAAATTAGTTTAAAGAGCAATGGGACGTCCGTCTGCACTACCGGGAAGGGGAAACTCAAAAGGCCCCATTTACCATTTTCTTGTTCTGACACTCAGTTTTTAGTTGGTTTTCCGCATTTTATTGACCCCACCCTGCAAAAATCCCTGTGTGTGACCCTGAAACACCTTCAAACTCAAACTTCCCTTCCTGTTTTTCCAGTTACGGTTGCCGCTTAGCAATTAACCAGCAGCTGTTTCAGGTAGCAGTCGACTGTGCACGCATTATTTTGAAGCAAAGAACTTGACAAAGCTGTGACAAAGGAGCACTAATCCAAATGTGTACTTTTATGTTTCTGGAATGATGTTTCTTTTTGTTTTTATTAAGTGGAATGTGGGTTTCATAGACTGATTTGATGTGCCGCTCAAGCGTAAAAGCCTTGTGTTTGAATGCTGTCGTGTCTGACTAATTAGAGAGGACTAATGTGTTTTTCATCTTCGGCTGCTCGGCACACCACTTCTAAATGAAAACAAAATGGAGTTGGTGCGGTTTGTCTCGCTCCCATCTGGCTGTCAGTGGAGTGGAAATGCTCGGGCAGCAGCTGTTAGAGTTACGTAAGAAAGACCTCCAAAAGAACATCTGATAATAGAGACGAGAGGCAGCAAAGCACATTCAGGCAGCTATCAGAAGAAAGTCCACACGGCCTCATCTGCAAGATACAAACTCACACATTACATTATCACACACTCTGTATCTGAACCTTCCTGTGAGATACACACATTCTTTGGCCATGTGAACAAAAGATTGTTGTGGATTAGAGCTGTCAAAGTTAACCCCCGATAACGTTGTGGATGACGGCAGAAACCAAGAAAAGCATCGAGAGGGAGAAGTCAATTTTGAATGGAGAGTTCAGCTATAAAGCCTGCCGGGTGGGCCTCTCCACTGAAGACCGAGGTAATATGTACGTACTGTCAAAGTGAATTCAGTTTTCACCGGAGTACACCGAGTTTCAACTCTCAGCAGAGCACTCTTTCAACGGAGACGAGAAGACAACATAACAAGCAAATAACTTTCTACGGCGATAGCCAAATGTGTGGCTGCAGACTGTAAGACAGCAAACCCTGAGGAGAACTAGGCTCTGCTGGAGATCATTGCATCGAAGGACCGCACATATGGAGAGCCTTAGAGAGCATCACTGAAAACAAGACTCATAACTTCTGCAGAATATTTATCTTTGTTGCGGATTGTTGCAATAACAATGATATTTACTGTCTTGAATAAACACCTTTACATTATTTATAATACCTAATTATTTATCATGAATAAATCATTTCTAATAAGTAAACATTGTTTATTTGTTGTAAACATAATTGATTATAAAGCATTCGTATTAGTCCACCCAGAAAAACACGTAAAATATCCATTTAAGGTTCATTTAGAACAGAAGAAAAACTTAAATCTAATTAGCGAGTACATATTTGAATCGATTGGCAGCCCTATTGTGGATGCTTATCCGTCCTGTTTTTGAGCACATGGACAGTGACCTAATATTAATTGTATTTGTATTTTTTTCATAAACCCACAAAGGCCTTCTGTATCATTCTCTTCCTGACTATTTCCTGGCTTTATATTTCCTTCCATCCTGCTCACTGTTCATTCTCTGTTTGTTTTAGGTGTGATTCTGTGCATGGATCTGCAAAGAGATCAAGGACTGCATCACCTGGTGAGTAAAATGACAAAATATGTCGGCAACAAAATTACCTTTTTTATCTACAAGTGTCTATTTTGTATCGTTATGCATGGACAGGATTTCCAGGACAGCTCACAGCACAGTGAGCATGTTTTAGGTGATGTGTATTTGGCATATCATGGTGTTGTGGGAGTTCATTTAAATCCACTTTTCTCCCCTAATATGCCTAACGACTTTCCTGCTGGTCTGTGGAAGGGGCTAGTTAACCCAATTTCCTGCTAAAATAGAAACAATCACTATGAAGTCTGGTGTTATATATAAAATCAAATATTGTTTTGAATGTTATTGGACTCGCAGTAACGATATTTCTTAAAAAAACTGTCGAAATCTTGTTGGAATTGAAGATGTACAGCCCAAAGATATACCTACTGTATACCTGAATCAAACTCATGCTCACTGGTTGCTTATGCTTCTGCCTTCAATAACTAACTATTCAACCATTAATGCTTTTATTGCTACTGATTTAGGAGATTTAATGTGAGTAAATAAAGCACCCACAGCAATCACCCTTACCTAGGAGAATTAATCTAGTGAATATACCACGTATATTCAGGAACTGAAATCCGTTGGTGAGGTGGTTTCTGCGTTAATTGCCATGACTTCTGTCTTCGCTTCTCTAAATGTCAGATAATGTAGTGCGCTGAAACCTCGTGCTCTGGAATGAGGTTCCTTTCTTCTTTATCAAGGCATTAGAGATGTCGGACAGTCATCAGTGCGGGGTAATCCTCACAGGAATCTCCCTTCATGTCGGGACTTCAGGGGGGAGACGGTAAGAACAGGGCGGGGAAGGGTAAGAGATAACCATGGAATGAGACGGACCAACCACATCAGTGTCAGGAGTGGTTTCCTCAGGACAGCAAAACAGACTCACAACTTTTGCATGTCCACCTAAATAAAGGTGACAAAACTATCAATTTATCTAGGCAGTAAGGCTCAAATCAACCGTTCTGTAAGCTGAGTGGGGGGAAAAAAAGGTGGTTATGGCATCTAAGGCATTATTTTGATTAGAAACAAAAACCCTGACAGGACAGGTCCTCAGAAACAAGCCGTAAAGAGACGTGTCTTCACCTCATCGTGAACTATCCCGAAAGCTACCACAGCTTCAAATGCTTGTTCCTTTTTCATAGCCAAAACCTCGGTGGCCTTGCAGTCTGTTACGTCACGTGTTTTTTTGATATTTGTGTTGTGCACTTAATTTATGTTTGGTGTAACGGATCAGTCTCAATGTGAAGTAGTTACGCTTCTTTTCTCAACCTTGACCCTCTCTGTGGCTCATGTACTGTATATCCAATCTGTGTTGATTTACCACCCCCTCTTTTGCTTCATACATACACAGAATGCCCTGCAGTGAAATCTACTGTGCGATATTGCGATATTTTAATCAAGATTTGGATTCCTTTAGGGAAATAATGTTGATAACCTTGTCTGAAACTAGTTGTAGTGGGTGCACTCTGTTGTCAATAGTTTGAGCATAACTGGCCCGTAAAGTGACCCCTGATGGTCTATGGACGTTCAACATTATCATCAGGTAGAAAAAAGGATTTATATCCTATATTTATAACCTGGAGCCTACCTCATATTTTATGAATTCAATAATTATTCTCAAACCTTTCTAATAAATACATATTTTGATTAATGTAGTATTGGCAATGCAGTGTCTTTCAGGGTCAGGGAGAGTGTGCATATAATATATATAATGCTGTCGAGGGCCACATCTTAAAATAAAACTGATGAATCCACTCTTAATGTCTGTACTGTCCCTTAACTGAACACTTTATGAAAGGGAAGGCATCGCTTCTTAAAGCGGCTGCTTCTGATGCATTTCTATTTGATTTTACCACCATACATGGTAGTTATTCCAAAATGCATACCAATCCACACTTCAACTGAGGATAATAAACTCTCTGGTGTTTCTTTTTCTCTTCATAAATTCCACGTTTGACACTTCTTCTTCTTCTCAATGCTTTTCCTGTTTGCTATTTCCACCCACATGATGACAGGATTATCCCTGTACGACTTCAACACGTCTTGTAGGAACGCAACAGCTCCCGCAGTCGAACTCCACTATCAGCGCAAAGCTTTTGATGGAACCTGGAGCTTGTTTGACAAAGTGAAATGTATCATCCCTCCATGTATCTGCACCAGATTCTGACACGGAACAGAGAAACATCTGAAGACCTGCACAGAAAGAGTTGTAAATGTGCGAGAATGATATTAATCATGTAGTGTGTTTGCAATGAAACAAACTAGACATGATGTAATATAAATCAGGACAATAAACACCACATGGATGAACAGACAGGCGTGTTTTGTTACTCAATCTGCTCTAGGAAAAGTACATCCAACATCCCACCACGGAACGTACAGCAAGTTGGAAGCCTTCTCCTCTGTTCTCCGTAGGGGGTCCCATCAATGTTGCATGGCGAATCACATCGGTAGATTAACATTTCAGCGAGCTGTGTAAATTGTGGATGACTGTAGGGAGGAGAAGGTGGGAGCTGGGAGGAGATTGTAGGAGGAAGCCGGGCAGATTTCATCTCCGCCGGCAGCCTCCCACGGAGAGACGCTGCCTGGTTCGTTTCAGGATCTTAACATTAGAGAAAAAAACGGACTGGAAAAAAGGGACGGATGAAGTGAAACCGTGGAAGAGGGCGGAGAAGCGCTAGAAGATAACGTAGGGAGAAGTTGGAGGGTAACAAACACGATTTCACAGCACTTCCAAGTCTAGCACCAGATTAACACTCTTCATTTGCACCGTAGATTTCCACCCTTCAGACGGCGATTAGTTCAGGCGCTGGGTTGCACAACACTTTGGGCAATCCGTTTCCACGTATCTCAAACTGAGGCTCTGTCCGCTGCCTCAGAACACTTCATGTAAAGACATATACAAGATGTTTTTTGGAGCATTTAACCCTCTTTCCTTCATGGTTTTACAATACAGGTGCTGTGGGCGCCTCCAGTGATCCAATAAGTCTGCGTGAGGGGCATGTTTATATGGAGCTCACGCAGAGCAACAGAAAAACACGAGTCAGTGTACCTGACTTCACAGAGAATACAATACAACACACTGGGCAACACTTTTCCAAGGATGGAAATCAAGCAGATATATGAGAAGGGAAACCACATGTTTGACCAGTCGTAAAAGAGTGTTTGAAATGTAGAAGTGTTAAACATTTACCTGGAAAAACACAATTGGTTTTCATTAGCGTCTGATTAATAGTGTTCGATGAACCGAATTTCTAGAATTACTGGAGTTATTTGAGACCCGGTACTGTTGCTTTTTATCAGATAGAAAAACAGGACTTGTATTCAGAAACTCACTCTGGAGGGAACTGGGGATTTAAGCCTTTACAGACCATTTACATGCACTCAAACCTACAGTGGGGCAAAAAAGTATTTAGTCAGCCACCAATTGTGCACGTTCTCCCATTTAAAAAGATGAGAGAGGCCTGTAATTTTCATCATAGGTACACCTCATCTATGAGAGACAGAATGGGGGAAACAATCCAGGAAATCACATTGTAGGATTTTTACTGAATTAATTGGTAAATTCCTCGGTAAAATAAGTATTTGGTCACCTACAAACAAGCAAGATTTCTGGCTCTCACAGACCTGTAACTTCTTCTTTAAGAGGCTCCTCTGTCCTCCACTCGTTACCTGTATTAATGGCACCTTTTTGAACTCGTTATCAGTATAAAAGACACCTGTCCACAACCTCAAACAGTCATACTCCAAACTCCACTATGGCCAAGACCAAAGAGCTGCCAAAGGAGACCAGAGGCAAAATTGTAGACCTGCACCTGGCTGGGAAAACTGAATCTGCAATAGGTAAGCAGCTTGGTGTGAAGAAATCAACTGTGGGAGCAATTATTAGAAAATGGAAGACATACAAGACCACTGCTAATCTCCCTCGATCTGGGGCTCCACGCAAGATCTCACCTCGTGGGGTCAAAATGATCACAAGAACGGTGAGCAAAAATCCCAGAACCACACGGGGGGACCTAGTGAATGACCTGCAGAGAGCTGGGACCAAAGTAACAGAGGCTACCATCAGTAACACACTACGCCGCCAGGGACTTAAATCATGCAGTTCCAGACGTGTCCCCCTGCTTATGCCAGTACATGTCCAGGCCCGTCTGAAGTTTGCTAGAGGGCATTTGGATGATCCAGAAGAGGATTGGGAGAATGTCATATGGTCAGATGAAACCAAAATAGAACTTTTTGGTAAAAACTCAACTCGTCGTGTTTGGAGGAGAAAGAATGCAGAGTTGCATCCAAAGAACACCATACCTACTGTGAAGCATGGGGGTGGAAACATCATGCTTTGGGGCTGTTTTTCTGCAAAGGGACCAGGACGACTGATCCGTGTAAAGGAAAGAATGAATGGGGCCATGTATCGTGAGATTTTGAGTGAAAACCTCCTTCCATCAGCAAGGGCACTGAAGATGAAGCGTGGCTGGCTCTTTCAGCATGACAATGATCCCAAACACACCGCTAGGGCAACGAAGGAGAGGCTTCGTAAGAAGCATTTCAAGGTCCTGGAGTGGCCTAGTCAGTCTCCAGATCTCAACCCCATAGAAAATCTTTGGAGGGAGTTGAAAGTCTGTGTTGCCCAGCGACAGCCCCAAAACATCACTGCTTTAGAGGAGATCTGCATGGAGGAATGGGCCAAAATACCAGCAACAGTGTGTGAAAACCTTGTGAAGAATTACAGAAAACGTTTGACCTCTGTCATTGCCAACAAAGGGTATATAACAAAGTATTGAGATGAACTTTTGTTATTGACCAAATACTTATTTTCCACAATCATTTGAAAATAAATTCTTTAAAAATCCTACAATGTGATTTTTTCTCATTCTGTCTCTCATAGTTGAGGTATACCTATGATAAAAATTACAGGCCTCTCTCATCTTTTTAAATGGGAGAACTTGCACAATTGGTGGCTGACTAAATACTGTTTTGCCCCACTGTATAGAACACACTACAGGAAAGGGGGAAAAAAAACGCAGGCCTCTTTTAACTAATCTGGACAATTTCCCCCTCCTACTTTCAGTTTAATTTTACGCCATAACTCTCCAATATTTATCATAAACATATAAAAATAAATATTTGTATGCCATTTATTAAAAGACGCTTCTTCCTTACTGAACAGTGAACTTCCTTAGTGGTTAAAAGTAACCAAAACATGAGAAAATAAATAGAATTGTAATATATTAAGTGTTAAGTTAATAAATACAACCATGTGTACACAGGAGTTAATTAAATAGTATACTTTTCTAATGATAACACTGAATGTGGTTGAATACAGACAGTAAGTACATCATTTCATTGTAATGTATGTTTGAGGAATCCTAAAAGCACCTGATTCACGCTTTTTAAATGACTACAGTTTTAGAGTAACAAAAATGAAAGTTTGGGTAAAAACATCCATTACTTTACCCGGAACTCCAGGTTACCAGGTTTGACATTTACTTTAGTTATTATTATCAAAGCAGCCCTTCAGTTACCTGACCTTTCTCTAAAGTCCAGCACTAATTGTGTGACTGTTTCATTGGCCGGGCTTCAGAGGGACCGCAGCCACTGAGCCGGGCTCAGGAGGGGAACATAACAGCAGCTTGACCCTGTGAGCTGCGCCCCGGTCCGCTTCTCTCGGAGCCTCTCTTCCCCCGCCAGGTTTCCGGCTTCCTGCCGAGTCCCCTGTCCTGCTGCTGAAATTGAAATTGAGTATTAAACCTTCTACAATAAACCCAGCTTTCAAGCTCTTGCTCTTTTCTCTCCGCTGTACTTGTGCTCCTGGCTGGACGGATTCACGCTGTGTGTGTGTGTGGGGTCTAATGAGTTCCATTCATGATAAAAGGCAAAAGAAAGAGGGATGTAAGCACAGCAAGAAAATGCATACCTGTAATACCAGTTGCTATGGCAATAGGGTAAAGCTAGCACTAAAGGTCTGAGTCCATTACATGAGAGATTGGCAGAAGTATAGGATAATAAATCTCAAGTGTTAGCCTCCTTCCTTTTATTCAAATATTGTTTTGTCACCAAGTTGATCAGCGAAATGAATGTAATCATCTTGTTTTAATAAAACCAAATGCTTCTTGATGAGAATGACAAATATAAAGAGACAGCAATTATAAACAATGATCACACACAAGGATAACATTTCGTTTTGTCACAACAGAGGCACAACAGAGGCACAACATACAAATATGAAACCTTAAAATCAGCAATATGTCCTCTTTATTAACTTTATGATGTATTGCAGTGAAATTCAGCACAGACAGTGATGGACACCAGAGGATCCGGCCTACTGACCTTGGTGATTCTCTTACCACTGTCAGGTTCACATGACTGACAAACTGACGACATCCTGAACCATCTACTTCTAGGTTTAGATACAAAAACCTATGACCTGCTGACGGGAGAATGGCCGTCACTGCCACTAAAATGTAGACCATGCCAAATATATTAAGCAATCGCATTGATGTTTATTTTTGGCTTTTTGCGCCTCACAAGTCCTGCTGTTTCTCCTTCATTCTCCTTGCTGTGCATTGCAGTAACACTCAGACCTGTCACTCCTTTCTTCAATTTCCTGTGCGGAGCATTTTCACATATTGACCATCTTTGTGTTCCTCTCCCTATCCCTTCCTCTCCTCCCTTCCCCTTTTTCTATTTCTCTAAGCTTTGTCATCTTTCCCTGTGAAGCATCTGCACCGAACCAACTTTATCCGCAAAGAGCTGGAAAAAGGCATCCTGAAAAGGCTTGACTTGGCAGCTTAGGTCGGAAAACAAATTAGGAGTCCACAACTTCAAACGCAGCCTCACCAAGGCAACCCCTACTCCTCTGCCAAGGGTTTGCCTCGCTCGCTCTAAGACTGCCCGTGAGAGGAGTTTTAATAAGCGCGCTCCATCTGAAGTCCTTTGGTGTAATAAAGAAGGATAGTAAGGCCACATTTATAATCTTCTTTCCATTGGACTATGGATTTGTTGCCTTTCTCAGACACTGTGCACTTAATTCCTCGCAGAAACTACAGCTAGCTGCGGGCTAAGTCTTAACGATGGTGCGCCACATCTGACGGCAGATTAAAGCTTTTATTACACCTTCGTCCAATTTGTACAGCAGCAACACATTAGGGGGGAGGGGGGGGGAGTTTGTGGAGTTTGTGGACTGGTCTGGCAGGAGATTTGGGAGTAAAACAAAATAAAAAAGTTTCTTCGAGCCTCAGATATCTGCCTGAGAAATGTCAGCAATTACCGTCAGCCTATTCCTATTCCCTTGTTTACCGAGGAGACTTTACCACACTATTATTGATCTGCTGTGGGTAAAAGGTCATAGGATTGAAGATGACAGCAGTAACCATGGAGACTCCCTCTCCCTGTATCTATGATGCCCGCTGCTTTGTTGCTCCACAGGTGAGCGACTTATAATCTCCTGCCTGTAGCTGATACATCCCTCTGCCCCGTCTTTAGTACAATGGTGTGCACGCAGGCTGCTATAATACACACATGCACAACCCTTTTAAATCCTAACCAAACTGTGACAGTTGTTCGCTAGCAGGGAGATTATTTTCCTATCTCGTTCAACTTGGATCTGTAGCCTTTAAATATCTACCTACTAGTGGACAGAGTGCAGTTACATTAACTGGCAGCTAAAACGTTGGTAGTGCTACTTCCAATGAATGATTCCTAATTTGACTGAACCTTTTCTAATAGCTGTAGGAGAACGATCAGCTGTTTATACCAGGTGTTTTAAGTGTTGATAAATACTCTTCTATGTACATCTACTGTACAGTTACTATATTATCTGTTGGCAAAGTCACCAATCGGATTGCATCTGTCTTGGCGCTGTGGACCCCAGTCTAAAACGTTGTACCAATAATTGCTGGCTCACAACTTCATTAAATATAATCAACACACATTGTCAACAATCACAAATGAGTTCACAAAATGACAGTTTGAACAATTTTAAAGCCTCACTACTGTATAATATATATATTTATTTCATACTAATAAGAATCGGCTTTTCATATGCCACCTCTCTACTCTAATAGCAGTGTCGTGTTTCAATAGTGGTGTCTGTTGCCGACCCCGGACCCTCCGGGTGTTTGAAAATAATTGGTGATTTAGTCTTCAAAATGTGTTTGTAAAAGGAATAAATGAGACACATAATATTTGTTGACAAAAAGGAATCAGTTTCCGAATACTTCAGTTTTAGAGCCAGGGGGATTTTTGCTTCCGCTATGCTACAGTATGGCGCTAAGCTCCAGGTAAATGAATGCTTTTTCCTTTAGAGTGGAACGCATGGTAATGAAGCCATCTAGACTGGGTTGCTGTTTGGCAGATTACTCTGTGGATCACTGACTTGCATGTCCTCTTGTTTCTCAGTGTTGAACTATTATTAAAGGCCGGGAATGTAATAGTTTTAGCTCATTAAATCACACTTAACTGTACCAGATTTGTTCTTATTCCAGACGGAGCTAATGGAAATATTGTTAGTGTTAAGTAGTCGTCTTCCTGTCAATGATAACCATAATTTGACCGGAGGTGTTGCTTGATCATCTGACTTTGCTCTTGTCACTTGACAGGAATTAAGCTGCTAATTTCACTTTTATTGCAGTGTGACATCAGCCGCCATTAACTCAGAGTACAGTCCCTTTAGAGCCTGTTTCCTCAGACAACTTACTGACGTAGTTACACTTGGGAGGAGTAAGGATGACATGGAAATCTTCAGTTTTATTACATAATAAAAATGTCAGAGGTGGCTACTATGAGATTGGATACAAATCCAATGTCACAGGTGATGAAGACAGGCATTTATTTGATCATTTTTAATTACCAGCACATCTGCCACACCCCTTACTTTTTGTGGAACTACATAAATGTCACACTATGGGCGTAATTCACAAGAGACCTAATATTAAGGGCTGACATGGCAATATACTGTATGGCTTTTTATGACACACCAAATTGCAGATTTCTTTGGTTGTTGTCCATGAATGCTAAAACATTTTTTTAAAACACGTTTTCTAACGGCATAACATTTAATCTCCAGGAGGTGTTTTTAGATTTCGTTCCCCTTGTTGCATGTTGAAGAGCCCTTTTCAGTTCCTTTGTGAGGGAATATAAGCATATATGCATCCAGCGTGAGTGGGTGCTTCAGAAGGAGGCCTCTTAGTCTCAGCACGAGCTCGACAGCTGCTGGTTGCACCTGGGGAGTTTGGAAGGAAGGCTGAGTAGTGATGCTAAAACATGTAAATGCACAAAACTGCTGGCCTTGATCGTGGCTCTCTGTCTGCTCCCTCCAATAGAGCAGAGCTAGTGAGAGGACTAAAAACTCAGCTGTGATTTTACTCTTTTTTTTAACTTGACTTTTCCCTTGTTTGGAGGGAGATCAGACACCATTTTTTGTCTCACTTCTCTCCACTTTAGCCTTTGCATGGATTAAAACCATTATAATAGTAGTCTTGGTAGGATTTTGACAAACCAAGGCTAGCTTTTTCCAATGTTTCCAAATCTTTTTGCCAAAGTCAGATATCTAGCTGCAGTAGTGTAGTAAAGATGTGAGCATAGTAGTAATGTTCTCATCTAATTCCGAATGGAGAAGTCAATAAGTGTCTTTTCCATAATTTTGAACCTTTGGTGCTCATTTACTTTGATTCAGACACTGACACCTTCCTCTATGGTTGCTTAAAGAGACCCTATTTTGCTCATTTTTACGTTCATATTTGTATTTTGTGTCTCTACTGTGGCATGTTTACATGATTTAATGTACATTTTTTCTCATATTGCCTTTGCTGCAACACCTATTTTCACCCTCTGTCCAAAACCAGAGCCCAGTCTGCTCTGATTGGTGTTACATAGTGATGTCACTACGAGTAAAAAGGATTTCAATCGAATGCTAAGTTAAAAATGTTTTTAATTCAAGCACATTTTCTCTTTCCATTCCAAGAGTGTAGAGCAGATGGGAAGTGGTCTGTCACTGTTTCCCCCAATTACTGGCTTTTCCTCTCCAAAACTCCTTTGAAAACCAATTAGGTCGGATTCTGTGACCTAGTTCACCTAGATAGTGATGTGACCTAGATAAATCAAGGCAGGATGCATAACCTAGCCAACACTTTACTTGGAAAATAAAACATCTATATCTTTAGCAGCAGTTTATCTGGGCACTGTGTAATGTGCTAAATTGCCATGAATAGGAGAAAGGGAAAGTGGCAAATATTTTATAATGTATGTAAAATACCGTGAACCATTTTGTAATCATTAACGCTAATGGCTGAATATTTTTAAGAAACCTACCTTTTAAATGAATGGTGGAGCCACGGTCTTCAATATCATTATTTTACACCAGGTATTTTATTCACACGATTAAAATCAAGAGAATGTAAAGTCATTGTATATTTTTCCTCATTTCTTCAATTCTATTTTTACACGACCCAATCAAAGAGTGATCGTGGACAGCGTGGGCACCATTAGGCGTCATAAATCCGACCATTAGTAAAGAAACATGTCTGTTTTGGAGCAATTTGCAGCTTCTCATTGCACCCTTTCATGCATAATGTAATGGTTTTAGTCTGGGTGATCAGAGCAGAGAAGAAGTGAGCGGCTAACAGCTCGTTATGCCACGCGTTCCCGTAGCTCATCAGTGAGCAGCCAGTCAGCCATTAAGTGTAATGGGTTATTAAATATTTATTTGGTCCAAGGCCACTGCTGTGCTACACAAGATCTACATGTTCTTCATTAGAGGGCATCAGCTGTATTAGGAATGCAGGACATGTTGGGGTAAAGGTTAGAAGGGGCAGAGAAAACCCCAAACACCTGCTGGGTCACTAACAGTCAGTAATACTAGTAAATACTCTTAGAAGAACATATTTTATGGTTCTTCGCAAAGTTAGCAACAGTTCACTTCATTGTTCCCGACAAAGAAGCAACACCACGGGTCTTAAATGAAAGAAGCCCTAATAGTTCATCATTTAAATTGGCCAGCAGGGGGAGACTCCACTTGTTGCAATAACAGGTCGAATTTTGTACAAGTCTATGAAAGAAATCCCATAAATCTCCCTTGATGTGTTACATTTTATTGGTCAGATTTTCTCCTCAATTGCTTCAGTTGTGACGCCAAAAAAGGACATGGTGGCTACCAAAATGCCAAACTTAAGGCTTGAAGACTGTTGTCCTCCGGGTGACTACATCAACTTCCAGCTCTTTGGAAAATTCCCTCCCACACTAACCTACCCTCCACCTGGCCTAGAAGACTTCCTGTGTGGGTGGAGGTCCTGAATCTGAAGCCAGCTCTCCTGTGGCAAAGCTTCTCTTAACACAGGAGCAGGAGGCAGTGCTCATGTGGATGGACTTTCCCTTTGATAGTTTGGACCTTGTGAATAATAGTGTTGAGCTGTGTGGGCTCCGCTGCTTGGCGTGCCAGCATTCAGACTCGAGTCCCAGGTGTCCCTAGTTCCACCCTGCTTGCACTTTTGAACAAACTCATGGGATTCACACTAAACTTTCCTGCCTTCCAGTCTTTTTTCGTCAAACCATTTTTGCCTCTGTCTTGTTCTGCCTGTACACAGGTCCACACAGAGAGTTTTTGGCACCACACTCTTTGTTTTCTAATAAAGGATTAATGTTAGCCGATGAACAACACGTTTCCCCATCAAAGCAATTACCCCCTCAGAGGACTTTGTTCACTGTTGCCGTTTTCAGAGCACTGCATCTTTAAAGCCTGCTGCAATGCACCTGACACAGAGCTACTGTAGAACTTTTCACAGAATTTCGCGATATGACCCATTTTGTATAGAAGTAGGACTACTGTATTGGAAGATCCCGTGTTGGGTGTGTTTATGTATTTGTCTGTCTGTCAGCAGCTTGTCTTGCATACCCCCCTTGGACCCACCAGTCTCAAATTTTTCATGGCTCAAAAATTGACATTTATGAAAAGATTTGGTCTCATTTTGAATCAGAAAATCTACAAGTTGATGCCTTATCTGATATGTTACGATCAATCAAATTATGATAAACTAAAATCCATGTATGTAATCTTCACTGGCGTGCAACTCTTTAAAATCTCTTGTAGTTTGGGCCCGTTTAGCTTCATGTTCAATTTTTTAAACCTTCTTTCTGGTTTCAGCATTTTTCAACATATTTAGAGACTTACTAATGACTAACACAGCACATTAGCCCTACAGTACCACAGCTTGTGTATCAGGGTTCAAATTACGCTTTACCCGGTAATTATATTTATTTACTGCTACTAACCTCCAGCAGTGAAAGCAATGTTCTTTCAGCTCCTGTGCTCCTGAAATATAAAAGCAGAAGTGTGTGTGTGTGTGTGTGTGTGTGTGTGTGTGTGTGTGTGTGTGTTGTGTTTTAATATGCTTTTTATAGACTCACTGAGGCACAGGATTGCTTAAAAAAGGTTCCCTCTTTCTATACAAACACAGTGAGACGTCGCTATGCTGATCTGTGCTAGGTGACTCGACAGGGTTTATACTATAGACCTCGCTGCAGGAAGGGTTTCGACAACACACACACACACACACACGCACAGAAGGTTCCAGCCACAGCTCATTACTGTCGCTTGAAAGGGAGCTCATCACACACACTGGGATTAAATGGGTAAATAGCTCAAATAGAGCAGTGTGTGCTGCCCTCTGTCATCCCTCTGTGTTTGCTGTGTGTACATGTGGGCGGCAGTACAGTACACACATGTGTGGCATGAAATAAGTAAGTGAACCACACACACTAGATCGACTTTTTCCACACAAAAACCTCACCAAGCCACCCTTTATGTCAAAGCCGGGGGTTGGATATCTATATCCACAGCGGCACGCCGCATTCCTCACAAGCCACTGAGCGATAGCCGCATTATACAGTACAGAAAGTCCTGTTCCAGCTTTATCAATATCCGGCCCTGCAGCCAGAAAACCCCTGCTGTAGCCAACAGAAAAATATGTCTGTGTGCGGGACACAGAATATTCATCACCGCTTGGGAGGAAAGGTTGGCTCTGGGGAAACTGCAGGTTGTTTGTTCAAGCCAGACATTGTTGTGTTTGTTTATTGTTGAGGTCTCCAGCCAGCTGGCTTCCCCTTCATTGCCACAGGATACGAATAATGGACAGTCTGGCTGTTTAGGGGGGGGGGGGGGGATCAACTACTTTTTCTGCTTTTTTTCCTCCTCTCTAATATTGGTTAGTTTGAGCACATTTTCTCTCTCAGCAGCACCATGCTAAATGCTGTTACAGAGCTTCACAGCTGCGAGGTGCCCCGTGCCACAGGATGTTGTGCTGCTGGCTACACTACTGCTGCTGCAACCGCTGCTGCTGGGGGAGACTGTTGCCTTTTTCACCTTGATATGAGCTGTAGGGACAATGCTATTCATGTCTTCTCCTGTCAAGATTTCACTGCATTCTAGCTCTCTTCCTCCCAGGCCGTTCTCATCACCACAACATACACTAAAGGGCATGTTTGGGGAGCAGGGTCACGTCGCGGTCAGAGAAATCATTCACTAACAGAGGATTCAGTATGTTCTCCACATCCAGGCGCTTGAGGAAATTAATTGGACAGGCGGTTGTGGATGTTATTTTCACTGATGGAATATGACCATCAATGCTGATGTTCTATTATATTCCATATGTACAAGATTACATGTTGAATATTTCCACGTCAGGCCTTTGTTTTTATCATTAACATGCTCCGGTTTGGTTGATTACATTAACATTACATTTATTGCAACAGTAGCTTAAATATATACTTACTGGTAGTGTCAATCAATTTTAAATTCATGGTGAACATCGACACTACAGGAGGGAATGAGGGTCAAACTTGGTGTGATTAATTACGTAGATTTTTATTCAATACATTCAAGTTTCCAGATTAAACACAAGCTTTTTATCGTTAACAACCCAAATATTTAAATGGACCTATTTTGAATGTAGCACCCTTTTTATTTTTTCTATGACCGTCGTTGCTCAACTTGCTGTTAAGCGAACATTCATTTCAAGGTTCTTCACTATCCATCACTCCTTTTCCAACTTGGTTCATGCCTTTTGACGCCTGCCTTTGAAATCTCATGACACCATAGTGAACAATATGTTTTTTCATGGAGTATTTCTGGGGCAGATCCTTCTTGTGTGAAGCAGCGTTGGCCTATTTAGCGTGAATGCGATGCGTGGTCAGGCCCACGGGGTCCTCGCCTCTGCTCTGGCTGGTCCAAAGAGCTCAGCAGCCAGTGAGAGGAGAGAGTGGCTGATAATGAAAAGACCTTTACCAGAAGCTAACTGTGCCTTTGTTGGTCTTCAGGGCAATGGTCACAGACATGTTCGACAACATTTATCCTTTATGTCATGTAAAAAGTCTATCCATACAGTCCAACATCCCCAGTAAACAAGGTCTGAAAATCACAAGCTCTAACCTGTGTAGTTTGATTAAGTATCGTGTTAATACATGTACATCTGTGATCACCATTTCAGAATTACCCCAGAATCAAACACGCAAACCTTCCAACGTCCCGGGGTGTTCTGCGTGCCTGTCACAGCTGGAATCATAAAAGATGCATCCAGCTCGTTTTCAACTCAAGCTGCTTTCAGTGTGAGGAAGGCAATGCAGGAGTGCCTCAAATCCCAGTCAATCGAATGACCACTAACTGTGGCTCTGAAATAACTGAGTGGACTGAACTTGTGAAATTATAAGTATATTTTTATTCTATAGGTATTTATGGTCTTCGTATTTTCCCTAACATGTCAAAAATCCCTTATTTGGACAACTCAAGTTAATGCCTGCAGTTTATCCCAATTATATTTATGGAGGACCTCGGGGGAATCATTTGTCCAACCACCTGTAGCAGATTGGCTTTGGAGACTACGCATTCTCCATTCAGAGCTTTGAGGAATCTTTAATGATCCGCTGAGATCCAACGAGTTGTATCGATTCGCCAACCTTCAAAAATCCGTTGGGATGGCAAAGGGGAATATTTGAGATGAAAGAGAGCTCAAACCTGTGTAGTGTGTTTCAAATCTGAGAAAAGAACTGTCAGGGAACAAGACGGTTAAAGCAAAATGTGGAAAGTTAGATTTTGGACTGGCACTTCGCCCTCACCACAAACCAGTTACATGGCTAAATGTTAATGGCAGCAAGCAAGCATTTTCGCAGCGTCTAGCCATCGATGTAGAAAGAGAACTGGATACAGCAGTGGACGCCGAACCTCATCCATTTCTATGAAAGATGCTCAGTAGACCATTCACACTTTTCCCTACGTACCACCTCCAATCCACTGCTTCATGTCTGGTCACATTTGACAACTTTTGGGACCAAATTAATTTAAATACGATCAAATCAAGTGTTCGTACTGGGTATCGGATTTAGCTCAAAATAAATTACACGCTGATTTACGTCTCTTACCTAATTCCCAAGTTCCCAGTTTTTGTCACCTGCAGTACCACCTTTTGGCCCCTACAAAAATGTACTTAACACCCAGCTTATACTTTCTGGTTGCTATTGTCTTGTGTACGTTATAATGTTTTCCATCTTCACCAAAGTAGTTTACAATTTTGGCTAACAAAGAAGCAATTGTCAAAAGTCCTATCTATGAAATAGTAGTCCCAGAAATGCTCATGAAGTGACGCAGCTTCAAATTAGAGTGTCTTCCAATGCTAATATTTGCAACAAATGACAGAGCACAGCTGAGCCTGATGGGAGTGTCATTATCTTTTAGGTATTTGGTCATAAACCAAAGTGTTGGGCAAATGGAAAGTCGGGGATCACCAAATGTATTACAACTCATCCTGATGGGACCGTGAATGTCTGTACTAAATGTCATAGCAATCCATCTAACAGATGTGGAGGCATTTCACTCAAAACTGCAAACGTGGTGGTTTCATCTAGAAGAAATATGCACTGTCTACCGCTTTTATTGAGATAAAACCAGCTAGGCTGTACATTTCTTTTTAATTTGATTTCTTTTAAAAAGGAAAATGACTGGGAATGACTCATAACCTGAAGTAAATAAACTCACATTAATGACCCACGTTAATTTATGCATCCTTTCCAGCACAGACAGAACATTCGCACACATACACACCCACGCCTTTTCCTACATATACTGTAGAGGGGCATTAACTGCAGATTAGAGAAAGCACAGGCTCAGACAGAGAGCTGCTTCATTACTGCTGGCATTTAGCAGGAGGACCCTTGCACCTTATCCAAGACAAATGCCAGTGTGTGGTGCACAGTACCTCCTATTAGTATACTGACATCTGTGGAAAGGTTAATACAGTCCTTAAATGGAGGAGATGCCCGACTGCTCCGGAACCCTTTGCTTTTTCTCCACTTTCATTGGTCTGTGTGGTGTGAAGAAGGGATATATAGGGGCATGTGCAATACCAGTTGTGTATAAACGTGTGCTTTTTGCTGTATGTGGGGTTTTTTCTCCAAAATTTGAAAGTATAAAGCATTCAATTGTGTAGGTGAGAATGGAAAAAAGATACACCTCAGAGATTCAGACGTTGGAGTTTGTGATGAAAGTGGCTCTATCTATACACTTTAATCACATATTGATATATGCCGCATTCTACCCAATATTCCAAGTCGGTCAATTTCAGCCATGTGTTGAATATAATTCAAATTCCTTGGATTTTTACCATTTTATAAAATCATGAATGTAGGACTTGTATTTGCGGTTATATAAAATAACTTCTCCTACCATCATTAAAATAGCCTGATGTCACGTGAACATGCAGAGAAATTCCAGTTGTAAAATCACCTTCAAGTGAGTTATTCGCTGTAGTTTCATCGCAGCCATTCCCAAGATAATGAAGGGACATGTATTTCACAGCATTAAATGTCAAATGCAAATTTGTACAAACCAGTGTAATAACTCAAAATTCAGCACTTGGGGCCAAGAACAATTGGATTATGCTTAACAAACTGTGGAGAGGAATCTGAAATACATTTCTTTGCCTATTCATTTGTCAAAAACACAGCATTGTAGACATTTGGGGAAACTCCCTTGATATAGGTCTATCTATGCCTCAATTCTCTTCAGCCACCCTCCTCACTTCCTTTGCTCCTTTGGCTCAGTGTCAGTAGGAATCAACTGTAACAGGGCAACACACATGCCCAGGGATACTAAAAAATAAACAGAAGAATAAAAGAACAATCCCTGTAGAAACAAAGCCATGCCTGTTATTTCATTTCTGTTCTCAAAGAAAGAACTGTCTTTTTGGTGTGCTGGGAGGACAGGGAATCAAAGAAAACATGTCTCCAGGTGTAAGATTAAATTAGGGATTTTCAGTTTACTGCCGGAGGCCAGGGAAGCCTCTGGAGACGGTTTTAAAATAAAGTCAGGACTTTTGTTTTGAAATCTCATCCATGGCCTGGGCTCACACAGCTTTGAAGGGCTGTGTGTTGGACTAGAGTAATTAATATAATTGGAAAGAGAGCTGTCAATGAAACAAACATTGAACCAGTGGAAGAAGAGCATTTAAAAAGCTGATCTTTGCTCCCAAGCAGCTTGAATAAAAACCATGTTTGTGAATATAATTATCTGGATTGTGGCAGGAGGCAGTGTGCTACAGTGAATACCAACTAGTGATCGGCTACTACACTATGAGTGTATTGAAAGGTGTACGAGGCTATTTTTAAAGCACAAAAGAAAAGGGAAATGTGCATTGAACCAATGTGGATATGTTAGTAAAAATTGGTCACCAAGACAACCCTGTGTTTGCCTATGTACTCGGTGTTGCCCATTATCAGCTACTATACATATATAATTCATGTAGAGCTAAATGCAAACTAACATGATTCCTATTAATATGTTAACAAAGCAGGTGATGTTTACAACAGTCAACATCTTAATTTAGGTTGAGGCAAATTTCTATAGTTTTGAAGGTTTTGATCATTTTGGAGTCTTTAGAATGAATGTTCCGTATCAAATCTAAAACCAAAAATAGAATGTTTTGGTAAGTTCCTGCCGTGTCTATACTACTTTGTCACAGTATGTGGTATTTTAAACTATATTTACTACAAACATATGTTTTGCTTATTAGTAAAGCTGAGCAAAGTGCTTTGGTGCAACAGTCCTATGTATTGCATAAATTCACCCTAAAGACTTTTTAGATTTATTATAAAATGTAATATTTTGTGACTGGTAACTGGGATCTTTTTTCCTGCTTCGTAACCGTTTGCTTAAAAATGCTGTAGTTAATTAATGGTTTCTAAAAATGTAAGTCTCCGTCATTCTTGAAGTGATGACTTGTGGTGTAAGAGATGGGCCAAAAATCGCAAGCCGTTGCAATATCTGCATGGAAGCTGTACATGTGGCATTAAAAACAAAAATCCTCAGTTGCAGCATCCCGTAGTTTCCTGGAGGGGCTGATTAATGTTGTATGGAGTCATGTCTTACTTGTTTGTGTCAACGGGTCGGAAGAAGTTAAAGTTGCATGATTCTGCTGTGATGTTTGAGCTGGGAGTCTGATTCAGCGTCTTACTCATGCTTCCTCGGGCAAGACCCACCCGATACGGAAATAACCATCCTCTTCTTCAGGCCTTCTGTTGACTCTCAAGCCGACAGTCGCACAAACAGACACATGCACAAACATGGGAGCTGTATCACACAGAGCACGTATACGGGTGGACGGACACAAAGGCAGACGTACACACAGGCTTTGAAACACATCCCCGAAAGGGAGCTCCACACACACACACACACATACACACACACCCTCGTTTTTTCTGTAAATGATTTATCTGCTCTGATTTGGGAGAAATGATTCTCTGTAATGAAACAGACAGAGAAGATGATTTTTTTATTCATCTCGGGACAAAGCGGGCCGTGGCCCTTCTCTTCGCGATAGACAGCTCGTATAAACACCGCCAATGAGTTTAGAGTTTTCCCATTACCCCCTCACACCCTTTCATCATCTCCACTCTGGATTCAGCACGTTCGGACAGGCAGTCCTTCTAATGAAGGTCTACAAATTCATCCAGCGACGCCTCGTAGAAACTCGCGTAGAATCTTTCTGGCACCGTCCTCTCCTTAATCAATTTACAGGTCGTGAGCTGCGGGCTTAGCTAGATGATTATTGTTACGGCGAGTCGGGCGTGCTCGGTGCTCGGTTGTCTAACCTCGCTAACGCCTCCCAAGCAGGCGGCCAGATTGAACGATAAAGTCGTCCCCGCAAACCCATCCTGATTTAGAGCCCCTCGTAAAATTGATACTTATTTTTCTCTTCTCTGGTGCTCACTGAAGTGCGTTATCATAAACTGCTTGTCCTCGCTCTATTTTACCCTCCCATATTTTTCGTTCGGAGATTTAAGGCTCTGGGTCACAGGGGTCACTGAACAGGGTTCTCTCAATGTCAGTGATCATCAAGCGTCTGTCTCTCAAGTTTCAAATTCTATTCGACTCACGGGGAAAAAATGACGGGCACTTTGAGTCTGAGCTGGAAAAACAGTACAGCAAAGGATGCGTGAGGCTGGCTCTTTGAGTGCTTTGAACAATTTTCCTTTTCAGAAGACTTAAGTGGATCTACGGAGGCCTTGTGACCCCACCTTCAAATCCCTCTCTTCTTCATATGGATGAACACTTGCGCGTCGAAGATAGGCTTTGTGCTTCATTGTTATTATCTGCCGTTGGTAAGCTTTATATGAGATGCCACGCCAGAGAGGGTTAACGTTGTCATACCTCTCTAAGATGATTGACAGATGGATGAGCACACAGGACTGCAGAGTAGAATCGTGACTAGGGTGAGCGGATGAGAATGGGCGAAGATGAGTTTAAGGCAGCCCGGGCATTACATTCTATGTCAATGAATGAAAAAGTAGCAAGAATAATCAATGTTTTGTTGTTTTCTGGGGACAAATGCTTTGATGGATGTCTCATGGCAGCAATGACCCATGGATAATTCCTTCCCAACACCCTTTGGTTCTGCAGTAAGGCATTTCTACAGTACATGACTAAACTACCACAGCCGTATTTTAGGTGGACTACAAACATAACTCCTTAATTGGGAAACTCCAGTAAAATATTTCCCAAATATCATTTTTTTAATGTATATTTTCAAACTGAGAGGTGATGTATCACAGGCAGTATGAGAAAAATAACGACCTTGTTGAACATTAAGTCATAGAAAGATGTCACAGTAGAGGCAAAAAATACAAATATAAAGCTGTTCATGAGCATAGGGCCCCTTTAGCCAATAAAATACAATTTAAAAAATCTGATTCCCAGAACGGAAAGGACTGTAATTTTATTGTTTGGGACATCTTGTGAAACTATTCCAAGGGCTCGGAAATTTGACAAAAACCTTTAATACAAATCCTCTGCCACACTATGATCCGTGTTTCAAACGAACAGAAGCACTGCGGTAGCCGATTCTTCCAGATTATTCCCTGCACTGGCGTCCAGACTCCCACTGGGCCGTGTGATTCAGTGCTATGTTGAGGGTGTGTGCATGTGTAATGCAGCGGAGGGGACATGACCTGGGCTCTTACACCAGAGATGAGGAGGGTTTGGGAAGAGGCCAGGAACATCTGCATCTGTTTTTGTTTCCATCTTATGTGACCACTTTGAAAATGCATGGCTGCACTCAAGTCCCCAGCATATGGCCATAACTTGACTTTGCATCGGTTTGTGCAGCGTTTTAGTTTCTCATATCGATTGTGACAGTTGTCTTGTTGTCGTATCATAGTGATGCATCAAATCTACTCATTCCTGCTCTGTTTCTTTTTTTTAAATAAATGTTTTGAAATGGTTTTGGCGAATGTGTGGGTAATATTTTAGGCATGGTTTTGCTTGATTAACTGTAAAAGCATCACTCCATGTCTGTATCGGACACATTCTTTTCCATCAATTTAATCCAAGAAAGCACCAATTTCACATGAGATCCGGATGAACTGTCTGGATTATGTGCTCCACTAACCCAGTGACATGCTGCAAAAGCCATATTCGCATTTGACTAAATATGGCCAGAAAATCTGGGCATGATTATTCCTTTCCAGTTATTTTCTTGTGTCAATGTGCCTGTGGTTGTGTGTGGGCGCTGCATGTGGGTATTAAACTGAGATGTTGGAGAGGCTTAGGTATAGTGAGAAGACCCAAGGAGCCACTGGTTTGAGTCCCCTAACACTTCACGAAACCAACCGAAATCCTGCAAATTTCAATTTTTTGAAATGGTAAGATCAGTGTTTTGCTACAAAAGGTTCAACAAATAAAATAAATCAGCCATTATTTATTATTGTTTTCAAAACACTATTCTTTATTCAACAATTTACAGTTCCATCCATCAACATGTATTGATATTTTGCTGAATCCTTGCTGCAAACATTTTTTGAATTTATATTAGCAGCATAGCTACTGCCATATTCATTCAATATGGTGTATAATACATTCATGTGTATGCCTCGGTTAAGTCACTTGTCAATCAAATGTGAGCAAAGACTTATGTCAATAGAAATATTGCAGTCGCTGAGAGAAGCCGCTGTTTACTATGTGTCTGAAAATTACCAATGCAATAATGTGTCTCTGTGAAAGAAAAAAGAAATCAGTTATGACTGAGTGTTAGCACGTTAATTATGCATGGAGGGGATATGAGAAAAAAACTGCTTATGTAATTACAAGAACTGCAAATCATTTGGAGTTCAACACACCCTCCTTCTTTTTCCTCTCTCCGTTCTTTTTAAAAATAATTTCCCCTTCCTTTTTGTGCATTTCCTCCTCATGATTTCCCCTGTCCCTTCATGTTCATTTCAATATTTAATTGCCAAGCTTTTACATAATTCAGGTGGTGCATCATCAAGGTGTGTGCGTTCTTGTTTTTATGTCTTTGAGAGGACCAATTACAGTTGTATCTCTTGGATATTTGTAATAGCAGCCTGTCAATGAGGGTCCTCACAAGTGTGTGTGTGTGTGTGTGTGTGTGTGTGTGTGTGTGTGTGTGTGTGTGTGTGTGTGTGTGTGTGTGTGTGTGTGTGTGTGTGTGTGTGTGTGTGTGTGTGTGTGTGTGTGTGTGTGTGTGTGTGTGTGTGTGTGTGTGTGTGTGTGTGTGTGTGTGTGTGTGTGTGTGTGTGTGTGCCATTAGTGGAGACTGACATGCCAGCTGTCAAGTGCTGAAGGTGAAAGCAAACACAAGATTTTTGGTTACTTTCAGTGCATTTTTTCTCCATTATTTTCCATAATTTTCCTGTTCCTGTTGTGCTTTGCTTCCGTTGTCTTCCTCCTCTCTCTATCTGTTAGTTTGGGGTATTTCACAGTGCTTGTTATAGAGAGAAGATAGTCAGATATTGCCCACCAAGCAGTCGGAGCTGTTCTCTTGTATGAAATATTGTGAGCCTCCTGAGCGGCTTTGTGTTTTGACAGGTAGGAGGAGCTGTGTTTTGCTGAGGTGCTCAGTTGCTAAATAAGAGAGACATGGGAACAGACGTTGTTTTGACGTTAGTTTCATGTAAAAAGGACATTTCCCTTTTCAAGCTTTTTGTAAGGGCTGTAATAAAACATGTCTCCTTTTTATTTCCGACTTTTTGCACAAGTTAAAGGCATAAGAGGGGAATTTTACCCTGTGTGAAAAAGTGAAAAAATGGTCTTGTCTGCGTTCTCACAGTTTTTGCACAGAGAAGTTTTACATTTTGGAAAACACTTATCAGTCCATTCAATATTAAGCTGGCACAAGAAGAAAGTAGGTTAGTTTCACATAAAGACTTAAATCAGGGGAAGCAGTCTGACTGCAGAAAGGTTGAAATCAGAATGTGTTTTATCCTGGCTGGGTGCAGTCATTTTACCTTATTCCCCGTGGCTCATAACCAACAATTCACCTTTTTTACCCTTTCAACTTAAAGGGGCCCTATTATGCTTTTTGGGGTTTTCCCTTTCCTGTAGTGTGTTTATATATTTGTTTTTGTGCATGTAAATGGTCTGCAAAAAATCCCATCGTTCCCTCTGTCACAACTGGGCAAGTTATATCGAGAAAGTACAGTAGGCAACATAAATGTTTGAAGGGCTTGTAGGCAGCTGAAGAAGAAATCAATACAGAGGCAATAAAATATTGAAGTGCTCAAAAATATACGGGAGCTAAAGATATTCTCAACTGTAAATACAAAAAGCTAAATCGCAATAGCCATAACTAACGGAATATCTCCAGCTGTAAACCATCCTATTGTCATGATCCGTGTTTCGTGTCTGTCATGTCTTTGTGTTGTGTTTTTTATTTTGAAATGTTTTCCCTCTTGTTTCATGTCAAGCTTCACTTCCTGTCTGCATTTCCCTCCTGTGCCTGATTCTGTCATTGGGTTCACCTGCTGCCCCTGTGTTTCTCCTCCCCGTTCCAGCTGTCTCTCGTCTTGTGATTACCCATGTGTATTTAGTCCCTGTTTCCCTTTTGTCTGGTGTTCGGTCATCGTCTTTCCATGTTTGTCCCTGGGTCTCGTGGTCCAGTTCTGTTTGTTTCCCAGTCCTTTCTGCCTGTCTGGATTCCTCTCGGCTGCCCTCCTGTCTTTCTGGTTTAATTGAGTTTTTGTTTGCTACTTTTACTTTTGATGATCGTTCCTGCTCGCACTGTTTTTTGAATTTTGTTGTTACAGCTTTTGTTAAATAAAGCTCGCCTTTTGTTAAACCCCAATACCTGATTCCCCCTGTTTCGCTGCATTTGGGTCCTTTACTACAACCCTGACACATATTGCATTAAGAGCTCCTTCAACTCAAGTAATGTGATAGGCTAACAGTCAGCATGGATAAAAAAAAACTTTGTAGTGTTACACTCGCAGAGAGCTGGTGCAGATCCTCGCGCGCCAAACGTAAACAAACACTTTAGAAAAATGACTTAGCTCTTGACATGTTGAGAGTGCCAAGCAATTACAAACAACATTAAAAATGTAATGGACCATATTTGCTTCTGGGCCGAGATGGAGAGGGAGTGGTGTGAAGGATGGAGAGAGAAAGGAAGAGATGATATAAGATAGACGCTTACGAATACCAGGAGTAAGTGCGGAAAACTGAATCGAGGACGGGGGAAAAGAGGTAAAAGAACTAGAGGAAAGACAACGTAGAGTAGTGAGGAATCCACGGAGATGGAGGATGTTGAGGGAGGTCGTGCTGCTCCTTGAGGAGGATGTTTGTAGTCTACATGCAACGCCAGGTCTCCTGTAACAGAGCAATAATAGAGGGCCTGCAGACACGGTTTCAAATTGGATTTTTATGGCAGCTCATCAAATATAATAAAAAGTTTGGGATACACAGAGTGGCACTTTAAGAGTTTAGATAGGAGAGGTAGACCTTTGAATACCCTTTTCTCTAGAGTACAACATGAAAGAAATGAAACCCCACAAGGCAAGAACACAAATTGAGATTATATTAGTAGATTAGTCTTTTTATTAGGATTATTTTAGATGTAGCTTGTTGTTTTAAGGGATCCATGGCTTATTTTCAGGAACAGATTTGTATCTTGTGTCTCTACTGTGACATGTCAACATGCTTTGATGCTTCTAATCATACTTCCTCCTGCAGCACCTCTTTCCTGGTTTGGAATTGTCCCGCCCCTAAGCCTATCGCGTACAATATGTTGGAGTGCTAGCCAATAGAATGCGACCGTTACGTACGTGATGTCACCATTTCGCAGAAGGAGACGAAGGTGTCCAATCGAGGCGTTTCAGGCAGGTGGGGGAGTGTGTGGGAGAGAAACTCCCTCTTGAGGGAACTTTGGGATTTGAGCCTCTGCAGACCATTTACATGCACAAAAAACCCACTACAGGAAAGGGAAGACCTAAAAAAACATGAATAATAATGTATTTAGCTATCTGAGCAGCTAATGGCTAGCATGTTCAACTTACATGATGGATTTCCTTTTATTTGTAATGAGGATCAGAAAAGTTAATTCACTCATTAAAAAAATCTTCTTTTGGGCCGTGGTATTGTTTTATCATGAGCCCTACATCACACTAAACACAAGTTTTAAAGTAGTGGCCTGCACTCAAATATAAGAAGTAATAGGAAATGGAAAGTAAAATGGTCTTCATTTTAAATAAGGAATTGCTTGAGTGGCAAATTAAAGAAAGAGAAGATGTAAGAAAGAAATAGACTTCACAGAAAGAGAAAAATATCAGAGAGAGAACTACAGCAGAGGAAAGAAGCGTTACAAGGATCTGAAAGAAGAGCGATGCTATTTTTCCCCCATCGGATGACACTCAGATCTAATTCAGTCATTTGTCAGCCACACAGGCAGTATGGCTGGCTAATGGACTGGGAAGGCATGAGAGACACAAGCTCAGGGAATCCCTCCGTTGTTATCTGCGGCAGACATTATCAGACCTACTTACTGAGAGCTGGCTGACAGCAGAGCTGACACCACGAATGGAAGTACAGCCAGAACTGATGGGGAACATGGCCAATAACTTAAGGGGATGGAGGGTTGAAATAAGGGCTGTAATGTCATTACAGTATGCGTGATATGATAACCAGAAATCGCATTACCCTTCACTGGAAGTCACCAACAAGTCTGTCGTTGTGCTGGTCAGTATATAACACATGGCGATGTAAAGATAAACCCATGTGTAATGGAAACCTATAAAACATTCAGATTTGACTAGATTTAAACCGAAGGACATTAAATATAGATTCTGAACAAAAGAATATGTATGTTTGGGGCAAATACATCAATGTGGCTGTCAAAAAACGTTTTTCAACTAAATGTTGTTGTCCCACATTATCAGAAATTGCAGAACTATGAGGGGAACAACGACTTTGTTAACTAATGCTAATGCTAATTGTACGGCTGTGGACCAAATGCTGAGGAACCAGTAGGCAGTTCTCTAAAAGAAAATAGATCCTCGGACAAATTTGTTTGGGCCCGTCCTGTCATATTTGGCACCTGGACCCCTGAACCCCCCTGCATGCTCAGTTCTTTGCTTGTATGTCTAAAACCCGGCTAACAGTTAGCTACAGCTTAAGTGTTTTAAGCTAGCAGCCACATAACCCGTGCACCTTAGTTTGTCCAGTACTCCCTTGTGATATTAACTATTCGGTAAAGCCCCTCTCATCCTGAAAGCTGCTTAGCAATAATACGTTCTAAAATGTGATTTTATATTGATATTCAGAATAAAGTTTAGCAGTGTAATGTCTCCCGCCAGGCGTGCTACTTGCTAATGGGATTCCCCATTCTGCTAATATGGTAGTATTAAACATAGATTATTATCCTCTCAGCCTGTCTGTCTTGAATCTCCTTTGCGACTAGTTTTGCATTTAATATACCGGGTAAGCAGCATTGGAAAATAAAAGTATTTCTGAAACAGATTTGAAAGCTTAGTCATGAATATGCCAGAGCAGGAAGCTCGCTACATGTTGCCTTTGTCAGTTTTTTCCTGTTTATTATGCAACACAATTAAAATGGCACTTCTGGCCGCTCAGGTTGCAAAAAAGCTACCAGGGAGGTTATCAGATACTTTTAAAATACAAATAAATCCTTGCATGGAGAGTTTCTAAATAAGTAATGAGCTCTGATGTTTTAATTAGGATAAAAACTCATCATCTGCAATTCAGAAGAAATGGAACATTGTAATTGACATTATATCCGATTAAATAAATTGTAGTCTGTTGCTACGATCTGTAAAGCTGTCTCCTGTTGCATGACAGTTCCTTAGTTAACCGCGGTACAATGACATTTACATTAAACAGACGTGTTATGCCTGAGGCAAAAATCATCTACTCTTCTATAATTTGCTATATTACTTTACTGTTCAATAGGATATTACAGACGTAGAAAGACAGGATAATATGGCATCGAAATGTTTGTCTGATGAATGTATTATTTAGTTTCACAGATAGAAATGCAACGAAAAAGTCTACTACCGTGAAAAGCGCTGTGGATTTATAGTTTGAGTGACTGGACTGATTTTTTTCCTTCAGGCATGATGCAGCTAAATCGTAATACCTTGAGCTGCTGAAATCTCTGCTGAATTAATTTCTGCAGAGCGTCTGTTCCCCCCTGTGACATGAAGTAGCAGCGAGCATGAAAAGAAGAGTGGAGTGCTATCACTGTAGGCTGCTGTTCTGACTGCCATCGACACAGTGAAGAGCAATGGGAGCTGTGTCTCAACAGCCCACAGAGAATACTGAATACACTTGTGGGTTTAGCATACCTTTTTAATGCTTGTCTCTGTAGACACTAGACTGCGCACATGAACAAAAGGCTTGGTGACTCATATAATGCATACTGTATAATAGTGCCGCAAAACAAGTGGGAAAATGGGACGGTAGCTCTGACATCATGCAGAAGACCATTGAGGACTGAATGCAGATATGGTTGCTTTGTTTCTGACCTAATGGTGATTAATGGAAACAAGTCTATGCGCTTGTTGCACAAATTTCTGGACCCAGCTACACATATTAGCTTTATTTAATATGGACACCCCTGATGACTATTTTCACACCAATGAGCCCAACATTCGAAATATATAAAGCTTTTAGTGCTTGCTTTGGTACATGTTAAAGAGGCCCTATTATATTATGTCTTAGGGCTTTTCCTTCTCCTGTAGTTAGTAACATAGGTTTTAGGCAAAACTCCCAAAGATTGTAGACGACTGTAACACAATGCCATCACTATGTAACACTCTCGCTTCTATTGGCTAGTATTTCAACACATTGTACGTCATAGGCTAAGGGACAGGACATCTCTAAGCTAGTTGACCAATAAAAACAGAGCCTACCAGCTCACCAATCAGAGCAGACTTGGCTCTGGTTTCAGACGGAGGGTGAAAAAAGGTGTTACAGCACAGGCAGTATGAGAGAGATTAAGAGCCTTTTGAACGGTGAATGTAAACGTGTCATGTTAGAAGCACATAATACAAATATGAACCTGAAAATGAGCATACTTTGTCCTTTTTAAGTAATTATTTCATGCCCTCATGCCTTTATCTTCTCCTAATGAGTAAGCTAAGGGTTTTTTATAACACTTGAAAGGCTTGGGAGTTGATGTTTTCACTATTCATTTAGATAATAAAGGCTAGATGTCTCTGTTATGCTCACACTTATGTCACTGTTGATTGTATGGTATATAATATTGAAAGGTGTTTCATGGGTGTCTTAAAGGAATACATCACGTAGAAAATCATCATTTGTATGTATTTGTGTCGTATCAGCTTGCATGTTGTTCTCTGAATATGGCCACAGCGAGAGACCAACCCAGTCAATACTGAAGAACACAACTCAAGCTGTGCCTCTGATAAATGATGAGTTTACATGTATTATTTAACTCACCAATTTTAAGTTTGGAAGTTGCTCTTCAATGTGTAAACACTTTAATAGCAGTAATAATGTGCTATTGACTGCCACAACTTTAAAGAAATACTGAAACTTTTTGTAAAAGCAGAAAGATCTGTTATTGTTCCCGTCTGTTTTTTTCTTCTTCTATTTGTTTACATCTTTTCTCTTTCCCTACACATCATTCTGAAGTGGACTCTTTGCATCCTGTCTCTGCATGTCCGTATTTATCTCACTGCATATCTCTGCTCAAGGTCTGCATGTTTGTCTGAAGATTGAGCATTTTATGCTGTGAAGGACATTTGTCATGGAGGTTTCAATTCAACTTTCATAATCTCCCCTTTGCTGAAGGGAGTGAAACTCTGACTACAAAGAGACAATTCAATACTGTTTCAAGACCAGTACGAGCCAGCCTTGAGCAAGATGCGGAATCTTCATTAGTTCAATGAGTGGTTTTCTTCTTGCATTAAATCCCCGTCTGCAGAAATCAAGATAGACTTGTTCATTTCTGGTAATAATGATGTATTGAATGTCTATATTTCAAAGACCTTTCATTAATATGTTTCACGAATGAGTTCATATCAGCTAAGTATGACGCCCGATACACGTGATTAAAAGTATGGGTTGGATTTTGGAAACATTTGATTGTTATGGTTTAGGCAACAAAACTAATTGGTGGGGTTTAGAAAAAAGATCATACTGTGGGTAAAACAAACACGCTAGGGGTGTTACATATGACTCAACACAACCATTTTGGTAAAAAAAATACAACTTCAGTTTCACACAGCCACATCCTGGTTAAAAGTCTTGGGCTTCTTTGACTCAAAAGGCACTTTCTGGCTTGTTCCATTTGTCATTACAGCATGTAACAACCGTGAACTACGTCACTTGCTACGTGCTAGCAAGAACCTTGACACTCAATGATTTGCAGGAACATACAACGCCAATACTTTTTTAATGAACTAAACATCAAAGTGCTCAATTAAGGAGAGAAAACACTTTTGATGGTTCATGCTTAATTCCGAGTCTAAGTAGGAGAAAAAAACATGGTTATGGTTGAATAGTCTTTCTTTGCTTTGAAAGGTTTCCAACAAAGTATATTATTATTATAGGTACTTAGTACAAGGCTCTGAACTTTTACTATTCCATCTATGGAAAATTGCATTTTCCCCGCAGCAGAGGCACATCAATAACATCCGGCGTCAAATCAATAATAGTGCAATCACATTCTCCTAGAACTGCGTTGTCTTTTCCTAACTACTGACCAATCTTCCCTTAAACCTTTAACGTTTTCAAGCTGCCTACGGGAATGGGTTAAGAGAAGACGTAGAACCTTATCTTTTTCATTTGACAAGTCGTCCCCATGTGTGCTCAGTTGTCCTCTCACCACAGCAGAAGGCAAAACATCTGTCCCCCGTTTCACAACCTGTCCACTGGGGGAGCTGTGCCTCACATCTGGACTGGTTGACCATTGCCAAGAAGCTTCAAAGAACCTGGCATCCTTTGAAGCTCTTTTGGTTTGTCGGTACTCGCCAAGGCACATCCTGTTTTTTGGCTTCAGGTGCCACAGCAGACACACCAGGGAATGCATCCATAGCTGGGAGCGTGTGCAAGGCAGTCCAAAACAGCAGGAGGTGGATGTCATTGTGCTTGTTTGACGACATTATTTAATGTACTAACATTTCTGACCCAAGTTATTAAAAATGAGCTGTAACAACATTTTACAACTCTAATCTTTATTTTACTTCAACCATCTGTGATTTTGAGTATATCATTCATTTGAAACACTACGTTTCTTAAATTCGGCAAGAGTGACCTAGTTTGGAGTGGTTTCAACCAATGAAGGCCTCGTTTTCAATGTATCCCTCATTATCTTATTTCAGGGAAATCCTTTTGTACTGACAGATGTTTAGATAAATTACATTTGTCTTGTATTTTTAGGATTTGTTGATTGATACAAAGTCTTGAAACAATTTACGGCATCACTGGCCAGTTGTCATTGTGTTGATTGTCATGATTTTTCTTTTGGCCAAAGAGTGAGTGAATTCATGTTTTTTTTAACATTATTACTTATTACTACGTTAAAATGTATAGAGAAACGGATGTTAAACTTCTGAGGTGATCCATCACTACCTCATCAGATGCGTGTGACCTCAGCGCTGAAGAATGAGTTCTCGATGGCGGCTGCTGTATTCGTCAATCATGTCTTTGATATGATAGGCTACTCTCATTTTGCTACGGTCAAGTGAGTCTGTGAGAAGAGCATAATAATCTATTTTCCAGCTCTCTTATTCCCTGTGTCGTGTTGTGGATCGCGGTGGCAGGTATTCTATGAACCCCAGAGGAGCTCTGCCGCCGAGTGTTTCAGATGAATCACCTGGTAGGTGGCAGGGGGTTATTACCGAGAGAAAAACACTGAGATATAAAAAATCTCAAGGAGATAAAGAAGATTGATGCCTCTCCAGCGGGCACACGTGTGAAAACATGCCAATGACTCTATCACCTTTTAGGTCGTCTCTCTTTTTCAGTCACTCTATTTCCTTCACTGCGCGTCTTCCAATCTCACAGGCAGCCCACTGCTTCTGCACTTCTTCTCTCTCCTCTTCACCCCTGGCGTCGCCGCTAATAAATCCCATTTAAGCTCTTGTTGCGACCCCTCAATCATCGCCCGCGACCAGCTTAAAATAACACTGTGGGATCGGAGAGAATGGGGCCGGCGTGCAGGAGCCCCCATGCCGATGTTATTAATTGTTTCAGAGATGAATATCCCATTACAGTCCGACTGAGGAATGGCGATGGAGCGGGGGTTATACCGTGATTAATGCTAAGTTCATGCAATGCATGATTAATTCTGAAGTGAGAGTGGGTGTTTAATCAAGGCCACATGTGATATGATCAATTATAGGGTGAGGGGAAAAGAACCGGATGATTAGACTACCTTTTCTGAGTAGGGAACATATGTCACCTGAGGTTTAGTGGGCTCAGTCGTAATGTAGGATTACACTTGTGGTAAAAAAGGGTAACCATAGAGGCTGATTACCCAGTTGCTTTGAAAAGATGGGAGGGTTTAAGATCTATTGAGCTCATCCAAGTGTAAGCTCAATTTTTTTCGTGCTAAACCCACGTCCTCGGGTATTGTATCAATTCACCTTTAACATTTAACAATTTTCATTTCAGTTAAATTTCAAAATGAGCAGAAGTGAATAGTAGGAGGTAAAAATACATTTTGTCAATTCATCGTTTGTCATTTCTTGCTCTCTTACAGGGCTAAACAATTTGCCTAGAATATGTAATTGCAAATTTCCGACCAGTAATGGGTTAATTCCAGGCTGTGCATATTAAATAGGATATTACATTAGCTGTGTACCTTATCAATGAGTATAATCTTGAGCGTTGACGAGGCAAGGCGGGACAGTATGACACTTAAGCCATCTCTAATTAAATAAATAATTGTATACGCTTCCGTTCCAGTTGTGGTTCAATTATGAAGATTATGCTCATTTCAAGGACATAATCCTTCATATATTTTCGGACGGTATCCCCACATGACCGCATGCCTTTACCTCAGCTACGAGTTCAGAGCAGCCGCTAAACATAACTGTCCGTAGCAGATTAATGGCCCAGCAAATAACATAAAAGGGACACATGGTCTAGTAGTGACACTACGTGTTATCTCTACATTCTCAGGTGCTTTCAAGCAGAATTAACACTAGTTTTTTCAATGTCCCGTGGCTTTTACCAACAGGGTACGTAAAGTGATTTTTCTTTGTTTGTTTTTTTTGTCAAACAATCCCAATATATACCTGTGGCAGTACATTTCTTTTTTGTTGCAGAAAAGATACTAACAGCTGCTGAGTCTGAGAATAGAAAGGTCTACAGTATCTTTCTTGTGACATATTTGAAACAACATGCTTAATAAAATGCCAAAAAGTAGATGGTCAGCTTGTTGCAGGTTTAAAGATGACATATTATACTCATTTTCAGGTTCGTATTCGTACTTTGTGCCTCTAATGGGACATGTCTCCATGCTTTAATGTTCAAAAAGCTCTTTATTTTTCTCATACTGCCTGTGCTGCAGCAACCATTTTCACCCTCCGTCTGAAACCAGAGCCCAGTCTGCTCTAATTGTTTAGCTGGCCGGCTCTGTTGTGATTGGTCAACTGCTTAGAGATGTGTCTGAAATGTCCCTCCCCTTAGTCTTTCAGGTACAGTGTGTTGGAGTGCTAGCCGAAAGAAGCATCAGTGTAACAAAGGAGTCCAATGGTGGCATTTCCGGCAGTGGGGTCATATTCCTTATTCTGCTGTATATTTTTTTTCAAATGAGAAATGTACAGTTGTTTATCCAAACATGAATACCAGCATGCATGCATCCAGATTTGATGTTGACCTTGTTCATTGTATCCCACTGCGCCAAAATGAACCGGTTGGTAATGACTTTGATATTCACTAACACAACAGAGGATTTTTTGTTAATAGTCAGGAGGTACGTACAGTAGGGATAGATGAGTGTTTCCAGGTCTGAGTGTTTCATGTGGTCAGTTTTCTGCAGCTCTGTGCATGGGGAGAAGCGCTCATGTGAACATGCCCTTAATCTGGCCTGTGTAAATGGTTCTGTTGTACCGTGCCAGCTTTCATATGAGAGCCACAGAGACACGGCTACATATCCCAGAGCAGGACATCATAATTCAGGAGAATAATTGGGGCATTTAAAACCAAACCTGGGACTCATCCATGCCAGACAGATACAGGTCAGAGCGGCCCGTCCGCATGGGAGGGAGGCAGGGATGGATGGATAAGGAGAAGAAGGGAGGATGTGACAAGGGAGGAAAAAAGTGACAAAAATAAATAGCAAGCAGAGGCGCGACAAAAGAGCGAAACTCTGATGAGTAAATGAAACAGAAGTAAAGTGAGAAGGAAACCAGGAAGTCAATAACAATTATTTCCCTGCTCCATGCGGTGTAACGCCTACTCATAACTTGGCAACAACTGAATGTTAATAAATCAGCAATGATTTTCATGTTTTATTTTGCATAAAGTGTATTTCATATCGTGTTACGCAGTTGTGCTCAATTGTGATTGATGCTCTGATTTGACCTCTAAGCGCTGGCTGAGGAAAAATAGTTCTCTCCATCCTCCCATAATATTTTCAAAAACAATACATCTTTAAGAAATATCCAACTGCTTAACTCTCCATGAAGAGCTGGTACTGTTAAATGGATGGATTGGAACTGCTGTGGAAGCAGGCAGCAGCAGCAAACATAATCTGACCATCTAAAAGAAAGACCCAATTCAACATCAGTTTGACTGTAAACTATTTAGAATATTTTCATTGTTTATCTTTGCCATCACAAAGCCAAAGATACCAGACTCCATTGACAAGAACAGTCATTTTACCCTACAGAACACAGGAGCTGTTTCTGCCTCGACAGGTTTGTTTGTTTGTGGGAATTTTGTGAATTTGAACAATTTAAAACACCACAGTCCGACTGTTAAATAAGGAGAGATTGAGGAAGCAGTAGACAAGCAACTACCGTGGTCTCCAAGGCAAAATGACATAGAAAAATATACCTTAACAGATGATGTTTTTGATAGGCCTTTCTTTTAGGTGGCTAAAACACCTAACCTGCAGTTCACAGTATTCCTGTCTTTGTCCAAACTGGAGGCCTGCCAACCATCATCTACTCTAGCTAATACACTGATTGGATAGGTACCTCATACACTTCAAACATTATGAACTATGCCCTTAAGGTTTTATCAATACCACTACTCTAATTGATCCTACCTAGCTGTGTGGTGCTTGATCAATATTGCTTTTCAGCTACTTTAATTACTGTGGAAGAAGTAGAATTAACATACGTGTGTGAAGGGATAAACTGCTTAGCATGTAGTGCAATTGGGAGGAGAGGATGGTTGGCAAATTTCAGATCACCCTAGTTTGGAAAACTCTCTGAATGAAACAGCCTTGATGGAAATATTCATATTTAATACTTACTTACCAATACTTTTGATTTAAATCTGTTACATTAATTTATATTATCCACCAAATACATCCTCATCTACTGGCTCTTAAATATCTTGTAATTGGAGCATGGAGGAAATGAGACACGATGTAAAACCATTCAATAACAGAATCAATAAGCCTTTCACTGACATGTTGTGCATCTTCTCTATAATTCAGGCTTTGAGACGGCCGACAATGAGAATTTGCAGAAGACAACAACAAAAAAAAAAAACCCTCAACGCTCGGGGATTCATTCATGGGTTTGAGAGACAGCTGCCTTATGGACTGTGCCACAGCAGTCCCAGATCACAGACCATGACCATCTGGCATGTAAGGCAGGCTAAGAAACAGTCAAACTAACCAAGTGGGTTTAAATCTCAGTACAAACTCCCTCCCTCTCTCTGCACACACGTAGAAGAAAAACGCCAACCAGCATCGCCCCATATCCTTAGCTGTTAGACTCTATACAAGGGGATGTAGCCCTGTTCAATTCTTAAATAAGAAATATCTTCAAACACAAAGTTATATTCCCAGCACGCTCATCCCAAAATGTTCCATCTTTCCATTGTTGTAAGTCTGATGCACTTATTTTTTTAATGCTTTAAGATTTCTAACTCCTTCTGAGGTGCTTCACCTACTGTGCTTATCAACGCGTGGCTGCCGAAGCATTTCCCACGCTCAGACGTAATTTGTCAAAGCAGTTTGAATTTCAAAGGAACCAAAAAGCAACACAAAGAAAATAACAGTGTTAAAAAGTGCGTTTTAATCAAGATCCAGTCGAAAACAATTACCGCTATTGTGTCGGGCTTCACCCAGTTATCCTTTGCCTTCATTATGTCCCTTTGTGCCTATTAGTGTGTGGGCTCCTCTAAAAAAAGCAGGTAATTTAGTTCACAGGGAAAACACAAAAGGACTTGAGTGAAGACACTTGTGTAATAGCTGGATCTCCACTCTGAGTGTCAGTCAGTGGTTTAAATGATTGTTTCACAGCTTTAATGGAGAACTCAAAGCTTACTGTAATAGAATATATCTGTAGGAAGTAATTAAGGAGTATCTGTTACTTCTAGGCTTTGAATCATCATCAAATCTCACTGCCATATGTTACAGAAAGAAGGATAAAGAATGTAGAAATGCAATTCATATATCATATTTCACTGTACGCATTACAACTAGATCTGCTAGTGCCGCTATATGTACAGTAAAGTCAGGCGGGCGCCAATGTATTCTGGATTAATTCCTTGTGATCCATAAGAAAGTTCATGGGAATCCATACGGTAGTCTTTGAGATATTTTCTAAAAAGCAAAATATTCCTTCTCCATATTGTTGCTAGAAAAAAACTCAGTGGATTAATTAGGGTTCATCCTCTTGGGACAATAATTGTCTGAAGAAACAACCAAGTAATTATAAGATTCCAGTAACTAAGCAATTTACCAAATTACATGTCCATCCATAGAGACACACAGCTAATGTGGATTAAAAACGCATATTATCCCCATTATTGAAGAGTACAATCAAGAAGACTATGATTTAAATGGTTCATTTTAAAGCTCTCTTCCCTTTGATGTCATATGACAAAAGGTTTTACACAGTTATCCACCTTTTTCATTGAAGTTATTACATTTTCTTGCCGTGCACTTTGTTTGACCTTTCACCTTTTTAAATGAACCAGGATTATAAATATAGACGTTATGTTAAAGTGAATTAAAGGAATAAATCAGGGTTCAAAAGGAATGTGTAGCTTACGGCATTATGGTCTAATAATTGAGACATCAGTGTGTGGTGAAAAGGTCAGGACCTCGTTGCGTTGTCACATACCATATCGAGAGGAGTGGCAATGCTCTCAGAGTGTGTGATTTCTTCATCACGACCCTTATCACTTTAGTGACCTTTCTTCTGTTATCGTGCAGTGAGTGATCATCAGGTCAGTTATGGGTTATTCTCTGCATTTACTGACCCAGATTACCTGCAGAATGTAATTATACAGGGGTCCATTGGAGGGCTCAGGCTAATGGCTTCTACGGGCATTAACCCGCATGTGTGTGTGTAAGTGACATTGTCTATTATATGGTTCAAGACAGTGAACAGTGAGTCTCTGTTCAACCCGCAATCTATAGAGATCTCTAAAGACCACAGTCTTTTACAAACCCCTGAGAACATCTTGCTTTTTTTGTTTTCCATTGCACAATCCCTTTTTTTCAGATATGACCCATTCTGGTTTAAATCCCTTGATTAAACAGTTGTTGCCTGGCTGTTCATTAATGGGAGGGCTCTAAGGGACTTTTATACTGGGCCTCCAAGTCACAATAGCAGTGAAAGAAGCAAACAAAAAAACAGGGATTCCCAAGGGTTCATTCCTTGGTCCATTGCTTTTTCCGTCTGTTTATAAACAAGCTCCCCACAAGTTTCCTAGAATCTGACTGCATGCAAGAACACACCAGCCTAGCCACCTAGCAAGACCTCTCTGCACTGTCGCATTACATAATCACTCATTTTTCTTAAAAAGACATGCCGCAGAATACAGTGTAAAGCAGTGAAACAAGACTATTGAAGGTAGAACATTACACATACATGGATATATTTGGCAGACATTTAGAGATATGATATGCAGGTAGAAGCTCCTTTATTCCACCTCGCTTTGTGATGAAACAAAGAAAGATTTAGAGACGGCTTAACTCTGTCTCCGTGTCAGTGCAGGGGCTCAGGAAACACAATGATGGCAACATCGTCAATAATTAGTGTCCTCCCCCAGGTGCAGACTACTGCAAAAACAGGATTTGCTTAATTGTGTTTTCACTTGTTTAACATCCCTCCGAGGAACAATTAATGTATCTGTACTCTACTACAACTCAGTATTACAAATCAGCCATAAAGCCCTACTACAGATACATTAGATCAATCGCTCGGATGTACTGTTCCACTTTACTGAACATCATTCAGATGGGGATTTTTCTCTGAAATTGAGTGTTTTAGTTCAATATCGGAGGGATGTAAAGAGAGAGTCAAAGCATCACAAAAAACATTTTGAATGGATGACTCATCGAATTTGCCTGAAGCCATTCTGTACTACTCAGCTAAATGAACCAAAGGGGAAAACTCACCAGGTAGAGCAAGTGCCTCTTTCCAATGTGAGAATCAACCTCACTGCAATTAATGTCAGTCAGTGAATGGTAAATCCATGTAGAAACGCTCAATGGGTGACACAAGACGAGATAAAAAACTGTAAAAATGACTTCTAATATATAAAGCATTGACTTGTTGATCGTAAAAGAATTCAGAGTCGCCCATTAAAATGCACAAAAAGGCATAATAAACAGAGTGAAATCCAAACAGCTCTTCATCTGCTCATAGACTCAATGACCTCCTGCGACAAGTGCATCAGCATGACTGACTGTTATTTTATAATTCTGCCCTATTAGGGCTCAATGAACCAATCAGTAAACTGCAATAGTATTATCATTTTCTGTGGAAGCAGAAGTGCTAAAGTGGCAATAGACAATGCTTTATATTACCAATTACAAGGTGCATGTGGATTAGACAATATTGATAACTAGAAGAATGACACGATCTGTGTTTGGATGATTTCCATAGAAGCATCCCTTGTACTGCATTTAAGATGCAATTCAGTCTGCAGGGACGCCTTTTCTCTTTCAAAATAAAAAGCCCTAGATATATACATGACATTAATGCCTACCAGAGAGCATTTGCCTAGGATACAAATCAAATAAATGGTTTCAACTCAACAAAAAAGCTTGCAGTTGCTATCCATAGGTAGCAGTACAACAGAGTTAACTGTGAAAGCTTTCCTCCGTGTCAAAAAAGTGCGCTGCTGATCTAGGAGACAAAAAAATGGGTCTGAAATCCAGCTTAACATCGATTGTGTATTGTATTAACAGTCTTACTAGGTTTTCTTATCTCACTTTCCGTCAAGCACTGAGATTGGGCTTTCTTCTGCATTTTTAAAGTTTCTTGCAGACAGGCTACCACTACCCAGCTGGCGGTAGGAAGCCTTGCTGCTAATGATGTTGTACATCGATCCTTTTCTTTATATTAAAATCAATAGACGGGAAATCTGCTATCAATATCTCAGTTGTGCAATTTCTTTTGAATGGTGATATTGGTACTCACTATGATGCTCGTGTTCAGCGTTGTTTGAGTGTGCTTTACAGGTTACTTCAAAAACCACCCATCTGGTTTCCACCACCTTTGCAATCTTGTTCTGCCCTGAGCCATCTTTCCTCATTTTTGTATTCCTTTTTTTTTTATAGCTTTGAAATAATAATGATTCTGACTTGCAAAACAACAACACAGTACATGTGTTTGTTCCCTAGCTTACAGATAATGCACTCAAGTATGGAGCGCCAGCTGTTGCCTGCAGTACAGTGTGCTAATTGTGCCACCGTTTCGAAAAAATAGATATGCATAAGAGCATACAGTATTGCCTCAGCCTGCAAGATGTAGCGTGAAGTGTGGAGCGTGTATAAAATGCACATTCATGCTGAAATTAAAATGTGTATTTTATGCTACATCTATTTAGATGTGTCTTTTTATTCCCATAAATATTAGTAAACTGTGAATTATAATTACTGCTATGCAGGGAGAGTTGAGCTAAGAAATTGTAAAAGAAAAAAAGAAAAACTCTTCTAGTCTGTCGCACCAGTTTGGATTGCTTGAAGACTTACCAGCAAATGTCAAAATGTGTGCTGTGCTTACATGCTGAGTGGTGTTGTAACAGCATATATAGTCACGTAACTCCACTTCCCCGACACTACTGATTCCACATCTACAGTATATATCCCTGTCTCCGCTGCTGTAACTACAGAGCGATCTTGTCACGCTGCATGCTTCCTTGTCTCTCCTGATACTAAAAAGACACTGCAACATAACAAATACACTTTTTATCACAGATGTTGAACGAACATTTCTCTGACAGAAACTGAATTTTCATATATTCCATTGAACTTTTTGAATCTATGAATCTTTAGATATTAATCAAGTTTATATTTAATGCCTTTTGATGATTTATATTTGCTGTAGTTTCATTTCTGCACAGTAAAGTACAGTAAGCCAAATCAAAACATGCTCTGCATACTCTCTTTTAACTGAATAAAGTGGATTAAAGGCATCAAAGTTCAAATATTATGTACAAAATGGATTTGGTTATCTCTTTCAATCACCTGCTAAATTCACTGTAGGTTAGTATGAATATTGCACACATGTGTTACTGACAAAATACATGTTAGCATGTCCCGATCATGTATTTCTGTTCCAGATCTCCCCCCCAAAAAGTAATTTAATATTTAGATGAGCCCTGTCATGCAAATGGTCCTGTTGATATTTGTATTTTGTGCCTCTAGTCTGACATGTTTTCCTGTTCAAGTGTCATGATTTGCTTAATTATGAAGCAGTTTTTCAAGAAGCAGATAATAGACATAACCCATTGATACATCAGCCTCAGGACCTTTTGAATGCAGCCTCTATTTACCCTTGCTTCCGTACAGCCGTCTTGTTTGCACAATTTTCTCACCCAACACTCACATCACCTGGCCCTCTCTCTCAATGGATGTTGGGTGGGCTTGTGGGAAGATAGCACACACACACACACACACACACACACACACACACACACACACACACACACACACACACACACACACACACACACACACACACACACACACACACACACAAGACTATTGATTTTGTGAGCGCTGTGGTCGAGCATCCCGGACTGGCCTTGCCCCCTTGGGTGAGAGACACAATCGGCAGCGGATGTGCTGCTCCTTAACTGTCCCTGGGCACCATTTCAAATCCCTGTAGATTCTTATATTGATTGGAAACCATTTCTCCCTCCGCCGGCGTCGTCTCCTCCTCCATCATGTCTCTTTCGCTTTCTTTTTTTATCCGACCTTTTGTTGTTTTGTTTCTTGCTCCCGGAGGAAATTCGGTGATGAATAAAAGACAGGCATCAGGTCTTTTTTCAAAAAGAAACAAATAAAAAAAAAAGCAGCCACGGAGGAGGAATGAAGGGGTGGAAAATCCTGACAAGAGTCAAATCTAGTTACCTTTTGTCGCGGAGGCAGCGGGAAAGCACTGTCATGCAAAGAGAAAGGGGGGGAGAGAAAAACAATATTAGGCTGCTATGTCTGCATCAGCGCCCCGTCGCAGGAAAACCCACTTCCATGCGCTGCCATCTCTGTCATAGTGAGGTGTCAACGTGGATTCAATCAAACCCGGGAGTGTTGAATATGAATATGTTTTTTTTAAACACAAATAGAGGATTGGATCCAGTGTAGTGGAGAAATTGGTTTTGTGTACAGTGGCTGTTGTACATTTTTTTGACAGGTGAATAAAGCGGGTAACAATCTCGCTGCTGAGCTCCTTCAGTTTATGCTGAGTGAGACCTCCTCCTCCTCCTCACCCCCCTTCTTGTCAATTTTTCCCTCCCTCCCTCCTTTCACTCACTCTCCATCTCTTCCAGCTAGTTCTCATTGTCAGGCTGTGTAATTGAGGTAATACTGTTAATGATGTGTGAGCGGTTCTCTCTCTCTCTCTCTCTCTCTCTCTCTCTCTCTCTCTCTCTCTCTCTCTCTCTCTCACACACACAGACACACACACACACACACACACACACACACACAGGAGCATTGATGGCAGCCGATAGGGCTCTTTCATTAGAGCTGGCACGGCAAAGACGAGGCAGCGGTGGCTCACGGGCACAGACGACCTCGCCGTGGGGGAGCAGGAGCTTTAAACACTAATTAGGATGACTTTGGGAGACAAAACAGGTAGGGAGGGTGGGAGGAGGCCTGGAGACAGCATAGGTGATGGATTTATGTAGAAATGACAGGGGGAATGGAGATGGAGACGTGAGGAATGACAGAAAAAGTCACAAAAGACCAAAGCTGAGAAGAGGAACACAGAGATGGAGTAACAAAAAATGATAATGGATATTTTCAACAAAAGGTGGAGTGAAATTGGCAGCCTAATCAATGTAAGCAATTGAGACATATAAGGCTTCTAAAAATACCCAAGTACACGATGTGTCCACCCGACGCTGATTGGTCAGAAACATAATTCATCACTCATTGCTTCCTTCTATTTTTGAGAGCAATAGAGGAAAGTAATTATGGTTTCAACCTCAGTTGGCTTTGAGTCCCCTTGGTACTGACTCTACTTGCCCTGTCCATAATCCAGTCATTGTTAAGTAAAATACTCAATTTTTTGTAGAGTTATATACAATAAATGAATACCACTGTGATGTTTGTATGATCAATATGAAGCTGCAAACAGCAGCCGGTTAGCTTAGCTTATCACAACAACTGGAAATTGGTGGTAAAACTAAGCTGACCCCCTTCAAAAGTAACAAATATGCCTTCATGAATAGTTAATATTTAGTTTGTTTAATCGGGGAGTAGAAAAAAACCAAACAAGGTAAGCTTAAGGCAAAACAATCAATAAGCGCTACTGTATGTATATTCCCTAAAATCTTACTGAGAATGTTGGCGATTTGACATGTTTTTTGGTGTTGAGGCATATTCAACATTTAGGTTAAAGAAGTAAGCAGTAATTTGATGTTCTTATTTAACGGTGTTTGTCCAAAAAAAGCCAAAACAAAAAATAGAATGAGATGGTTTAATGCAAAATGTTATGCAGTACAAACCACTTGCTTTAACCCTCCAAACAAAAAATCTAATATTATTGTATCCCTAATTCATAATGTCTGGAACGTTGATGTCAGCAACAGATCAACCAAAAAACAACAACCTGTGTACATAACAAAGAAACACTCAGCATCTTCTGAACAGTTTCATCCTGCACAGCATAATTTAGTACATTGACAATTTCCATCATATATGGAGGTCACCATTTTGAGGACACAGTACATGATGAACACTTGACAGAATGATCTCATTCAAGAGAAAGACAAACTCACCCGCAACCAACATTTAGTCTTAACCCCTGAATCAATATAGTGTATGGGCTGTACCGGGGTTGCTATGGTGCATGTACATGTACTGTACCTACTGACCAGTCTGCAGTTTGAATAGTGAACAGAGCAAAACTGCTACAGTACGACTGTGTGTGCAATATCAGACAACAGCTGTGCAGAGACTCTCCTGCTCACTCACTCACTCACTCACTCACTCACTCACTCACTCACTCACTCACTCACTCACTCACTCACTCACTCACTCACTCACTCACTCACTCGAATAACAACTCGAACAAATAGACATGACTGCGAACACACAAAGACATCTATCGTGGAAACACTTGCGAACACGAACACACCTTGGTACACGATCACACTCCAGGAGCTGACGTCTACCAACACGTTTAATGCACATGACCCATTGTGCACACACATGCACATACACACACACTTTGCTTTGTTGAGGCTGTCAGTTTAGCCAAATCGCTGCTGGAACCGTTCACCACAACAGCACCTCATGGGCTGCTTCAGCCAGCAGAGGACAGATGCTGCGTAGGAGTGTGATTGTGTGTGTGTGCAATTGCATGTGCCTGGGAGGTGTTATGTTGGGGAGTTTGTGTGTGTATGTGTGTGTAAGGGTGCCCGCCTAGCCGAAGCAGGACGGGCTAGATTAGCTCAGGGCATCTGTGCTACACACACACATACACACACATCTGCCTGCCTCCGAGCCATCTCCTCTTTCTCGCTGCTCCATAGTGGCCTCCCTTCAGCAAATAACACCATTCATTATCTGCATGAAGCCCCGAAATCCGCTCCATGGAACAGATTTGTGTGTCGGTGAATGCAAACAGATTTCTTGTATCTACCGCTTACGACCGACAGCAGCTGTCAGGGGAAATCCTTGTAACTGTTGTCTTCGGCGCTGACTTCTGCTAATTGAACCTTACGTTTTTTTTTTTGCCATGTAATTATTTCTGTTATGTTCTCAGTGTGATGCCATGAAACACGAAACATCAAAGTAAAGAACTGAAAGTGCTTTAAAACCACTATTTTATAATGAGGTGAGAATAGAATTCAGTGAACTGGTGAGTTAACAAGACACAGAGCCAGCAGCCATGCCAGGGGCTCTGTGAGGCTGTAGGCTACTTGGACACATCAGTGCTTTGAGCTAAATAATAACCCTTGAAATGACAATGCCTTTAATGCTGCTTTTAACAAAGTCAAATGTTTACAATCCACTCTCTGTTGTTGTAGCATGCCAACGTTAGCCCAAGTACATCTGACACAATTTGACAAAATTGGGCACCTAAGTCAGGAAGATTCATTCAGGAGGAATTGTATGGACCAAATGTCATGCCACTCCAATCCAATCCAAATTTAGTCATTATCGACTAAACCTATCCAGATACAAGAACAGATATCTGGATCCAACCAGTATAGCAAGTTTTCCTTTCGTTAACAAATCCCCATCATCTAATGATGACGAACGTATCATGCTTTTTGGGTGGTCTAAATCCCTTTGACTGCCTCTGTCTCACAAGTCTCAGAGTCCCCCCCCGGTCTCAGCCTGATTCTTCCACCTGCATGCATCACAGTATGATAGTGTTAGATGAATGATGAGCTGTGCTGTGCCGGGGGGGGTTGTCAGACATAACACTGGCTGAAGGTCAATTTTTTGTTTCATCAGACCACATATATTGTCTGTCATGCTCACAGAGCTTTAACATTATGTCCCCTTCTTTAAACACTTGGCCTGCTGCTTGGGGTCATCCTCCTGATCGAGGTCCTTCACACCCGATTACTCAACTCGATAAAGCAGGAAGTTGAGGGAAGAGTGATGATATCTACTGCTAAAGCTCTTAGGTTTTCGAACTTTCTGGTTATCTGTTAGACCTTAAATAGACATGTTGTAAACCATTTTGCCATCCAATTGACATTGACTGCTTGGACTGGTTTCCCCACTTTGTTTCAGACTGAAATATCGCAGTTATTTTATGGTGCCATGACATTAATGTTCCCCTGAAGATATACCCCAATTAATCTGGACATCCACTGTCTACTCCTTTAATGCCAGCATGAGCTTTTTTTCTAAATGTCCATCAGATGGCCATGAAATGTAGTATGGTTATCTCCTCAGGAGGAATTGGAATCACTTTTGTGACCCGGCTCTTTCTGTAGTGCCAACTTCCATTCTTAAATTATACAGTGCTAATGCAAAAGGTTCTTTGGGTTGAATGCTAGATCATTTTTTTTAATCAAGCTTAAATAAGATGGTAAACATAAGCAGGTCAGAACTGACTCTGTGAGCCAGCTGACGTTAGCATTAAGCGTTCAATCTCCAAAGAGCTGCCTGCATTGCAGCAGACGGCAGCTTTTATTTCCCAATGCCATAAACTTCAGTTAAGTTGGAGATGCATCCAAGAATAACTAACTCACAAAGTTTATTTTCTAGGCCCAAAAAGCAAAGGTGTGTGGCTAGCTGATACGTTATTGCTACTGGTATCTTTAGGGTTGTGACCTCTTTCTCCCCATAGCCCTCTTTTCACTCTATATGGCAAACACAGTAGTTAACGCAGAGATAAATATTTATGGGATAAAGCTGCATCAGGATTTTCTCTAGGCTTCCCTTATGAATTTTCATCCACGGCAGAAGCGTGTTGGGAATTTTGTGTCCCTAATGTCAGGAGCCGCAGCTGGTTGATGTCACAGATACAGTTCAACTCCAGTGATACTAATGCTGGAGGGCTGTGGCAGGAAACATGTTGGAGGAGCGAATTACATACGGGGTTACATTGTTGAGTTTGTGGGGTAAACACTTTCTTGAGTTGACCCCTGCGTGTGTGCATGTTTTCAGTTGGAAAACATTCAAGCCCTCGCATCTTCACTGTTTCCCTCCTGTCCTTTTATTAAAGGCCAAAGGGTGACACCACAGGGTGAAAGGTCAGGCAATCAGGAAGACATCAGTGTGTAGGGAATCACAATCTGTCGTTGTCTCAGAAAGCCAAGTGGCGAGCAGAGGGTCTTCGTACATGACAGAGGTTACCACCGCACTACACATGTGGTTGAGTATTGAATCTGTGTGTGTGTTCTATTTACAAGGGGTCAGGCTAATTTGTAAGCTGTCAAACAGAAATGCCTGGACAGGGATCAAGAGGAGCTCACAGGGGCTAGTCCTGCTCTCCAGGGGGAAATGGATTCTGTTTGATGTCCGGTACGAGCAAGGTGGGAGTGATGGTGTGGGTGGCTGGGAGGGGGAGATGGGAGAGGGGGGTACTCAGAAAAATATAAATAAAAGGATAGATTAGTAGAAAGAAAGGCATAAAGACTGCTCAAGAAAACATTTGAAGAAAGCAAGACAGTGTCGGTGAGGTTGGATTAAAGATGTAGTAAATCAGCAAGATCAACCATTTGTGTTGAGGTAAGAAAACAGAACTTGACTAATGGCTGCCAAGAGAGTAAAACTAAAGAGCAGCGAGAAGAGAGGAGGGAAATGCTTTTTCTGCAGCTTATATACTCATCCCGAGTGTTAATGGATGCTGTTGTAGGCACCAGCCAAAGTCTCATTATCTCCAAAGCTCTGGAAACTAAACTGGGTGAGTGGAGCACAAAGGGAATGAGAATAGAATATCTGGGACAGTCCAATGTGAGCTACATGTAGATGTCGGCCATTAATTCCATTGTTTGGACTACAAGGGAATTTTCCCTAACAAAGATTTAATTTGTTTGATATTTAGATTTTGTTCTACTGACTTTTCAAACTAATTCAAATCATGGCTATAGGGTTATATAATATGGATTGAATCATGGTGTAAGTCATTTTACAACATGACATTGATTTATGCAGTGACATAGTGATTCCTGTGACATTAATTGAAATGGTAAACCAGACAGGAATGTGTGTGTTGAGTTTGTACAGGAAAGGAAGTAATATATTTGGGAAAAGATGTAGCTACTGAATGAAATTTAGCCAAAATATACATTCCTGTCAACAACATTGCCCAAAACACCTTTAAATAGGTCTTTGTGGAGCAAGTCCTAGGAGATCTGTACAATAATTCCCCTCTGGCTGGCAGACAAATCACTGCTCCAAAGCCTCTCTGGAAAATGGACTTAACATTTGTATATTTCTCATTTTTTATTGTTTTAGTTCTAATGATTTGTTATTTGTTTTGCTTCTTTTTGTATTCCGCTGCTGCAACGAAAAAAATTCGCAGTTAGGGATAAAAACATTTCCATGTTAGGGATAAATAAAGTACTTCTGATTCTGAGATTCTTCCCAAATCTACGGTATTTATAACAGTTGCATCTTGAAATATTCCTCCTAATTGGAAGACTGGACTAAGTGTTGCCCCAAGAAGGATATCCAGACATTAAAGCAGGAAGTGGGATGGTATTGTCTGACTGGAACAATGGTGGGGCCCCATGAGAGTTGCTCAGTTGCACATGAAGCCAAAATCTGACTCTGAAGTACAAAAATCCATTCATATATTCAAATGAAATAATGTTTTAGCAAATTGAACACATTTAGGACATGACGTAAGCTATGGCTACTGAAGTGCTCGTTCTGGTTATTTGATCTACATAATATTTTTTTAATTAATCACCCAAATGTAAGTCTATGAAAAAAGTCTATTTGGTTCCAATAGGCGTCACAAAACTGACACGGAATGTGTAGTACCACCGTTTGGCCACTATGAAAATATGCTTGAACAACCGCCACACTTAGTGGGTGCTTGACTTGAACCAATCACAGACAGGTAACCTTACTCCCTCCTATACATATAGCGGCCCATATCAACACTTTTCACTGGTGACTGTCGGTGTGATCCTGGCTGTCATCATTTTAATAATTACACTTTGACACTTTGGGAAAGTAGAGTAAGAAGGATGGAGTTCCACAGCGAGAAGACTTGAGGAACGGCGAGTCATCTTTCTCTTCGTAACACCTCGTAACATATCTCCATGTCTGCTCATCATTGCCTCTGTCAGCACCTTTTTTCTCATCTCCACCCACCTCTGCTCTCACTTCCTGATTTCCCTATCAAACTTTCTTCACTGTCTTGAAATCCATCTCTCCGTCCCTGTCTGAATCCCATTCCATCTCATTCTCACCTCTCAAACTCTTACGCTCCACTATCCATCTCCTCCTCCGCCCCCTTATCCATCCTATTCTACTTCTGTTGGCATGACTGATTGCTCAAACTGAGGCCGAATCTCCGCCGCTCTGCCTGCAAAGTATCCCTTACAACCACAACTATGTCACCTCCGATGCCCGGCCCAATGCGTGCATTGATTACCCCACATCACACAGAGATAATCAGTGGGCGTGACCAGATTTTGAAACATGATGGCTCCGTGCTTGTGTTTAAATGAAGCTGATTTTGCTGGTTTTTAATCAGAGGCACAGAGGATGCTTAATCAAGCAGTATTTTGATGGATTCTCGGAATGGGAAACCCATTCATCAAGTCAATTACACATTAATCATGAGCTCAACCGCAGATTTGGGTGGGAGACACGAGGAGGGGCTCCACTTTGTTCTTGGAATGAATAGCAATCGGCATTATGTAAAACCTTCTTATCCATGGCAATGAGTCAGTGAATTATTGTGCGATAAATGCCGCCTTGTTGAAGTACGATGATCAGCCAACCATTGGTGTGTTTTACAAAGACGTATGTGTGGTGTGGCTCCGTTTGATCAATACCGAGTAAATGTCACTGTGAGAATATACATCAAAAGACCATGTGCAGTATAATAATGAGCAAAAAAAGCATTGATTGTCTTTGCCTTCATGCACATCTCTGAATGTTGTACATGAGATTGGATTTAGTCCATTCAGTTTCAAGCAACTCAATATTTAAATGTTGATCATCATATTCCCTCGCCTTCGGAGGGCACTGTATGGACCATTCAATTTGCATAAATCCCAGTGCTTGTTAGTATCTAGGTCACAACAGGTGAACTACCTCTACAAACCTCCATCAATAAATTATTATGATTGACAAGCTCTCAAGGGTTGTCAGGAAATTAAGAATGAAGTATGAATTATGAATGCTATGGCAGAGAAACAATAGTACATGTGGATAAAATAACGATAGTTGGCTCTAATCACAACTTGCCAGCAGCCGAAGTGAGTACTGTAACTGAAAAGCAAAGAAGCATTTCTGTAAATTATGTACAGCTCTTCCTTTGGTTTTGCATGCTATGGAACCAATTGGAAATTCACAGCTTGTGCATATTCATAAAGAAACACTTACCGTATGTAAAGGTTTTCTTTTCCCTTTCCTGCGAATACGTTCACAGATGAAAGTGAAAAGATGACGCTGAAAAACTTCCTCAAAGGGACATATCAAAGAAGTAATACTCTTATGACGGTTTAGCCCAATAGTGTTTGATCAGAGTATGTATACATTTATACATGATTCTCTTCTGATAAATTAGTAATGATGCAATATAATGAGGCTCTTTGATTCTAAGACATCAGATTCAGCAGCGATTCTTTTTTGTGTTTATTTGATTTTAATGGTTAAGTGCAGATTAATAGTTTGGTGTTATTTATTTAAAAAATCCATTGTAAAATGTCTGTAAATAACATTCAATATGGCTTATAATAACTACAATTCAAGAAAAAGTAATGTTTTCACTCAAAAGTGTGCTCTTAATGAATTTTCATTTTCTTTCTAATGAACGGTTAGTGACAGAGACCCGCTTTAAATGGGTCTCTCGTAGTGAATCGGTGATGATATGTCACCGTGTCTCCTTTACCCCTCAGTGATCAAAAGCAGGAACTCCAGGCCAGTGTTCTTTTGAAGACACATTAGCAGCTCAACCCTGGTTCACTTTTAATGCCATCAAATGTTTAAAGCCATTCGTTTTAAATTACTACTAAGGTCTGATCTGCCAAGGGTCCTTTTATCAAAGTGGTGCATTTTTGAAGGCCTTTGCGTGTTTAGATTTAACATTTCCCCACGAAAAACATGTAGTTTTATTCAAGTATCTAGTATTTGTTAGCTTGGAATAGCGTTTTATGTAGTTTAATTGTTTGTGTCCCTTATCGCTTACATTGAAATGTGGACAGGATGTGAAATGTGAAAGGTTATACATTTCTTTTAATATATCCTTTAATCTAGTATCCAAGCAAACTGGCTACACACAAAATCAATGACTTCTCAAGGGTACAGAACAGATCTTGCCTGAAGGTGCTTTCTGGGGCTCGTGTTTGTCAAAAGAATACTTCATGGGATGTGAGACATTACTTGCAGGCTTCCTTTGGTTAATTTAGCATATTTAACCCACTTCATTACAGACATCATCGTTCTTCTCTTTAAGCAACCAATGGCATATTATCATCCATTGTGTGGCTGCAGCGTTGCAGATCGTCTGTTGTGAGAACAGGTTTTTGAAGACGTGTCAGAAATGCTGCTAAACAGACGATGAGAAGTCAGCATTGGACATGTTGCGCAACCACGTTTGTCAGAACCACTTTAAGCATCACAAATGATTAATGTACGATGGAGCATTATTTTTTAATCGCGGAAAACCAATTCATCATCCTTTAGTGCCCTTAATTTAACATGAGTGCGGTCAATCCTGGCAGCTGCATTATGGGGAAGTGGACATTGGTGTAAATTGTGTTTTAATGGCTGCCTGTTCACCTGCAGAGGAGAAAGGGGTTCTGGGAGAAACGTCTATCGGCCAAGGTTGGCCAATACTCAACTATTCATTGGTTTAAAATCCAGAGAAGCACCCCGCTACACTTGGGCTTGGTTTGCCCCCCAAAAAAACCAGTGTGATATGATATTCAGTGACGGAGGGACATTACGTAATGTACTCATCTCATTGATATTTCTTGTTCAAATTTACAGCATGAAAAGCTGTGGCAGAATCTGTGTATATCGGTCATATAGAAGAGCGTTGAAATACAATTACATATTGAAACACACAAATATTACAGCCGTTATGATAAGATCTATATTAACTCTGCTAAACCTGATGATATTGATCTAATTTAGTTCATTATTTCTTAGTTATAATTATCTTTTAAGCTCCTAAAACATTAAATATGGCAACACCTGCGAAGATACTGTCGACATCATCAGTTAACAGCCATTCACTTTTGTTTTGGCTTGTTTATCATACAATCATGAGGTGTAAATGATGTTTTAATTAAGTATCCTCTCATATAAGCCTAAAGAAAGTCGTTAATCTAGAACATTTGTTTATACATACATCTTTGCACCTGACGTGTTGTGATTAATCGCTTCTAATGGCAAATTGAGCAGTTCTCTCCAATCAAGAAGCTTCACATCGGCTTTATTATTACATAAATTAAGAAATCAGGCTTCAAATTTTCACATCACATTGTCTTTTGGTGTGGGCTCCTGCCGGGTCGAACCCAGTCCAAGTGTGGCTGAGTCCTTTCTACCATCATTGGATTTTAAGCCATGAACGGTTGAGTGTTGTTGGCCAACCTTGGCCAATAGACAGTTCTCCCAGAACCCTTTTCTCCTCTGGCAGTCCCCAAGACCATATTTCTCCTGTCAGTTCACGTCCAGGCCTTTAGTAAGCCAGCTGGCCTTTCTCAATCACTGGTCCCAGCCAGAAAAGCCATAGGGCTCTCTATCCGCTGAACAATTTCAGCCAGAAAAATTCACAGTAGTCTCCCTTTGCCAAAACAGCAAACTGCCATATGCACGTTAAGTTCTCGATGCATGGTTTAGCTACAAAAGATTGCACGAAAAGGAAAGACCAGCAGTCTGTCGTTCACTGTTTTAATATCAAGTGAAACAGGTCCATTCAAACTTCATCCCGGTATTGGCTGTCAATAAAAGTGCTAATGGTTTGGTTCAGTGAAGCAGCAGCAACACTTTGGAAGGTTTATCCGTCTTTGCATTCTCTCTGGTTCCCTTTCTTATATGGATTTTCACCGGCAAATCCTCATTGATGTGACTATCCACACACCCTCTGAAGCAAGATAACCCCAGCAAAGTTGGATCACATGAGGCAGATAACTTGAAGAGAAATTCACAGGTATCAGCTACAAACCCACCTCTATGTTTGTGCACCAGATGACTTCCTAGTCGTGATGGACCATATATTTTCAGTGAAATGTAATCTCTTCGGGGAACAAAATGCTTCCGTGTAAATCTGACAGGATTGAGCAAATTGGATATGAAATTGTTTCATTTTTGGGGCTTTTTAGGATATTTCCTTTGCTAAAAAAAAAAACCCCCATCTTTCTTGTAAAAGGATGCACAGTTAGACTATATCATCTTTTCATCCAGAGCACAATCTATTCTTCTGTCAGATAACCAGCCAACAGAGTGCTGAGCAACATGACTGTAATCAGGGGCCACTGGGTCCAGGGACCTGACTTTGAATAATGATCCTCTCGAGCTCCATGTAGATAAGACTGGTTAGAAACATACTGTAGGGATCTATGTGAGCTACCAAATGAGACACCTTAGTTTTCTCGGTCAGTGGGCTGAAGCCAGAAGAGAAAAGTGTTTTTACTGCAGCCAGCACTCGCACAACGCGTCTCTATTATTAAGTCCTACTTCTGTGGGGGTGTTATCTCGGTTATGATTGAATTAGCCCTACAAACAACGCATTCGGTGAGTTTAAAGTCAAGAAAGCGTACATTTAGCTTCAAATGAAAGGTAAAATGATTGTGTATTTCGTGAAATTTACAATTTTATTAACCAAAAAATGAAAATGTTTTGAAACACTTTTTAAAGTTTGACATCCTTCAGAATCTCCCTTTTTGTGAAGGTTTACAAATGCGTAATCTCGAATGCCTCAGAATACAAATGACTTCATTAGTGTTTGGCAAAAGAATTTGGTTTTAGTTAAACTGAATTAGTAAAATCCAACAGACGATGAAGCCAAGTCTTGCAGGCAGACAAAACAAAGCACCCTTATAAAACTCTAGCTCCTCTGACTGGAATGTAGAAAACCTGCTGAGAGGTTTTTCAGTCCGTCAGTGTAGATGCTTCAAACTGGTCTGATTTCAAACTCTCTGACATGAAGTACATGCAATTACAGAGTTTGCACACAATTGACTTCTTAATATTTTCATCACATAAACTCACATGGTTAGCATTTCGGTCCCATTTAATGTTCAGAATTAACTGTATGATAAAAAAAAAGAAACAAAAGATCTGAAATGGGAACGATTTACGCTTGGAAAGGACATTACAATAAAACGGTTTCTCACTTTTCACACTCCTCAGTTGCCAACTTTGTCAGGGAAAATTACCCGAGACTCAACATATAAATAGGACTGTCACGTACAGTACGTTACAAAGCCTAATGTTTTTGACTGATGGCACCCTATATACTCCAGACTGTCTTGTACTATTCATAAAAATGTCTCACAGTGACGGTGCTGATCTCCCTTTAAATCATAAAGAAGTAACAACCACCCTCCAAAAACCGCCCGAGAGCAAGTTGAAATCGCCACCATCTATCATTAATTGACAGACCCTGATGGAGTACTCTAACTGTGTCATTGTCCACGTCAGTGCCTGGCATGTCATAACTGGGGTGGATACGGGGGGCCGCACAGATGTAAGCGTTTGGAAGGGACCCGGAGGGGTTTAAAATGCCAGGGCGGATTTATTCAACCCCTGCGATGACGGCTGCCCGCTGCTTGGATCCACAGCCAGACAGCTGTCCTCGCTGGCTTTGATATGAGAAGGCTGGGGAGGAAAGGAAGAAGGGAACCAAAAAAGGAAAGGAGAGACGTGGAGTGAGTTCATGACTGCTTTCTGTAACCAAGGACGGAGTTCAGATGGGAGGGGAGTGCGTATGACTGACAGCCCTCTGCTTTTGATCAGCCAGGGGAGAAATGGGATGGGACAAATCTGTGTGTGTGTGTGTGTGTGTGTGTGTGTGTGTGTGTGTGTGTGTGTGTGTGTGTGTGTGTGTGTGTGTGTGTGTGTGTGTGTGTGTGTGTGTGTGTGTGTGTGTGTGTGTGTGTGTGTGTGTGTGTGTGTGTGTGTGTGTGTGTGTGTGTGTGTGTGTGTGTGTGTGTGTGTGTGTGTGTGTGTGTGTGTGTGTGTGTGTGTGTGTGTGTGTGTGTGTAGCTAGGAGACAATCCCCATGGAGACAGCTAGACTAAGCACTCAGTTGAGACAGTGGAAGTGAGGATAGAGGCGTGTGTGTGTCAGTGACGTGATAAAGCTGATGTCCAGTTTCTGATCCTTTGGTTCTGGACTGTGGGAGCATGTTACTTTTGCTAATAGAAACCCTGTACATGGTTTAAGTTGTTCTGAAGAACCTAGCCCTAACATTGGGACATCCTCAAAGGACAGGTTCAGGTTTTTTTTAAATCAATCTTCGTACAACACTCTTATGACTGTGTGTACAGTGGAGGAGCTCTTGATCCTTGTAACCATTCCTTCTGCCCATGCTGACTGTGAAGAAATACCCTCCTCTTGTGATGTAAGAGATGTAGGACAAAATTCTCAGTCTGTGCAAAGTTCAGTTAAAGCCGACATAAAGCTCAGAAAAATCAGGTGAATTATCTTCCGCCCCTCCATGTTTTAATGGATAGTGTTCCCATGTTTAGCTGGAGAGGACGCAGAGACTTGAGGTTACCCACATCGGACTAAGAAGGGTGTCCTAAACAGTCATGATTTGCTACTGATTTAATGTTGTCCTAAAGAATGTAGCAGATGTATCATTTATATGAGGATCAAGAGGGTTAAAAAGGGGGTCTTATGGTATGCTACTGTTTGCATGTAGCCTAACAGACAGCAGGTAAATATTTAAATTGGTACTCAGATCATCAAACAATGGCGAACGACGATAAACCTCTATGGTTTTTGGTTCAGGGTTAGGGTTAAAGGGTTAGGGTTAGGGTTAAAGGTTTGTTTTCTGTTCGCTGGATATAGGTAACGGTCGTAAAAATAGAGTAAGCGCTGAGGAATTCTTGTGCATTGTCAGACCTCGGAATTACCTTGGTATTAGACTTAACGCCTAATGCAAATTGAGGTATCACTTTGCTACAATTGCTACGTATATCTTTGTTACAACTACCCTGCTATTTACTACTCTGTCTGATATCCCAGCAGTGTATGCAGGAGAGCAAAGTGATAATATTGTTATCCAGACGAAATTGAGTCCTTTCGATGGACTCGTCTTGAGGCGCCATTGGACTTTGTCTTGATCCAGGTTTGATCTTACCTACTCATGGACTGGACTTGGAATTGATTCTGTTGGTCTTGAGCGCAACTTTAATCAATATTCCAAACACAATTCCCTTTTAATGAGTTTAGTGCTGATGTACTGTAAATAGTGTTTTGCTTAATTGCTAAATGTCATAAGATAATTTAATATATGTCAAAATGCCAAATATTCTCTTGTCCACGTTTCAAAATGTGATGTTTGTTGCTTATTATATTATATGTTCCAGTTGTTGTATTTATAGTTTACTGTTTTATTCTGAAATGTATCTTGTTTTTTCACTTCCTTTCTTGTCGAATGTACTTCCTGCCTTTAGTTTCCCTCTTGTCTGATTGTGCTCACCTGTTGCCCCTGTGTTTCACCTCCCCTCCCCAGCTGTGCCTTGTCTTGTGATTAGTCCCTGTGTATTTAGACTTGTCTTTCCTTTGTGTTCTTTGTCGCGTTGTCGTCGTCGTCGTTGCCCGTTTGCCCTGTGATGATTTGGATCCCACTTGTCAGCCCTCCCTCTTCCACCGGTTTGTCTGTGTTTTTATTTGATGCTTTTCCTTCGTTGTACCTTTTTCTGCATTTTTTGTTATCAGCTTTTTTATAATTAAAAGCTCGCCCTTTGTTATACGTTTGTACCCCTTCCTCCTCTATTGCTTCTGCGCCTGGGTCCTTTTCCCCCAGTTGTGACACAATTCAATTCAAAGGGGGCTTTATTTGTATGAAAGTTAAAAGAAACAATGTTCCCAAAGCATCAAAATACAAAATAATTAACATACATTTCAAATTGTTACATATCAATTACATACTGTAATACAATTACACTTCAACACACAGGCGTGTCTTTGGGTGTTTTATATCATTGCAACTTTTAAGACTTTTGTTAGTCCAACATAACAAGCAATTTCAGAATGTCACTTCTGTGAAAATGTACCAGGCACGTTCCACCGAGCTTTTGACATTTGATCTTCTCAATGGTTAGCTGAGGATATACTCTCCACTTCAGTATATACTGATAACTGTATATTTCACTAGCATAGCAAAAGTCCTTTCATGGTTTCAGCAAAAGAACATTTCAATTAAAGTCATTTGTGATATAGAAGAATGGGCCGATTCATTATTTAATCTTAAAATGTATTATTAATGCAGGTTAATGAATAAAATGGCCTCAGAAGATTAAACATGTACACTGTTTTTTTTAAACTGGTGTTCAATTTAATCCGTGCACACTGGTCCCTTCAACAAGTAGAGTATGTTATTATGAATAAATAGAGCAGCACAGATTTGAATTGATTTGAAAAAAAGAAAAAAGAATTACCTGTAAATGGACTTTGTTTTTATGTTTTAGGTCATGCTGTTTGATAGATGTTGAACAAAAAGCTGGACCCTTTAATTACAGCGCGTTATGAAAGTGGTCTTTTCTCACAGTTTTTCACATTATGAAAGGATATTTGGAGATGAACAAATCCTATTTTAGGTTCCCAGTTTCTAGCTGTGGCAATGAAAGAAACAGCCTTGATAAGACCTCTTTCTTTACTTCCATAAGATAGTGACATCACTACGTAACACAGCTCTTGTATTGGCTATTGCTCCGACAAATGTACGTGATAGGCTAAGGGATGGGACATCTCAAAGTGGTTAACCCAACAGAGCCGGCCAGCTAACCAATCAGAGCAGACTGGGCTCTGGTTTCAGACAGAGGGTGGAAAGAGGTGCTGCAGCACAGGCAGTATGAGAAGAAGAAAGACCTTTTTGAACATTAGAGCAGGTTAACTGAACATTTGCATTGTTAGAGCTCCCAATTGAATAGTTAATTAAAGGTAACTCAATGGGGTTACAACTGTATGTGTTTACATCTGATACTAGCCAGTGCTTTCCCAACCATTGACCTCACTGCACGTCACTGTTAGGGCAGCAAAACAACAAAACTGCCTTACCTCAGAGAATCTCCACACAGCAGGTCTACCATGTATTGGATTCAAACACCTTTGTTCCATTTAACCGCCATTTTACAAAACATAGTCTTGCTTTGGCAAGTTAATAAACCTATCCAATTTGCTGAGGACAGAGGTTGACCTGAGGTGTACAGATTCTAAATCCTCCTGAGGCAAATTTGGGTTTGTAATATCGAGATGTACAAATAAAACTGAGTTAACTTGACTATTTGGATAAGAAAAGAATCCCATTTCAGGCAAAGTGCTCCTGTCATCAACTTAGGCCCTTTACAGCGATTAAAAAGTCTAACTTAATAGAGGTAGTTCATCCTGTGCTGCAGAGGAATAGGGATCAAGCAATGTCTCTAAACTGCTACACACACACACACACACACACACACACACACACACACACACACACACACACACACACACACACACACACACACACACACACACACACACACACACACACACACACACACACACACACAGAACTGAGCATATTAAGGCTGAAACGGTGGAAAAGGTAATAAAACGAGTACATTGATTTAGAAGTATGTACTTAAATACACTGAAAAAAGACACTGTACAACATCAGCAGTCAGAATCAGGAAGAAACAGCCAGTAACTGTTTAATAATCCAAAACCAAGTTTATGCTCTTCAAATCTTCACGTGGAATTTAGATCCACAAACATAATTTGTCCAATCTCTGCTGGCTGGCAAATCCACAGAGAGAGGAAATATTAAGAAATGGCTGCTGTCGAAAGTTTTCCTTAAGTATTTTACTTTTACTGGATATTCTCTACAATCACAATTCGAAATACAAAGAACCTAACTGCAGACAAAATGGATTATCCCCAGAAGAGCGGCAGCCAAGAACATTTTGGTAATCCTGTGACTCCACAACAGGAAGTGGTAAATGTTCTCTTGCTTCTAAAAACAACGGAAAAAATTCCCTCAAACTTACTATCAAAACTCAGCAAAACCCATGTCTTTCTTTCCCATTTGATATATTTCATTTCATTTCCTTCAGGATTGTGTTGCGTCTGAGATTTAATTACTTTAGCCAGGTCTTTATCAAGGTTACTAAAAATCCTTTTAAAAGTAAATGGAGCGTTCTTAATTACAGACAACCTACATTACAGGTTTTCCTCCAGACGGTCGGATGAAAGGCTGACCAGAGCAAATAGATCTGCCTTTTATTGCCATCACTTTCTGTTCCTGGAAAGTCATTAAACTTAATTAACAAGAATAGGAGTATTAAATGTTTTGCAAAAACATTTGGTAAAAAGAATCCTCCTATATGTCCTGCAAGAAACCATTTCCTATCTCTTATGGTAGACCTCATTTCAAATATATGTTGTACATTCTTTGTTTCATTAAAGATTTCCAGCTCAACTCTGAGGCTTTGGGAGGCTGAGGGTCTGGGAACATAAATTCTCTGCTGCCTCATCAAACTTTTTTGTTCTAAACCTTGGCACTGTTCAAAGTTTGCTCCCATCGGACCGACAGACCTTCTTGGTTCCGACAGTAACAGCTTTCAGACCTGTAGTTCAATGGCATCGCAATACTTTCTAGGCTGTTCCAAGTTTCCCTGCCTTGTGTCCAATGTTCTGCCCAATGCTTGCAGCGTTTGGCTCCAGTCCCACTGAGATGCTGAACAGAAATAAACTGGTAAAGATGAAGAAAGAACAGTGAGTCATCTCTTTACTCTGGTTTTGGCCAAATAGCCCACTGCGGGTGCAACACAGATTATACATATACAGTATATATAGAATCACAGCTTGGTATAAAATCAGAATCAGACTTGTGGTGAAGACTCAGACTCGTGGTGAAGAGTCAGACTCGTGGTGAAGACTCAGACTCGTGGTGAAGAGTCAGACTCGTGGTGAAGACTCAGACTCGTGGTGAAGACTCAGACTCGTGGTGAAGACTCAGACTCGTGGTGAAGGCTCAGACTCAGGGGGAAGACTCAGACTTATGGTGAAGACTCAGACTCGTGGTGAAGACTCAGGCTCATGGTGAAGACTCAGACTCGTGGTGAAGACTCAGACTCGTGGTGAAGGCTCAGACTCATGGTGAAGAGTCAGACTCATGGTGAAGACTCAGACTCGTGGTGAAGACTCAGACTCGTGGTGAAGACTCAGACTCGTGGTGAAGGCTCAGACTCATGGTGAAGAGTCAGACTCATGGTGAAGACTCAGACTCGTGGTGAAGACTCAGACTCGTGGTGAAGACTCAGACTCGTGGTTGATTCTCTCAGTGCAACCCTTATGGACCCAAGCGGTCTGGTAGCCATCATTAGAAACGTTTTCATCAGGTGTATCCTGGTGCAGCCAATTTTCTGTAAAGCTCATTAAATGTCACCTGAGATATTTTGTCTTATCCTGGCTAACACCGCTAGCTCGTCAATTATTTTATCCTTAGCTATGATGAGAAAGGGTGGACATGGCTTATATCTCTTTTTCTTTCCGGTTTACCCCTGCATCCCCTGTGTGTCTTTCTATCATTTGTACTTAAATTAAGAAAGTTATTTTCCCCAAGGGCACAATTCATACCCAACAGAAGCACTGAATAGCTCAGTAACTTAGTTAACACTTTTTTATTTAATAATGATTAAAAATAACTCCATTTCAATGTATACTACTGAACTGACGTTTCTCTTTATTGATCTTTCAAATACAGATTCTCCATCTCTTCACTTTGTCCTTGACATCTTCATCTCCATCTGCTGGGATTCTATCTCTTGTCTTTACTCTTCCGCCTACTCATCTGATCTCCTGCTCATTTGCTCACAAATATACACACACACACACACACACACACACACACACACACACACACACACACACACACACACACACACACACACACACACACACACACACACACACACACACACACACACACATATAAACAATCTTCTTGAACGACCAAATCTTCCTGTTAAAACCAAACAATTAGCTTTTTTTGCAAGAAAAAGAAAAGCCACATTTTCCCAACACTCCACAGCTGTCATTTAAAACGCTGTGCTCGGTATAAAAAGAGCATCAACATAACACCTGTCCTCATTTACCACTGTAAAACTTGAAATAGGAGACACTGACAAAAGCTCTTGGCAGACTCTCCCAAATTCCAATCATTTCTGCTTTAGGAGCTTAAAGGACAGATGCTGCATTACATCTTTAATTGCAACCTTATGCTCGTTAATTTCACAAGATATGTTTTGTAATGTACATGAGTATTACGCTTGTGGGAGGAAGGGGTAAATGAGAACAAAACACGCCTCAGGGAATAATATCTCGGGCGGGTTTTTACACTGGATCAAAAAACACCCACTCGTTATTCTGCACCTGTGCTTCAACTCTGCATTCTTTGATATTAGTCATTGTTAAATATTCGTCTTTGAGTGAACTTCTCAAATGTTTGTTGTTTTGCTCTGACAAATTGGTCCATCATTCATATCAACCAAAGCAAAGTGATTTATGTCATCCTGCCCACGATCACTTACATGTGCCCACCTACAGTCATCTACTAGATTATGAAAGCAAACGTGGGATTATGACAAACAAAAACACACATGTGTTATTGTTTTGTGATGCTTAAAGTTCTGCTCAACACGTGCATATAATGGCATCTATTTACCGCCAAATAAGGGGCCCATGATTTAAAATCCTAACTATATTAATACTTAGAGTTATATGTTTCATAACTCATACTGTAAATCATCATAACAAACAAGCTATAAATGGCTCCAACAAAAAGCCACAAGGTAAACTGGCTGGGAACTGTTTTTGGAATTCCTATTTTCCTACTTGCATTGTGCGGATAAGATTTGGTTGTATTTTTAACAATGCACCAGCTGCATGGCCCGGGGTGTGGATGCAACGTTGTGAAAAGTAATGGGGTCGATAATCTGTTACATAATGTAATTATACCAATTTTCAAGCTGGTTTATTTGAGCTTGATAATAGTTTTTTTTTTCATGCAGGCACGGCGTGAAAAACACAGATATAATTAAACATAAGTGATGTCTAATTTTGCGACCTGGTATTATGCACTCGCTCACTGTTGAATGATAATAATGATGTACAGCTGAGCATCTCCTGCTCTGACAAGTTGAAATGTCCACATAAAAGGTTTATAATTGCAATCCTGGAAAAAGCTCAGTGGTGCGTAATTCAAGGTAATGCAGAGATATAAAGCATATTGATATTTTAATCTAACCCTGGAGCAAAGTTAATAAGGATGTTCTAATGCTATCCCTAAGCTATACACACCTTTTCTTATACTGCTAAGGTACATTTCTGCTCATAAAAAAGGCTGTTTTGTATCCAACCATAAGTGTATGTTATCACATTTGTAAAATGAATATTAAGATCCAGAAACCCGTCAAAAGAAAAAAAAATCTTTAATCCCAAACGCAGAATTACAAAAAGTCCATTTTCGCCCTCCGTGGTGAAATATTTTTATCAAAAGGCCTTGGCATTGACATTTGGTCTTGGAGAGCTCACCAACAGACGAGGACTCCCACAGCTTTTCCTGCCACCTCAAAGCGCATCTTCACACAAAGACTCCTTTACAAAGAGTCCTTTTTAAAGGATTTGGTCCAAGGTTAACCTGACCCGTCATTCCTCAAAGAGCAGAGTCATTTTTTCCCCCAACAACCCGAAGAGCAACAACATTTGTCAGGCTGATATCATGGCTGTCACTAAAATTTTGGCAGAAAATGTCCACCATTCCCCCGGTAAAAGATGACTATTCAAAAAAAGAGATGATGGAGAAGGAGGCTGGGAAAAAAGGTGGCTGATGGACAACAAACCAATTAGAGATGACAGACAAAGATTGCGTATCTGTTTGCCTGTCATTATATATCAACATATTTTTTTAGGGAGACAGGGTTGTATTGTGTGTAGACAGACCGGTCAAAAGAAAAGCAAAATAGGACTTTTTCATGAAACAGGAAGTGGCAGAAGCTTACATTTCTAACTGGTTTCCTTGAACATGTCACATTTTTGACCCTCTGTGCAGGGTGACTTACTCATGTGTCTACTTTTCTGATGCCGTATTTGTGTGACTACATGACTCAGTGAGCATGTGTGCATTTGTGTGTCCCGGTGTGCGAAAGCTCATCTCTTTAATGGGACCCATCCTTTGTCTACCACTGACAAGCGTGACCACTGTCCCAATCTCCCCCTATGTAGTTTCATGCATGGTTGGAGCTAATCATTATGCATGTGGACACAGTGACAGTTTCACAGGGAAAGATGGAGGATATTGCAGTGGGAAAGAGAAAGCCAGTCCCTGCTCTCTATTTTATTGTTCTCATACTGCCTGTGCTGCAGCTCCTATTTTCACCCTCTGTCTGAAACCAGAGCCCAGTCTGCTCAGAGATAAGATAAGATATACTTAATTGATCCGTAATTTGAAAATGTTTTTGTTGCAGTAGCATGTAAAACAAAGTATTGCACATAATTACAAATAAAAAAGAGATGTCCCGCCCCTTAGCCTGCCACGCACTATGTGTTGAAGCGCTAGCCAATAGAAGCGTTAGGGGTAAGTATTGACGTCACTATGCTACGGAAGTGAACAAAGGAGTCGTTTCAGGCAGGGGCGGGAGTGTGTGAGAGAGAAACTCCCACTGGATTGAACTTTCGGATTTTAGCTTCTACAGACCATTTACATACACACAAACCTATGTAACATACTACAGGAAAGGGAAAACCCAACCGAGCAGAATAAGGCCCCTTTAAGCTTTATAATGTCATAAAAAATTACCCTGCAGGGATTTTTTAAAATGTAGAAATGTTATTACCTCAAGTTCAAATTTAATAGAACAAGATATGTTGCTCATCCCTGGATAGAGAAAAATGTTGGAGAGAAACATTGTATATAGCAATTGCATTAAATAAGCACATTGCCAATTCTCAGACTCATTATGGTTTGTAATATGTGTTGGTACTATTGATTAAAATTCCGTACACTTGCCAGTGCTCTAAATCCTTCCAGCTGCATTTACATCTTTTGGGATGTGTTCTGACATCAGCTGGGGATTTTGGCTCGGACACGGTCGCCCTGTAGGCACTGGCAGTGTCACTACATTTCATTCTTGCGATTTGAGTATCAATTCAAAGACCTCCCAGTGGGACCTGATGAATAACCTCACATTTTAGATTTTTTTCTGATGCTACTGATGGTCTGGCAAATGCCCGTCTGACACTGGCAGAGCGGCTAGCTGGCAAATAAAGAGAGCAACACAGGTACACTGGACTGCTAATATTTATCTTGTTCCAGCTGGACACCAGCGCCGCAGAAGTGTTTTATATATGCTTGTCACACAACATCAGTATATAACAGAAAATGATAGTAACTCCACTATTATGTCTTCTACTGCTATTGGCTGACAGCCCCACAGTGCTTTTGCTCTTGAAGATTTACCCTTTTTAATTCCCGACTGAATTCCACAAACATTTAAGACATTTGAAAGCAATATTCCCCTCATTTTAAATAATTAGGACAATTCAAAGTCATTTTGTGATGATCAGGACGGTGATTTGTATTCATATACAACAGACCTCCTATTAACTTGAATTACTTTTATTAATCCCAGAGAGGAAATTTGAGAATTCTGCATTTGACCGATCCTAGTTTTAGGAGCAGTGGGCTGCCATATGAACGGCACCCGAGGAGCAGTGTAGGGAACGGTGCCTTGCTCAGGGACACCACGGTAGCACTTGGTCGTTCGGGGACTTGAACTGGTGACCTTTCAGTTCCCAGGCCAAGCCCCTAACCACTTTAACCACAAATAAACAGGAGCTCACGGAATCTGCAAACACCGTAATAAATGTAAGAAAAAGAAAGAGTTGGACATCATTTGAGAAGTGTGTAATCAACATGTCACATGTCACAATTTATGTTTGGATTTGGAAAAAGCAATCTTGGAGTTACAAACTTTAAACACATACACCACGATATCTAAAGGAAAAGACAGATTGTTAACCTGTCTGTTTTTATGAGAATTGCATTTAAAAGATGACGGGAAAGAGAGCAAACAATATAACAGAACTAATGTTGTCACCTGCAGAAAACTTCGCTTCATGGCTGAAAAGTACCAGCGAGAGCACTAAAATCTTGAATCCGCAAGTAAATGTGACACTTGATATGTATGTTGTCCTTTGGGTTTTATGTTTATGCTAAGTATCCAATACTCAAGTGTCCTCGATCTTGTTTTTAAATGAGAAAAAGGCAACAGGGGAAAATGCCAAGGGACCAGTATTCGTGCCGTTTTTGACAGCAGGGGAATGATTGATGTGGCTCAGCCCGTCGGGATGATTGTGTTTGACATAATCAGATAATTACTATAATATGGATGACTGCATATAAACAGAAAGATTAATGGGATATGCTTTTCCCGGGAATCAAAGGGAAATAATGAATGCATTTACACAGAAGTCATTGCTGATTTACCAAAAGCATTACACTCTAAACAAATACTTTCCTCTTGAAGTCCCAAACTATATAATGCAGATGAACAGACGCCTTTCAGCTAAGACACAAGTCAGTGTTTAATAACATTATCAAGCCATAAATATGCGTTTTAATGATGTGCTCGTATCTCTGAGTGATTGCTAATTTCCATTTCTAGTGTCTTCATTAGGCTTGATGGAACATGTAAAATCCAGCAACATATAGCACACACACTCACAACCATGCACAGTAACTTGGCACAGCACTATGAGCACAATGTAATCTTGATCAGCTAATTAAACAGCCAGTGTCAGTGCATACATGGCTAATCATAATGAATTCTTCCGTTACTGTAAGACTTAATGGGTAGCATGAGTCATCACCGCAAGGCAAATTCTAACTTAACATTATTTAGCACAACAAACAGAGGAAAGGTTAGCATTTTGTGGAGAGAAGATGGTATTTAAATGCTCGTTATGGTTTATTTGTGCAACATCTTTGACCCATTGAATGGCCCTAAGCTGCAAATTAGCTCGATAATAATGAATGTTGTTGCATAAATTACCTCTCTGAAATAGTAACTGCACATGCAAAGTTCAAGTTAGGAAAAAAAGAGCTATTAAATTAGCTGTTTGTTTTGTAATTGGCTATTTTCTCATACAACATAGCCTGCATATGTTAAGTTAATGGGTGATTTTATAAATCAAAGTTCATATTAGCCGTTTGAAGTGCCAGTTATTTTAACCTGGTGTGTATTTTATTCAAAAGAGAAACAACCTTGGCTAAAGTTCTGCTAGCAGCTAGCATCCAGCAGGTCTGCAACTGAGCTGAAAGAACTGTCCCTAAGCAGCTTATACTCCTGTCTTGTAAAGGAAGCAGCATAAAAAACATATCATAATCGTCTTTTTATTGTCTTTAAATTTAACAATGTTATTTAGCATACCAAAAAAATACCTTTCCCTGACAGAAGGAAAACCCCCCTTTTTCCTCTACTCAATGGTACAGTCTGACGTCCCTCCACTATACAGCCCATCTCACTTCCTGTTTGGCAGTTTAAACTCATGCCTGGCAGGTAATATGAATGGCTGATCCTTTACAAACATTTTGGACCATGGAGGTACATAAAGCCAAAAAATAACTGTGTTTTTAATTAATAAGTGAAGAGTGGTTTTGTGGCTTGCATGTGAATCATAAATGCATGCATGCTAAAACAGTTTGTTGTGATGTTTAGTTTAAAACAAGTTCTGTTTTGCTCATGATTGAAACACTTTCTCTTAGCTGTATCAGACCTCGGATGGCCTTGTGATTTGTTCATTTAGTCATCACCCTGCATACATATACCTGAAGCTTATACCTTCCAGCTTTGTATATGCTAACTGCTTACTTGGTGTCAAGTGTCTCATTTATTCTACATCCTTAGATCTTCTTTTTTTTTGCCACTTTAAAGTCTTTCTCACATGCATGTACAATATCTATCTGTTCATATACTCAACAAGTTCTGTTCTTTGGGTACAACAGGTTCTACGTCAGAAAGGTGACAGAAGCAGCTTCATCTTATCTGCACCGCCTACATGCAAGCACAGACATCTGACTTTTGGACCTCAAGATGAAGAACACTCACTTACTGCTACTTACAAGTAAGAAAGCACGCTGTTATTGTGACTTTTGTGCCATATATTTGAGGTAAAGGTTCATGAAATGTATCTGAAAATCCGACCATAATGCACAGATGTACTTTAAGCCATCCATATAGGATTGGATCAACAAGTGTGCTTGTTAATGCCAGTTTCTGAACAGGTTCCCTGACTTTAAAGCTCTATCCTCTCTTTTGCTCTTGTTATAATAAAGCTGCTAAAGAGCATGCTTTGTTTAAAGGCCACTTGCTGTTTTTCTTGGAAAGGAGGATGTTTTTCATGTGTATGGATCCTAAATAAGTTTTGAGGCTTGGTTGTATTTGCACATTATCGCAAAAAAAGGACATAAGAATGACTTACAAAGCTAGTTTGTAGTTAGCTCCCATACTATCTGCTGAATGTAGCATGTGGGGGTTGGCTTTCAGACTCTATAGCCTTTTGAGTTTAGATCTAGTTTCTCTGTACTGCGCTGTTTGCTTCTTTCATTACATCCTCATTAAAGTGGGGCTTAACCCTGTAATTCAATTATTGTTATTAACACAACAAATAACCATTTTTGTGTGTATGTCACACCGGCACATTTTGCTGTCTTATATTATTGTACAAGTGGTATTGTAGCTGTGTGTGTGTGTGTGTGTGTGTGTGTCGTAAGAGAGAACGTTTAAATGAAAGTCTACAAGTCATTCTAACTACCAGGACCTAAGTGCCTCTGCCATTAAGAAAATGACCGTTTTTTTTCTAATGACAGCCACCGGAGAGAAGCTTTCGTTTGTGTGTGCGAATGGTTGAGTATACCATTTTACAACCCTGATATTTTCTTTGATGGCTACTGTACAGGATGCACAGATAATTGCTACTTGGACGATGAAGGACTATCTGTCAGACATTTCAGAATTCAACATCATTGGTTTGAATTGATTTTGATGTGACACCATTGAATACATATTTTTGTATTATATGCTTTGAGGGTTCATGTATAATGCTTCTGGAAAAATAACTACAGTGCAGTGATTTGTAATAATGTGTAAAACGATTTTATTTGTAGAGCCTTTCCTTCAAGGATGCAGCCCAATGTGCTGAATGTGTCAGGTCTTTTACTTGTTCGCTTCCTGACCAAACACAGAACTGTGCCATAAATGAATCGGCAAACACAAACTGTCTTGCTTTTCCATGAAAATTGTCAGATCGCTGCCAACATCTCCATGTAACTGTTGCAGTTTAGCAGCTTTATAGGAAAGATGTCAGCTGTCTGTTAGTTGTTGAATCTATTACCAGACCAATTGACAGTTACATCCTTCAGAAATGATCAGGCTGTTGGCTGCTCTAACCTCTTCTCAGTGTAGTTTCAGATCGACCCTTTTAAACATACCTCTATATTGTCAAAATAACGTAAATAAGATCCAGTAGCCATAACCTATAAGCAACACATGGCCAGAAATCCTGGCATCACCAAATAGATAGCTGATGTGTGGTTCTTTATATTTATTCATGAACTAAAACTCAGATTCTCCAAATCTTTTTGTAGAAGGTCAAACGCGAACCTTTGACAGCGGGAGGTATAATAGTCTTAGACAAGATGACTCTTCTGTTCTGGGATGAACTGGGTCATGTCTTGGTTTGAACCAAAGCTTGTTTTATTGTGCATTCAGAAGAATAATTTCCAGGATGTGAATACGCATCTGGAGCTGACATCTCACAGTAGAAGTTGTGCAAGCCTCAACCCGTTGAGTAGGGGTAAAATGGACCTCTGCATGCTTTCATGACAGACATCGCATGTCCCTTTGCGTGATTGCAAGGCAGAAATTAAGAGCAATTATTTCAGTTGTAATGGGATTCATGACATCTGGTAAGTATATGGAGGATTGTTGGTTTGGAAGCGTGGAAGTTGCATGTGTCTTAGGAGGATTAATTGCCGCTCCTTTCTTTGGGCCCACTCCAGAAACACGCTATAGTTGAAATTGAAAAAAAATGAAAAACTTGCTTTTAACAGCTTGCATGACATCCAAACAGAGTCAGTGTTGACACAGATGCTCCAAACTGTCTGGCAAGATGGTAACATGGAATGCTTTGATGCCAAATGGTGAGAATATGCTGCTGAAAATTCGTAGGTTGAGTGGTTTGATTATAACTCCGGGTACTCAAACTTAAAATAAACATTTGGTGATCTAACTGAAATTGTCCTCTTAAAATCGTACTCCAGAGCTATTCTCAAACAGAGAAAGATCTCCTATTCATACATTGTTGAAGAAGGCTTTGTCCCTGTGATTACTCTTGTTTCCATGAGCAGGAGATGTCTGAGTGGTTTGATTATGACATACTTGCACACTTAGATTTGAGGCTTTAGTAAAATTTCATGATAGTAGATATCAGTCAAAATGTCAGATCTGTTTTTATATAATTGACATGCAGCTTTCATTTTGGAGAAAGCATGCTCAAATGTCTAATGAGGGCAAGTGGTGTCTGTGGTGTTTTTCCATTAGAATGTCAACCTGTACCAATTTTGGTGCTGCTCAGTTCAGTCATTTGCTGTGTGGTAAACGGCTCAACAAACTTTGGTTATGAACGTTAATAGTTAGTTGTTAGGGAAATATAGAGTAACTTCTATGTTAAGGACAGTTGGGTTGAGACAGTAAGCTATTAGAAATGCACCAATTGTACACTACATTTAGAAGTGTGTTGGTTTTTGTGTTAGCTTAGCCTCTGACTGACCTCAGAACTCACAAAGGAATTCCAGTTTTTTCTGCAATATATTCATGAAGTTGTTTCATTGCATGACGTTTCGCTAAATGGCAGCATTTCTAAAATTAGCATCTCCTCCTTGTATCACTCCCCAAAAAGTCTTAATGCTAGAATCTTTGTAACTGTAGCCCCTATTTAGGCACAACATTGGCTTGAGCTTTATGTCAAACAAGCTAACAGGGTCACAATGAGACTGCTAACATGCTAATGATACAGTGGGGCAAAAAAGTATTTAGTCAGCCACCAATTGTGCAAGTTCTCCCATTTAAAAAGATGAGAGAGGCCTGTAATTTTTCATCATAGGTATACCTCAACTATGAGAGACAGAATGAGAAAAAAAATCCAGGAAATCACATTGTAGGATTTTTAATGAATTAATTTTCACATTATTGTGGAAAATAAGTATTTGGTCAATAACAAAAGTTCATCTCAATACTTTGTTATATACCCTTTGTTGGCAATGACAGAGGTCGAACGTTTTCTGTAAGTCTTCACAAAGTTTCCACACACTGTTGCTGGTATTTTGGCCCATTCCTCCATGCAGATCTCCTCTAAAGCAGTGATGTTTTGGGGCTGTCGCTGGGCAACACGGACTTTCAACTCCCTCCAAAGATTTTCTATGGGGTTGGGATCTGGAGACTGGCTAGGCCACTCCAGGACCTTGAAATGCTTCTTACGAAGCCACTCCTTCGTTGCCCTGGCGGTGTTTTTTGGATCATTGTCATGCTGAAAGACCCAGCCACGCTTCATCTTCAGTGCCCTTGCTGATGGAAGGAGGTTTTCACTCAAAATCTCACGATACATGGCCCCATTCATTCTTTCCTTTACACGGATCAGTCGTCCTGGTCCCTTTGCAGAAAAACAGCCCCAAAGCATGATGTTTCCACCCCCATGCTTCACAGTAGGTATGGTGTTCTTTGGATGCAACTCTGCATTCTTTCTCCTCCAAACACCACGAGTTGAGTTTTTACCAAAAAGTTCTATTTTGGTTTCATCTGACCATATGACATTCTCCCAATCCTCTTCTGGATCATCCAAATGCCCTCTAGCAAACTTCAGACGGGCCTGGACATGTACTGGCTTAAGCAGGGGGACACGTCTGGAACTGCAGGATTTAAGTCCCTGGCGGCGTAGTGTGTTACTGATGGTAGTCTCTGTTACTTTGGTCCCAGCTCTCTGCAGGGCATTCACTAGGTCCCCCCGTGTGGTTCTGGGATTTTTGCTCACCGTTCTTGTGATCATTTTGACCCCACGGGGTGAGATCTTGCGTGGAGCCCCAGATCGAGGGAGATTAGCAGTGGTCTTGTATGTCTTTCATTTTTTAATAATTGCTCCCACAGTTGATTTCTTCACACCAAGCTGCTTACCTATTGCAGATTCAGTTTTCCCAGCCTGGTGCAGGTCTACAATTTTGTCTCTGGTCTCCTTTGACAGCTCTTTGGTCTTGGCCATAGTGGAGTTTGGAATATGACTGTTTGAGGTTGTGGACAGGTGTCTTTTATACTGATAACGAGTTCAAAAAGGTGCCATTAATACAGGTAACGAGTGGAGGACAGAGGAGCCTCTTAAAGAAGAAGTTACAGGTCTGTGAGAGCCAGAAATCTTGCTTGTTTGTAGGTGACCAAATACTTATTTTACCGAGGAATTTACCAATTAATTCATTAAAAATCCTACAATGTGATTTCCTGGATTTTTTCCCCCATTTTGTCTCTCATAGTTGAAGTGTACCTATGATGAAAATTACAGGCCTCTCTCATCTTTTTAAATGGGAGAACTTGCACAATTGGTGGCTGACTAAATACTTTTTTGCCCCACTGTAAGCAGCTATACCATTTAGCGAGTTAACCAAGTTAGTTTGGTATAAGAATGCTATCGTAATTAGCCAGAAACACAGATTATAGATTAAACTGTCATACTCTAACATATTACAAAGTATGGGAAACGTTTAAAAAAATGATGCTCTATGGAAAATGAATGGTTAGTCACACAAATCCCGAAACCACCCTTGGAGGAAGTGAACCAAAATCTTAGTTTGTCCAATAGATGTTGAAACATCGATCTATCCTCTGGGGACCATGAAGTGACATTTCTAAATAAACTTAATCTGAGCAGATACTGTTATTTATACACTGCCTGGCCAAAAAAAAGGTCACACAGTCTGATATTTGTTGGACCGCCTTTAGCTTTGATTACGGCACGCATTCGCTGGGGCATCGTTTCCACAAGCTTCTGCAACGTCACAACATTTGTTTCTGTCTTGCATTCATATTTCGCCAAGATCTTGAATTGATGACGGGAGATTCGGACCACTGCGCAAAGTCTTCTCCTGCACATCCCAAAGATTCTCCATCGGGTTCAGGTCTGGACTCTGTGGGGGCCAATCCATGTGTGAAAGTAATGTCTCACGCTCCCTGAACCCCTCTTTCACAATTTGAGCCCGATGGATCCTGGCATTGTCATCTTGGAACATGCCCGTGCCATCAGGGATGAAGAAATCCATTGATGGAATAACCTGGTCATTCAGTATATTCAGGTAGTCAGCTGACCTCAATTCTTTGGGCACATTGCTGAACCTAGACCAGACCAACTGCAGCAACCCCAGATCATAGCACTGCCCCCACAGGCTTGTGACCTTTTTTTGGGCTGGGCAGTGTATATCCTCATTCTCTTGTATGGGCAAGTTTTTAATGTTTAAACCCTGAAAATGAAAGCCACAGTTGGATAAAAAAAAAAGCTCTCCACAGTTGTTTATACTCTCCATGACTTTTATTGTATCCAGCCAGGTAAATGAACATATCAGTCACGCACCCAATGGTTTAGAAAATGACTCATTCTGACCCTAGTCTTGACTAACATTGTGTAGGAGCTCCATGCCCTATAAACTGCGCAATAGACCCAGCTGCTGGCAGGTAAACACGAATGCATCGGGAAAGGTCATCCTATACCGCTCCTAACAAGATTATGATTCATGAGACCTCTGTGATGTTTTTCCTCCTCCTACAGAGGATTCATCCTTATTTCCCACAAAGAGGAACAACAAATATGTATTTTTAATCTCTCTAAAATCCAAACTAGAATTGAAGCAGTGGCACGATCCTAAAAAAGACGTAGGGTAAGGTTGTATTCTCCACTCCAAGCCATTTTAAGTCAGCCTTTCTTTTGCCACTGCCATCAATTCACATCTACCCTTACAGTTCAGATGAAGCCAGTGTGTTCCTGTTGGACCATCTGTGCACATGAGCCTGAGAAAATATTGTCCTTCTTCCTATCTGCATATGTCTATTTGTGTGTGCATGTGTGCATAAACAGCATTTGCATCTGTATATACGAGTCCCGACACTACGGGCCATTTTATTATCTAAATGGGCCCAGGCAGCGCTGGACTGGAACCAATCACACCAACCTGCTATGATAGGAATCCTCGGGGACAGCTTCAACTAAATTCCTTCACTTTTCCATCTCAAATGTGGCTCTTCTTTACTTTATATGCACATGGATCAACCAAATAGGACCATTTAAGATAACAGCAGTTATGAAATCGCCAAAAAGAAGAACGCCACCTTTGTAGTTTAATACAGAAAAACCCCAAATACTTTGCATCTCCAGCCACACAACCAATAACTGAATATTTATAGCTTTTTTATTGAGACTTCATAACAAAACAAAACTTTATTTTAAAATTGCTGTCACCACAACAAATAGCCCAAACAAATCAAGTACATTTGTATCTTTGATTGTGGAAAAACTTGCATTTTATTGCAACGCTTATTCATACAGTGTGTGATTAGAAAAAAACCAAAGGTATTAGCTGTTTCATTCCGCTTTTGTCTCTAAAAAGAAGATATGCAAGTCCACACAGATTTCCTCAACTACAGGTAAATCCGACCCTCTAAGGAGCTCATGAACACCATTAGCTTTGACATACCTCAGAGTGCCATTCTAATTTCTGCTTTCTTCTTCTCTTTTAAATATGGTGCCAAAATTCCCGGAAAATACATGCAACAAAACCATGACAGTTTGGGATATTTTGCTGTGTTATGCTGGTCCTGAACTCTCAGATAATTGCTTTTTAAACAGATTTTGATTCAAGTAATTTGTTGGATTTCACACAATTCCCTCTGGAGCCTTGACAGACTTTATGTATGTGTTCTTTTCATATATGCAGTAGTATTCCTCCGTAAACAACCTGGCGTGTCATATTGGTGGAGTTCCTCCTAAAAGAATCCCCAAAGTGATTACAATTCATCCATAAGAAGACATGAAATTTGTATCTAGATTTAATGGCAAAGACCTAATTGTGGCGTTACAGTAAAATCAAGGGGACTGCAAACATTAGGGTCTATCATCTGGGGACAATGAATACAACATTTCACTTTATTTGTTGTGATATTTCACTTTAACCCAGTAGACTGACCAACATACATTGCCAACAACTGTGCGGCTGAATACATCCAGCACTTACCATCCCTTCTTCAAAACCCGTAGATAAATAGTTACCTGACACAAAGATTGTCCGCAGCAATTGTTTATTGCATTTCTAATTAAAGAAAACAGAGTTCAATAGTCAAATGCAGCAGAGTTATTACTCATTCCAATTTCAAAGTGGTTGGAAGGCATTATGAGTATGAAAGCTGATTTCTAATCTCAATAAACACCTGCAAAGCTGCTGCTTAGCTTCAAGGCAGGTTGACAATTATTCCATATTAGCAGCATTTTCGTGACCATGGCTTTTTCTCAGGATATGATAGGCTGGGTCGGTGGAGCAAGTGATTCAGGGATCGTGGTTTGTTTGCTTTACTTCCTCGCATCGATTAAGGATGGAAACTGCACAGAGCATTTCTGCCTGTAAATGTTTCATGTGGCATGAATTAAGGATGCGAGGATCCCGCAGGAAAGACAAAAGAATGCAGGCGGGTGGTGAGAGGAAAAAGCTATTGGAACACTAGAGGGGATTACTTGCGTGTGTGTGTGTGTGTGTGTGTGTGTGTGTGTGTGTGTGTGTGTGTGTGTGTGTATTGTAGGTTAGTTTTCCTGGAAAGCAATGGGACACAGATGCAGTAGCTTCCATTCTGTAAGGATAGACATCTCCTTACACACATGCAAACCAAGTCATGCACACACACGTAGCAGAAGGCCACTCATGCATATCAGCGAAGGTGATCATCTCAAAGTGTAATCCATCCTGAACGGCAGCTTCTCTCCTGTTCTCGCAGCTCATTCTCTTGCATTTATGCAATGTGTTGAAGTTGAAATCGATAGGAAAAAAAAGCCCGCAAAATCTCCTACGGCTATTTAAGAGAGGGAGAGAGCAAATACTAAAAACAGGGAAGCCAGGTGACTGGATCAAACTTGATTCGCAAATTGAGACAATTATCTGAAGAGATTTCTGTGATCATCAGATTTATATGTAATTATACTAAAGCAGGGTGATTTTTAAAAACTAAACCCTCACACCTAAAACGTTTGCTTTCACCCCATGACGTCTTCCCTAGTGAACCAGTCACACTAACTAACAGTCATTAACTCAAAATTCGTTTTGTAATCAAGGAATAACCAATGTTTTGAACCAATAATCCTAGCCAATGTAGTAAAAACTACACCCTGATTTACAGCCAGTGGGTGTTTGCAGGTGGTGTCAGGTTAAGGCATCAGCCTTGCATCTTGTTTAGAGACGATTGAGCCAAAGAGAGAATACACACTTGATCCAAACAAGTGCTGAGAGAGAGGGACGATTGGGCTTTCCAGGAAAGTGGGCTTTCTTTGAATTCACTCAGGGAAATGAGTGTTGGCTGTAATGGGTTCATTAAGGAGTTTGCCAGCATCCGGCGCACCGGCATGGCCGCTCAAATTGTCCTTTCAGTGATTTCCAGGGAGTCTAATTCCATCGGGAGGAGGTGAGAACACTTGATAAGTTTGAAAACAAGACCATGTGGCATGAATAGGTCTGTGATTTCTATCCCTGGCAAAAGGCACCGATTTAAGCTTGAAAAAGTTTTCTACTGGTTATGTAGCCGTCCTATTTCTCTCTTAACTGAACAAAAAAAACTCATACGTATTTTAAACACTTGTTGTCAAACTAGATTTAAGAATAAACATGTCACAGTAGAGGCTCAAAATACAAATATGTGCGAGCATTATATGTTCTCTTTAAGATTTAATTATGTTTATTCACTGACATGACTTAACGTGATGGAAAGAAGAGGATTTCGGTTAGAATACCTATTTTGACAAATAGGAGTTATAAGAAACCAGCGATAATTGCTGATAGCTAATGGGAAATGAATTGCGAAACCCTAACCCTCTAGAGGTCGTTTGTCTCTAAACATGAACATATCTAACATTTAGTCATTTGATGGACACAACTAATACTGTAATTTTGTTTTGGGATGACATTTTCCTGTAAGTATGCAAAACACACAGCGGACTAATTGCCCAAACTTTGCCTTACATAGTCGTTTGATTTGATGCACGCAGCCAGGCATCTTCGCAAAGGGCAAGCAGAAGAACGTAGTGACATTTTCGGGGGGCCTTGCAGGTCTTTCATTCATCCCCATCTCTCTTCCTTATACCCCCTGTGTAAACCAATACTGATCCCAAGCCAGCAGAGTATAGCTGACTGAGTGCCTGTCTGGTAGACACACCGACTGAGCCCAGTGGTAGATTAATGTGGTTACTATTGAATACCCGGGTTAGGAATCGATCTGTCCCTTCCTGGCATGAATGACTAAAGAGTTTGGATCAGTGTGCGAGTGCTGTTATGGTGTGTGTGGTTGTGTAGCTCTCGACCAGTAGTGTGTTGTTCTTGTCATGACCTTTAAACCGGGCTCCTCTGTCTAGTTTTGGTGTGTGCAGTACATTGATTTCAATACACTGGGCTTTATGTCCTCCTCTGTGAGCACCGTTTCTGGCCTTGTTGTTAATCGTATCTGTGGGCCGTGTCTTTGCCGATCATCTCCCTCCATTTGGACGATGGATGGTGGGCTGATTCCGTGATAGGTTTCTTCATTGCCCCGATACAGCTCTATTAAATCCGCTGTAATTGAATTTACCTTGCTGGCTTGGCCACATGTCTCCAGCAACACAGGTCTCAAATGAGCTCTAAATTGGATTGGATCAAGGCATATCTGCCTCTGAAGAGATCAGGCTTTAGTTGCATGGCAGCAGGTGTGTGTTTCTGATTTAATCCTGGCAGGAAGTATGCTTGTGCGTGTTGTGATAGCCCAAAAGCAATATTTGCGTGGTTCATCTGTTGCACACAGTCCTCGTAGATGCTAAAGGCCCAAGTGGAAATAAAGGAAGTGATAACATCCAAATAATATTCTAACTGACCCAACACTTTTTTATAAATCCATTTATTTTCAATTTTTTATTTCTACCACACACCCCCGCACTCAAACAGTCACCTGAAAGTACCTTTATTAGGATTTCATGCGTTGTCTTGTCAGCTGTTCTAAGAAAAAAGGGAGACGCTCTGTTGTAATATTTACATTTAAAGCTTGTAGATTAAATCGCTCTCAAATCAAATGGGCTGGTTGAAAGAGAAAGTAATTTATAGTTTATTGAAGCAGAATGAATTATTACTAATGTTACGTCCTAGAGAGAATCCAAGGGTATGTAGGGAGTAACAATAAAAAATAGAAAGAGCACTGAGGCAGGAAGAGACGCACGGAAAGCTGAAAATCATTATTATTTAAGTCCTTTTAACTGAGGCTCACAAGACTGGCTTTCATTCATTTATTAATACCTTTCCATTATAAGTAATACTGAGATGAAGCCCATATTTTGACTGGTGTATATCATTGAGAGTGCAAATGTTAACATCAAACAATATTTAAGTAAATGCTGCTTATTTGTTCTGAAGTTGGTGAGCTGTTTCTTCCTCTGAATGGCACATTTCTGATTTAATATGTGCATCGTTTTGGAAAGATATAAATATGGAAGTGTTTTGGGCTGTTGTACAATGTTTGTCCTTGATGGCCATCGTAACTAAATCATTTTAAAAGAAACATGTTTTATTATATACTTAAATCTGGATCCGTTCCATTGTTGTATTGGATTTTTTGAATGCACCATACTGTATAACTATGTGTGCACAAGAGACAGTCCACACAGAAACACACCCCTACAGTGATCACTCAGCAGTTTTGGCACAAATTTCCTGCCACCGCCTCTTCCTCCTACTCACCAGTTATCACCTCTGGTCTCTAAATCAGCACCTTGCGGCTGCTTCCTTCCAGTCGGCTGCTTTACTGTCTCCATGGGTGGCTTTCTTTGACTAGGACCATGCAGCAGCATGTAGCCCCTGGTGATGGATTGTCCCATTACTCTGCCACTTCCCTGCTGTTTGTGTGTGGTCTACCGCAGTGTGTTAGAGGGGATTGTAGTGTGTTGTAGAGCACTTTTGGTTTTTTTTCATAGATATGGTGACCACATGAAGAGAAGTCTTTCCAAGTGGTCAGTTTAAGGATAAGAACCAGGATTTTGAGATTTACAGTAAAGCTGCAGTCATGATCTTTTTTTCCACCTTGGGGGCAAGGATCAGTCTGTAAACACCATAATAATGTTTTAGTGTTCAACTGATGGGCCTGTTCAAAGAAATACACATCCACCAAATACAAAGAAACATTAGTTAACTTCAGCTTTCAGTTATTTTTCAATGAATGCCATTCCTTTAGTCAAATGTACGGGTCAAAATCAAAAAACTGAAAGAAGCTAAAATGCTGCAATGAGCTGAGTTGGTTGATATTTGATATACAGTTCTGTCAAAAATCAAGAGACCACTGCAGCATGATCAGTTTCTCTGGTTTTACTATTTATAGACATGTCTTTGAGTTAAGTGTTTGATTTAAAAATGTTGTATTGTATTCTATAAACTACTGACAACATTTCTCTGTGTTGGTATTCAACAGACACTGGGGTGGTCGCCAAATATGTAGAGATCAAGATTTAAGAAACATTTGGAGTGGTCTAATTTTTTCTGGAGCTGTATATGATAATTGACCATCAGTTAAGTCCTGCTCAGTTCACAGACTGACGATCCATAGCCTAGCATCATTAGCATTAGCACTTCATTAACTAGCTTTAGAATTTCTGTGCTCTAAAACCCACTTTGTGCTGGGATTGTCTTGGAGAAATACCCTATATAAGCCCCTCCTGTCTATTTCTTTCTTATATTGCTTTTTCTATTTCCCAAAAGTCTATCCACAGTAGCTCGAGCTTGATGGATTGGCTGCAGGGGGTGGGGGATAGCAAAGGATTTTCTCTCTGTGGTTTTGTCACTGTGGGACAATTGTTGGGAATGCAAAATGCACAAGTATAACTAATGCCAATGACTTTGTAAAGGGATGTGTGTGCACTGCAGAGCTGCTTACTATTGGATAACACATCTTTCTGGACATCAAGTTTAGCTTTTCGTCCATTGAAATCAATAACACTTTTGCAGTATTCACATTGACCGAGAAATTGCCTCGTCTCTGAACCCGCCTGCCTTTGCAGTACCACAACATTGTGAGTACGGTGGCACCAATGAGAATTCATTACCTCAGTAAATGCTGCATAATTGCATTGCAAGACATGTTCAAACATAGACTGATCTTCTTCTCTTGGTTTAAATTCGAGGAAGTCTGTTTTAGTAAACTGCACACATCCTCTTTGGTCTTTGATTTTTCCACCCACACTTAAAGGATGTTCTCCCACACCCATACGCCTCCACAGTCGCTTGTACTTACTCCTTCAGCCAAAGAACAATTCCCATCACGTCATGTCAGTTTCGAGCCCTTATTGAAAAGTTCCAACATAATTTGTGAATGCTGTTGTAAGTTTGAGAACCACTTGATATTTTTCCAGCTTATGAAGTGCCCTTCAATGCGCACTATCTATGGATATCTCCAGAAAGAGACTGGAGACTGGAGCATATGATTTTGGCCGTTTATTTGCAGTAAAAAGCATCAGACATCCAATACAATCTGTTTATAGTCACAGATGTTTCATAACCTTACATCATTCACTTATTGAATCTGTTCTCTGTAGAGTTGGATCTTCATGGTCTGGTGTCACCCTGTTCTTGAAAATCCTGTTAAAATACCTCTTTTCCAAGCACCGTCAAGCCCCTGAGGCTACTTACTCTTGCACTACCTCAGCATGAACATTTGGGCTCATACAAGTACCCTTAGACTCTGACAACGTGTTATAATGTGAGATATAATAGCCTGATGTGGAGCCTGATGTACTGTACTTCTTTTCATTCTTTCATCATCCTCTTGCCTCCTGGCTCCTTTCCATTCCAATATTTCCCTTCTTCCCATTGTTATCGTATGAGCTTGAATGTAAAAGGCAACTCCCTCCTGATTAATTTCGTCCAATTAAGTAAGCCTGGAGCTACCACTCCTCTCACTTGTACATTTATCAATCCAATTAGCTGCACCTGTAGCACACAGCGTCTAGCTTCTTCTGGCGCTTATGCAAACATCCAGTTGTGTCTGGATGCCTACCACTGCCTGCTCCCTTCCTCCCTGCGGCACATTGCTGCTGCTGTTAAGTGCTGTTTGCTGTGATCTGTCATCTTGTGTAAAGCAGGTTGGTCGATCTCCAAGGGGAAGAGCTTTCAGACTCAATGTAAACCCGCTGTGATCCATTCCAATGCAAAAATGTTTAGTCTGCTTCAAAAAAGGGTGGAAATTAAAATGTCTGCACCAACCATCCTGCTCACAGTGGTGTGACTACAAAAAGTTGAGGCTGGTGTTCATAACTAAATAGGGTCCCTTTAATGCGATCGCCTTCATGGTGAGAATAAATACATTCCAACTATCGCTGAAGCAAGTAAGGTTTCCAACTGTTTCTGGAAATGTCATTTTAATTTTGGTATAACACTAAATGAAGCTTCTATAGACCCCCATGTTTTGAGAGGACCTTATCACAACTAAATCTGGTGCTTATTTCACACGTCTTTGGAACAGGCCACCAGCACTGTGATGTTGGTGTTGGCTCCCAGTAGGGAATGGTGGGGCAGCGAGGTGAAGCTCTACTCTTTTTCGGAGGCAGAGCCGCTTCCGGGAGAGGAGCTCTCCAACTCCCCAATTTGTCCACTGACGGAAGCCCCCCTGTAGTCTGAGTGTAAGGACTTTCTGCGTGATTTTGTCACATTTTGGCCAGATCGCACTGTACCGCTGACAAGCGTCAGAATTACTACAAAGCCAAGATGGTCTCCTTAGCTTGTGTAGGTCATACAGAGACATCATTTTTATATTGGAATGAGGAGCTAAATCTCTTTTGTCCACATATTTTGGATCGGCCCTTGTTGAAATAATAGTAAGGAAATGGATAGATAGATAGAATCAGAGGATGAAACCCTCTTTATTAGTCACATGATGCACACAGCAGAGCACACACAGTGAAATTGGTCCTCTGCATTTAACCCATCCTAGTACTAGGAGCAGTGGGCAGCTATCGTGCAGCGCCCGGGGAGCAATGGGGAGGGGGGATTGGAGGTGTCCGGTGCCTTGCTCAAGGACACCACAGCAGGGCCTAGGAGGTGAACTGGGACCTCTCCAAGTAGCAGTCCACTTTCCATATTTCAAGTCTGTTCAGGGACTTGAACCGGCGACCCTACGATTCCCAGTCCAAGCCCCTACTGACTGAGCCACTGCTGGACAATTGTGATTTTATAGGAAAAGTTTGTGTGAGAGTCAAACTAGCATTTGAATCGTGATTAGTAACTACAGTGATAAACGTGGAGTAGTTATGGCATTGACACTGAGGGTTCCTGGCCCTGGAATAGATAGATGGATAGAAGGATAGAGATACTTTATTTATCGCAAATTGGGAAATCATCTTGTTCCAGAAGCAGTGTCAAGCATTACACAAGTAAGAACAAATGTTTAAAAGGTACAATAAGATACAAATATATCTTATATGAATGGCTTTACAGAGTAAGCTATTCTAGTATTTTTGGATGGTGACACTATTTCTTATTAATCTGGAAGTCAAATGACAGCGTCGCTGCTGACAGCCAGCTCTAATTTCAGGGGTTTTTGTAACATACTGGTTGACAAGTGGAGCTACAGTTCTTACTTTCACAACACCCTTCACTTGCATTTTACTTCTCAGAAATTCGTCATATGCAATTACTTCCAGGAAATTGGAGACGCAGTACTCATAGAAGCAGACAGAAATATGTAGACAAAGATCAAGCTGCAGAAAAAGACAGCCATACAGGCAAAAAGAGAAACAACTGACAGCTCCAGCCCTTCACTCCGTGTTGCCAGCTTTACACCTTGGCAATATGTGCCCCAAAAACAACTCCCTCCGTAGGCTGTCAGCCTCCAGACTGTCCTTCTTCACACCCAGGTGCTATCCACAGTGTGACAGGCTTGCAAAAGCCAAACTAATACACAGACAGACATAGACACAGATATGGTACTCAGGTATGCTGTCATGTATACGTACACATCCCCTGATGGGTGCACACACACACACACATACACACACACACACACACACACACACACACACACACACACACACACACACACACACACACACACACACACACATAAAACCCATGCTTAAAGCCAAGTGAGAAGGAGGAAGAATCTTATCAGATGTCCGCCTACAGATTGAGAGAGGCTGCAGCCCCTTGTCATTTTAACTGTGATAACTAGCTGAAGTTTGCTTCTGATGGTGAAATGTGGATGACACTCTTCACCGCAAGTCCTGTGCAGTGAATATATAAACAAAAAAGTCAGGTGAAATAAGTGACAGTGTTGCAATATACTTAGCCAAGAAAAAAATCTTCCCTTTCAAGTCTGTGTTGTATTGCATCAACTACTGAAAAAATAGTTGTGAATTCCTCTGTTGTTGTTTTTTATTAAGCCCACTCTGGTTCTGGCATTTCAAATTAAATATTGAACGCCATTATTGATAACAATACCTTCATAGTTCAACCCAATGGTGCAACGCTAGGGGTGTCATTATTGTATTTATTTCCTCGCATGCACAGGCTGTCATTTTGTGTATTATCCTTGATCGAATTTCATACAAATACAGACATTATACAAATGAGAAATCCCTTTATGCCGGTAAAATAAGATTGAACTGATTCCCTCTCAGGCATGGATCTATATTGTTAACTTTGTGTCGACAATTTGCTATAAAACCCCTTAGTCAGCCCTGTTTCCTTGAGCTGCTAGCTTAACATGTTAGCTGGTTGCTTTTAGCTATCTCGTTGTTAGCTGACAATATTATAAACGGATGTATGATTTGTGAAAGTGAAATAAACAGGAACGAGTGTTTGGTTTGTGTTGTGGCTAGCTTACATGTGAGTTAGCTTGAATTATTTGTGTTGCTAGTTGTTAGCTAATGGTTATAGCTGGTGGTTTTCAACACAGAGGTTCTTTGTTAAATTGAGCTGGAATAGGAAAAACAAATCTTGCTCAAACATCATAATATTCCGTTGTTAGTTGGTTGTTATTTGCATGCTTATGTTAAAGGTTATTATAAAAGGTTGTGTGCCAGACTACCTTTGGATCGACCCAGCAAGCTGTTTTAAGTCTTTATGGGAAGCTAGCTAACAGCTATGAAATGTCTTCCTGTTTTAAATTTGCCTTTGGCGACCATGTAAGCTACAGGAGAGAGACGAATGGCAATAAGCAAGATTCAAAAGTACAACTTTAGGAGTTTGTTCAGTTTAGTTTAACTACTCAACTCTACATGTCAATAATCTAGGCATGACGAAACATCACAGCGCCTGCGAGATCATCTCTCATGCCACGAAGACTCCTGATAGCGGTCATTAATCATTCCTGTAATTACGAGGCAGAAGATAAACGATGGAGTTGTACAGATTCTTTTTCACTCCTTTTTTTCTTTCTGCCATTAACCTAATCTCCTGTCATTCCTTTGAATATCACATGCACAGATTTTTGCTTCTTTCTTGCTTTAACTATAATCCCCCTGCCTGTATTGCTCATTTGCCATCACTCGCTTAATACCACCATCTTCCATTGTCTTGGCAGTGCTTTGTGTTCGCCTTTAGGAGTGATTGGCAGGTCATTTAGGAGAAAACAGTCCTTTAATTCTATAGATTGATATGCCAACAGCGATGCACGCCATCTTTTTTAAACATCTCACGTCCAGATGTAGAGACTTACTTGTGTGTGAGTTTCTGTATTCATATTTGTCGCATTGTTTGGGCATTTTTCATCGGAATGGGACTTTTTTCTCCAGAGCTTGCTGGCCAGCTTTGAGTCTGGGCAGTATAAACCCATTTGGGGGGTATTATGGACTGAGCGAGAAAGGTGCTGTGAATGGTGGAGTAGATTATGGAGCGATTCCCTTGAGCTCTGCTCTGCCTCTCCACATTACACAGCTAGTACACACGGGCTCTATGGCATTACTTGTCCCTTGGATCAAACCAGGTTTTTTTTTTTTATTCAGTCATCTGAGAGTCCTCCAATTCACTGGTGCAGTCAATGAATTTACATCTCTTAGGCTGTAAACACATTTTGGTACAAACCAAGAACACAATGGGCTTGTCAAGGTCACAATTGAATGAAAATCAGAAGAACTCTACCACCTAAAACACCTTTCTAATCGTTACCACATGCATGTGAATAAATACCCACCAAACAACCTTTTCCTGCAGACTTCTATCTCCCAAGTTTCCTGTATATTGCTATTCTAGCCTCCTGAGATTGTTAGATAGCGGAGACACATATCCCTTATCCCCGGATCTCTTTCGGGGTTATTTTGTATTTAGCCTTCTAGTGGCTGGTCTCGCATGGCTGCACAAGCCTCTTGCTCAACGCCCGCACCAGAAATCCATAAAGCCACCCCGAGGATTCAGGCCTGTCAATTTGTGTTTTTCTTTCTTTTTTTATTCTTTCTTTCAAGAATACTGATTCCTGCCCTTCATGCTTCTCCTTCTTTTGCTCAGTCATGGGGTTGAGATGAAAAGACAGAAAGCAAAGACTTGGCCGAGCCAAGGAGAAGTCGGCAGTTTGGGCTAGAGTTTGCCCAAAAGAGAGGTCCTGGGGTTCAGCAGCACATATGAAAGTGTGTGATGGAGGATGCCAGGAGGGGGGACGGGGGTGGGAGCGAGTAGATACTGAAGTGAGGATATTAAAATGCTGGAGGGGAAAGCTGGAAGCAACAGCATGGAAACGGTCTGAAGGGAAGGGTATGTTTGGGAGAGACGAGTGGAGATAGAAACGGGGCATCTGGGTTAAAAAAAAGCAAAGTATGGTAGGAATGGCTGGTTGCAGTGCTTGGGAAAGTTTAAAAAAGTTGTTGCAGATTGAAGATGAAGGCAGAGGAAAGGCTAAAGCAGGGTTATGACTGGAGGAGAGATTAGACCGCTGCCTGTCTGTCTGGAATTGATCTAATACACAACAAGTTGGCTGTTGTTGATCGAATATGGGTGATGAGATAGCAGATTGCCAAACAGCCCCAAAGCATGATGGAAAAAAAATTCCACATGTAAGTCTTTAGCGTTGTATTTGACTATGATCTAATCCAAAAAGTTCTTAACCCATTTAAAAATCAATCATGTTTTCAAAGAGGGATTGGTTTTCACAGGGACACGGTCTTATTACGGGGAAACAATGCACGTCAGTTAAGCTTCTGTATGAGGCGCAGTTCCCCTTCTATAAATGGCCCTTTTACAGGCTTTACACGGAGCGTGGAAGATTTAAACCAATGGGAAATTTACACACAAAAGCTTTGATTATAGCACTGCTTCATGCTCACCTCCTATTCCCACACTTCGATTTCCAAGCATCTCATAGCTTCCAAAAAAGCCCCATATGGGAATATTTCAGATTCCCACAGAAATGTATTCATTACCATGCAAATTGGTTTGGGAGTCGTTGACTTAAAGCATTTGCCATACTTCATTTCAGAGTCTGTAAATGCAATTAATTGGACCTCGTTCACAAGAAAAGAGAATTGCCTGCAGATAATTGTCATTGTCGGCATCCTATTAAAAAGTTTCTCTCCCCAGTAAAAACATAGCGCTGAGAGGGAACGGTATCCGCCGCGTCGCTGCAACATAGGGCCCCATAATGGGATAATAAAACCCCTTTCATCTGCCGTGAATGAAGCGATACTCACAACAAAGCGACACAAAATGATTTCCGACATGATTTCTGAGAGCACCCCATTCAATTACCATTCTTGAACAATGTATGCAAATGGGCTACCTGCGGCGCCCAGCTGTGACGGAGGGGAAATCCTACTTAGCGGGGATTGGGGAGGAGAAATATCAAAATGAACAAAGAAACATACATAAAAGACATATGCAATTGGAAGACCAAAGAAGGAGGATCATTGCAGTCACTTTGAAGATGAATAAGGAGGCTCCATGTTTAAATCCGGGCCAACCAGTCTATCGCTATGATGATAATCGATGATCCAGCATGATAGCGGTCAGATACCGGTGACAGACAAACAGCCCCGAGCAAATACAGGCCGAGTCATTGGATCACGTTGTGTGTGCTCAAGCTCAGCAGATATTTGCCATGGAGAGGAAACAGAAATATTAGATGTGATTATTTATTTTCTATCCCCAAACTCTTTTTAAGCTCGTTATTTTGGTTTTACAGTCCATTTTGTCTCTTCTGTGTTTCCAGCCGCCTTTTTCACCACACATCCTCAAACGATTAAGGGTTTTTTCTGAAGAGTTGTTTAAAAGCCATGTCAACTACACATATGAAAGAGAGATCTAGCCAGTGACACGGAGTCCAAGTGAATGCTTATACCGCTGGAGGCCTTTTTAAAGGTGAAGTTCAACATTTTGGAATATATATTTGTTTTTCTTGCCAAGAGTTAGATGTAAGGATTGAAACCGCTCTAATGTTGATCTGTGACATATGAACCTACAAGACTGGAAACTCTGAAGCTGGTATGGTAATAATAAATACTGCCTACATTACGGATCTTTTGCAGATTACAAAAATTGACATAAACATGTTTATTGGCAAGCTTCAGAGACTAAGTGGTGAATAATGATACACTTGGACAAAGCAGGCTAGTCTTGGCTAAGTTTCTCCTTTCTGTAGGAAAATATACCTCAGATACACAAAAGAGCAGTGGTGGAAAAAGTATAGATTCTTTACATAATAAAAGTACTTAAACAACATTGTAAAAATACTCCATTACAAGTTACTGCTTTGAGAATGTTACTTATAGGTAAAAGTATTAAAGTATGATCTGTATAAGGAGTACAAATATTAGAGAGTAAAAGTATGTTTTGGTGAAAAGAAACTCAAAATATTATTCAAAATAATTCTTTTTTAAATGGTTTAGAATATAATGTTGGACAGTTTAATATACATCTAAATATCATATTTAAAACATATATTTGTAACTCTTTTCACCCTCTGTCGGACACCAGAGCCCAGTCTGCACGGATTAGCCTCTGTTGTGATTGGTCAGCTGTGTCGGAAGCATCTCGCCTCTTAGCATATCACTTAGTGGTCCAATAGAGGCAAGGAAGGGAGGGTTTGAAAGAGAACATTTGGGATTTTAGCCTTTCCAGACCATTTACATGCACTAAAAGCCTTTGTAGTACAATACAAGTGAGGGAAAACCCCCCAAAAGCATAATAGGGCCTCTTCGGTGGTACACTAAAATAGCAGAGGAAAAACTGCCTTTGAATAATATTTTTTGATATATGATGATGTACAAATGTGCCTTTATTCCTCGTTGGGTTTACATTTTTCTTTGGCCTGTTGCCAAGCCAGAAGGCAAGCACAAGCAAATGCACATGTTATCCATTTGTTAAATGACAGCAGAGAGATGGGTTCGGGGAACAGGTGGGTCACTCGGTTCCCGCCAGGGTGTTTACCAAGGATCAACAATCAACACTGCTGCTGGAAGGCACGCTATCCCTACTCTCCGTATCCGTTAGTCAAATGGCTGTGCTTGATTTTAATTCGAACACGGGCACGAGGGGCTCACAAGATATCGCACTCGGGTCAACTTGACGATGAAGCAAGGGAGGGTCAGGACATTTATCTCATGTGTGTAATCATCGCTGTCAGCATCATCATCTGCAATGTTAAAAATTGATTTTCTTTCTCCTACATGTCGGAGGAGATGCATGAACGTTACTGGCGTGCATTCACAGTGTGGGATCTTTCCCTGTGGGAGCTCGGGTAATCAGAGGCGTCAGCAGGAGGTGCTTGGATGGAATGTACTTTGATTGTAGTCACACATCTCCATTAGTGCATCGGACAATTACTATAGGATCTTTACACCATCTCAGAGCTGGAATACCTGTCAGTGCTTTTTGGGGAAATTGCGTTTCATTTCCACGTTAATAACCGTGCGATTTACATTCAAAATAAATGACAACATATCATTTTTCACAGATTTAATGACAATATTGATTCAAAAGTTACATTGTGGCACCATGGTTATAAATTGCACAAATATATGACTTATGTTTCACCCATACAGTGTACAGGAAATTGCATTTTAGAGGAGGATGACATACTGTACTGACATGAGAGGGATCAATGTTTTAATATGTTCCCTTCTCGTACGACAGCACACATGGATTTGTTTTACTTGCAAATAAGTAATATATTGACACCCACATGGCACGAGAGACTTCAGAAATGATTTAACCTTTTGAAAAGACAGATACATATTAACGTCCTCCTTGCACTCTTATTGACCTACAAGTAAAGTACACATTCAGGCACATAATAACCCTGATATTTCCCATTCAGCACACTTTAAGTGAATGCAGCATAACCATTGGCATGCTGGCATCGTCACTGTGAGCATGTTAACATGCTAATGTTAGCAATTTGCAGAAAAAACTCTAAGCCCTCATTAGTCTGCTACAGAGGACCACAGTGTAGTTGAATATAAATGCATTGTTGGTGGAATGCAATGCTAGGTATTGTCACTTTTCTATTCAAACCAGAAGTGGCAGCTAGTTGTCAAAGAAGCTGAAAACATGCAGGATTTATCTGTTTTGCAAAGCTTTTATGCAGCATTCATATCATTTTCATTGCAACTCCAAATGAGATGATATTGTCATAGCCGAGGGCCAAAAGGAGAAACGTTACTATTGTGCTGACGAGTTATCAGCACAGCAATTAACTCGCTGACTCCATGGCGCTGTTCAGCTCCATCATTAAGTCTGGGATCTCTTTCTCCCTTCCGCTCCGTGGTCTCGCAGATATTCAGAAAGCTGAAAAGGCTTCTCCTCTCTTTTCTCTTGATCCATGACAGCCAAAGAGATCCTGCTGTGGCACAAATAAGAACACTCTGTTCGCTTAAACCACTCAGTGGCAAGATAAGTTCAAAGCCCTCCTCGGTGGCCCAATAAAGAGGAACTAGCTTGTGTCTGGACGGATCAAAGGGAAGACGCGCAAAGAAAAGGTCAGGTCTCAGACGCTTCCATACTGAGAAGCTCAGTGCTGCACAAGCCCCCCCCAAAAGTTTTCTGGTACTGACACAATGGCTGCTGCTAGGTTCATGCTAGGTTATTTTACAAGTTTGGACCTGATTTATTGTTTTTGCACAAAAAGAAAGAAACATCCAGCAGAGTCGGCTCCAAACTGCCTCTACTTTAGAAATTAAATGATACTCTCTTTTAGAAAAGCTTGCTGTTCTGACCTATTTAGGACCAGAGTTGGAAGACGTTTTCAGACCAGTAGATAAAAGTAGCAATTCTAAATTGTTAAAGGCGCCCTATTATGCTCATTACACGTTAATATGAATATGTTGTGCCTGTGCTGTGACCAAGTTATACTTAAGTAGACTAAGTAGATAATCTTTACAACTTTCCACCATTGTTTAGGACCACATAGGTGCCTACTGCTGCTACTCATTTTTCTTTTTAATTAGAATGTATATATGTTTTCTATCCTGTGATGAAGGGATTTTAAGTTATCACTTACTGCGACCCAGCTTGTTAGGCTCACAGTGACCAATATATGATGATATGAACTTCTGAGTTTCTTAGGGAGCTGCTCAATATGGAAAAACACATTAACTGCAATGCTTGCTTATTAAGCATAAATAAGTGCAGTATCTGCTGAGTCAGCCTGTTTCCTGCGTTGGTGCTATAACGTTAAGTTCTTCCTCCTCCTCCTTTTAGTCCTATAAAAGTTTAACTGACTTGTAAAACATGTGCAAAATCAATTAGACATCTTGTTGACTCCTGCCCACAATCACTTACAGAGCCGCAGCAGCAGGCTTTTTAATGGAAGACACATGAACAAGTTGACAGAGGTGATATTTAGTTATTAGAACCAGCGTGTGAACACTACAAAAATCTATATACAAAGAAAACCCTTTTGGTGGATTAGAATTATACGTTGCCTTTAAAACGGAAGTTGCATAAAAGCATTTTAATATGAAACATGAAGGTCAGAGAGCAAATCTCGTTAATGATAAATGCCTGATTTTTACTTTAGTTCTAAACTTAGACGCAGCAGTAGATTTTCACCCATTAATTATACTTTCTTCACCATTTAGAAATTGTGCTGTTGTTATTATTCAAGTTCAACAGGTGACCTTGATCTGAAATCTAAATTTCTTTTCATTTGAGGCTCTAAAATTAGCCTGAAATACAGGTCTTGGCCCCAGCTTAAGATTTGATGTCTTGATCAGAGCAGTAGAAGTAAAGAATAACAAAGAGGTAAATAATTGAATGGATCTGACACAGTTTATATTTTTGGAGTGAAATGTTCAGGCTTTTTCATTTCCACCTGTTCCTATTCCTTATGAAACACCATCTTTTGATTTAATTTGTTGCTAGTATACATCTCTGTTTTTAGAAACAGCCTATAATGCATTATTGGGGCTTTCACTTTGTTGTAGTGCAACTGAAATGCCCCATTGGACTCCTTTGTTTACTTCTGTAACGTAGTGACATCACTATGTAACACTCACGCCTCTATCGCGCCAACAATTTGTAAGTGATAGGCTAAGGGGTAGGACATCTCTAAGCAGTTGACCAATCCCAACAGAGCAGGCCAGCTAACCAATCGGAGCAGACTGGGCTCTAGTTTCAGACAGAGGGTGAAAAGAGGTGCTGCAGCACAGGCAGGAAATGAAGAGCTTTGAACATTAAAGCATGTCACAGTAGAGGCACAAAATACAAATATGAAACCTGGAAGTGAGCATGATACAGTATGTCCTCTTTAAATGAGGCGGGGCTTCTTTTCAAAGTCATCAAAGTAAAACAAAAGGACAGAGCTCCTTCGTTGCGCGTTTAACAAGTATTTTTGTAGTTCCAGATAAAGATGTCCTAAGCTCTCTGCAAATGAAGCGTATGTCTCTATCAACAGAACAACACAACAGTCACTTTTTTAGCTTCTAGGCTTGGCAGCGACGTGTGAATATATCCCTTAAAATCCTCATCCACATTTTAAAAACACCATTTAAACTGCGGAGATATTTCACAAATCCATCTGAAGCCAGACCTCGGCGCTATAAGCAGAAATGAGCGCCGGGCGTCAATAGAACCGCAGCCACAATGTCTATTCATGTTGAAAGAGAATAAGATAAAAGTTCACTATGGTTCTCTGCCAAAACAGAGGCAGCCAATATCTTTTTGTTCAACTTTGAAGCCTGTGAGGAGGGGGGTAACATCCTCCAAAATAGCAATATCCGAGTCAGCCGTGTGTTTCACTCTCTTTGTACTTTTAGAAAATGTTACGTAAAAGTGAAGGAGGGGGTGGGGGATAACATATGTAGGCTGCAGCTTGTGTATGATATCAGACCTGAAAAGCTGCTTTCATTAGTGGGAGAAAATCTGAAAGAGAAACGCAGCCTATGCTATATGTGCTTAATTGCATAATTTGCATTAAATGTGTGTAGGCTTTTGTGCCGGTGCAATTGTGCATGTGCCTAGGAGGCTTTGGCCTTGACGAACAGTCACTGACACAACACCATGCAGGAGGCACCATGCCAGTGCTTTCCCACCAGGGCTGTAATTGACTGTCTACATCGAGTCCATCGCTTTTAAAGATCAGCACTGCAGCAAGAGACTGTAGAGGAGAGATGGCATAGGCGCAGGTTGGGGAAGCACAGAGGATTTTAGGAAGGAAATGTCCACTTTATACATTTTTCCCATCAAAAAAACACTGATTATAGCAGATTTAGAGGTTTACAAGGGCTGCTGGGGACACAGGCTGTAATTAACTATTTAACTACACCCAGAGTGGTTTACAGTCCGCTTTACAAGAGCTCCAGTCTAATGCACATTACTGCAGCAAAGCTAGGCAGGGATAACTGGCAGTCTCTATAAAGGACGACACTGACGGACTATCTTAATTAGTTTCTGGTTTGGAAATAGAATTTTTCTTGCTTATTTATTTGCATGGAGATGACAAAAAGTTTAGAAGAGAGCTTAAGGTTTAGTACGCAAGGCGGTGGGTCCTCAGGTGGATGCACGGAAGCCTCCAGAGCCTTACCGCCAGCAGACATCCAGCTCCAGTTTGACGGTAGCAGCCAGAGCCCTATGTGGCGCTTTCCCTGGTGCTGAGGGCCAAGAGCTGGCGCTGTCCTTGGTACAGCACCTCCATTGTGTCAGACAGAGGGCCGAGAGTCAGGACCTGATGCTGTCCATGGTACCAACTCTCCATCGTGCCTTCCATGGAGTTGTCTGTAAAACTCTGGCACTATCAGGGCACTGTTTCTGTTTTTGAAGCAGTGGAGGAAGATGTATTAAAGTCCACTAACATATAAGAGTAGCAGGATAGTGTCACAATAGTGCAATACAAGATAAAATCCTACATTTCAAATATATCTAACTTAAGGGGAAATATTAGGTACAATCTTTCATGTTGTAGCACCTATACTTAAAAGTGCCCACTCACCCCAAAACTGTACGATAACCCCCCCTTCCCCAATGTGAGTATCTCCAGCAGCAGTTTAACACTACTTTTATCATTGTTCTCACAAGCCGATCAGAACAGACTGTGCTTTTTCTGGAGAGGGGGCTTTACCAAAGTAGGGTTAAAGACCAAAGGAAGAATTTAAGACACAGGAGGGAGACATGATTTAGACGGACCTTGTGAGATATTGTGTTGAGAAATGTTACTATTGCGCTGTACATACACACAATTCAAGTGTGGACCTAATAATGATGCATCCTGTGAGCCCTTTTCTGAACACTTTGGGGCTATGATGCATCATATCTTATAAGATCATGTATTGCATTACATGTTATATAGCTGACACCGTTATCCAAAGTACACATGCACTTCAGTACCTTAGATATTACCATCGCATGTGAGCAGTTTGGGGGTTCGGTATCTTTCCCAAGGACACCATAACATGTTGACTGCATGGACTGGGGATGGAACCCCTGACACACTCATTGGTAGATGTCCAAAATATGTTTCTTTGTTAAAATCTTAAAACAACCAAAAACAATGACATCAGATAATAAATAGATGCATTATGTGAACAAAGTTACCTCGAGCAATTTTCCCTCACTCATTTCAGGGTAGTTTTAAATATTCCTGCAATAAAATGCATATTTGTATTATTGTGAAATGCTGAAATAGGACAACCACACGACCAAGGTCCATTTAACAAATAAAATGTTTGAAAGAAGCTCGTGCTCATCACTGCAGTTTTTAACTATTCAGTCACACATAACATACGTGTATTAATGTATTTCCCTTTAAATGTGTGTCTAACATGCACATTTGAAAAACATGTGCACAACTGATACAATTGCTGCAGGATACAAAGAAAATCTCTACTCACAAAAATAATGTGAATGACGTGGCTCTTATTGAAGGCTGCATGTGAAGTGGGTAAATGTCATTCGATTTAAAAATAAAACTCCCCCCAAACACATATTTAACTGTGATTCACGCTGTTTTTTTAAAATTATGTAACACGTTTTTTTTAACACAGGGTAATGTTATGGCACCTGAAGTGGCTCATTGCTGACGTAATATTGATTATCTGAGTGTTTCACTTTGGAAAAAAAAATCTCTGGGAGTCGCACAGTGCGCACTTTTCCTCCCACAGCCTTTCTCTACTCATCCACTCTCCTTCCTCCGTCCCCTCCTGCAAGCATGCTGTGATCCTCAGCTACTTCGTTACCAAAACCGAGAGCTTAAAGGACTTTTCCCCCCTCTTCTTTTTCTCGACCATCCACCCCAGACGTTCACTCAGCGGATTTTACAGGACCGAGTTTCATTTTTCCACTCGGTTTTTCGGGGGGCTATGCTGCTGGGCTGGTGAGTCAGGAGAGAATCGATGAAACCCGACCACAGGTAAAGGAGGCTTTTACGACGCTGCGGTACAGATGATGGAACACTTTGAGCATTGACTCAACGCGCCAAGCTTCTTCTTACTAAAATAAAGGGAACACTTTGGGACAACTAACTTGAGTTTCTGCACGAATTGAAAAAACAAAAACTGCAATTATTTCCGACTCATAAGGAAGATGAGACCTTTTTTCTTTTGCGCAAGGAGCAAATCACCGCTTTTCTGTCACTTGCTCCGTCTTGACATGTCTTTTTGTGGGATTACACGCGGACCTATGAGCTGTGTGAGAGGCCGAGCTGGATTGTGAGATTACCACCTTTTTTGCCTTTTTTTTCATTTATTATTATTACCCGTCTCTTCGAAGAGGAAGTGCACCGTTTGTTCAATGGCTTCAGTGTCCAGGTCGGCGAGGCGCAAAGATGCCGGTCGCTGGCCGAGAATGTCGTCAACTTTCTGGGCTGTAGTGCTCCTGACCGCGCTGCTGCTCCTCTACTGCGGTAAGTCCCGGCGCTCAGCGTTGGACCACACGTAACGGCAATGTGGGTGAATGTCGCTGGTGCGCAGCAAGGGGTGGGGGGGCGGGCACCACATTCTTGGCAATCGTATCGATCTCACTAGTGGTATTGTTTTTCTGAGCAGTTAATATTGGAAACACACACACACACTAAATCCCATGCATTCCCTTCAATGTTCGTGCGCTCACTCATGCATGAAAGGGAAGAGGAGGGGAGGGTGGGGGTGGGGGGATTAGATAAGTAGGATATTGGCATTATTGTGTGATGGTAACTATTTTTTAATTTTTGTACAGGAGTTTGAGCTCAAGTGTCCCAAAGGCCTAATTAAGGCTCCTCAGTCTCTCACTCTCTCACTCTCTCTCTCTCTCTCTCTCTCTCTCTCTCTCTCACTCACTCACTCACTCACTCACTCACTCACTCACTCACTCACTCACTCACTCACTCACTCACACACACACACACACACACACACACACACACACACACACACACACACACACACACACACACACACACACACACACACACACACACACACACACACACACACACACATATCTGTCCTAAGGGGTGTGTTACTGTCAGACTCACTTACAGAGGTGACACAGTCATGCGTCTGTCATATTGTCTCTGCACTAAACACTGGTTGCAGGACATAGAGAATCCACACAAATATGAAAAAGCAGACTTAAAAAAAATCAATGACTAAGCTCTTTGACTTCGACAAATCGAATACTCCAGGCGGTAATTGCCTCAGGATAAAACACATCTATGCAAGCACAAACACGGTCTACTTCTCTGGCTGTGATGATGTCTTTTTATTTCTCGTTCCCTGGCTCCCTCACACCTTCTCGCCTCCCATCACTGACTCACTTTTGAGGCGATATCCAGCTGGCACATTGTGCTCTCCAGTCTGCTACGTGTGAATAAAACGGAGTCTATCTGCAAATTCCATAAAAAAGTACATTAGTATATATATTTGAAGATCCTGAGGTATTTCATTAGCCGCTTAGGTACTGATCCGCATTTATCTGGACACATTACCTACGCTGGTACTTATTTTTACTTCCACAACGGACGGGAGATTGAGTTTGCTTTGTAATCAAACAGACGGCAGGTTAATAGAGTGAATGCTTCTGTATATGGGCGGGGGGGCTTCTTCTTCTTTTACAGTGCCTTCGGCCATGTTGATTGATCTTCTGCTTGTCTCCAATCAATGGAGCTTAGATGTTTGTTTCAGTCAGCAGTCTTTGAATCCCCCCCAGAGGACCTTCACCACCCCTTCTGCAAGTTAATAATCTGATCAGAAGTGATTCTTTGATTTCCTGTTTTTCACTTTTTCAAAAAACTCTTTAACCCCTACTGCTCACAATCCTTTGATCGCTTTATTTTTTAAATGAGGCTGGAATCGCTTGTGTAAGGTATCATGTGTAGAAAAATGGTTCAATCCAATGACTTCCTTGTGTTTCTACAGATATGTGGATCTGAGGGCGCTTGCTTCTTTTTCTTATAGCTCTCCCTCTTTAAATGTGTCTTTTGTCTCAGCTTGTGGTCTTTCCGGCCAAAAATCCTCTGTGCTTGCAGCTCTGATGATTCCCCTGCTTTATCTTTAAGCTTTCTTCTCACCCATTTCCATTTAATTTGACCTTGGCCCCTCAGCTTTCATGTATTTATCTCCCCTTCTCCTCTACTTGTGTCCTTGGATGTCCCAGCAGGGGGTTTGGTCCACTTACCCTTAGTTGTTATGCTACAGACCTCTGTATTTTAATCCAATTTCATTTTTAGGGTAATATTTTGCTATCTTTACCAATCCTATTTTCATTAAAGTCTTATTATTTTTGGGTGTGTTTCCTGGTAAAGAGTTAAGTTGACCACGACAGGTTATTTTATATAATCCAGGTCTATCGGCTGTTTATTTTTGGTTGTCAGTCCACCCATTACCTCTTCTTTCTTTATATTTACCAAATCTAAGAAATTATGCAATGAGCGTTCAATTCCTGGCATACTTTCACACTCTGATGACCTTTATTGAATTTCCAAATAATATGTTTAGCTTTTAATTTGAATCTTTTTCTGTTATTTCAAATTTACTTGGACAGTAAATACTTCACTTTCCAAGTTCTCTATATTTTAGGGATACTGCTGCTACTGATTTATCTGCTAGTCATGTTGTTTTATAAATCACTTTGTTAATCAGTGAAAACCGCCAATGGATGTCAGTGAAACATCTTCTTTGGCTCATCAAATATCCTGGCTTTGACAGTCAAAACCCCAAAGATGTTCAATACTATAATTGCCAAGGACGAGGAAAGTCAGAAAATTTTCTCATTTTACAAGCTGGTACCTTTAAATGTGTCACTCAAGGTTTGTAAAAATGTGAAAACAGGCGCATAGTAGCTCACTCCCAAAGAATTATTGATTAATGTAACTTTATTACAGTTTGACATTCCTTCATTTTCTTTTTGGCCATCAATACATGTTTTGTTTAATATTTCTAATAATTTGAATGGAGACAAATGTACATATATTCTAAATAGGCTGTAATATGACTATTCAACTGTGCACCTTCAATATTTATGCATACATACGTTGGAAAATGCTCAAAAATCTGTCTCTGAACATTTAATTGACATTTTCTACCCATGTGGTAATTATTTGAGTGGATTGTTGGATGAGCTTTTTAACGGTTGTGATGTACAGTACAGTATTCAAGAGGAAAAATAAATGCTGTACTGTTTGTATCCATCTCCATGCATGGTGTGTACTGTAGAACTGTTGTTTTGTTGCTTTGCTGTGCTGCTGTGTTGTGCAGCCAAAAGAGGGGGGAGGGAGGGGGGGGGATAGGTTGAAGGGAGCTCTGTGATTATGGCTATGACTCATATGGTGCCTGTCACCTAGAATCAACATCCAACTTCACACGATCTGCCGTCCTCACTCAGGCCCTTCTCAGAGAGTAGAGATTTAAGAGGCGAGAGCAAAAGAGAGGGAGATGTGGTGGAGGAAAAGGGGGAGGGAGGGAAGGATATAAGTGGTTGCATTGAAAGAGGTGAGAGCAGGAGGTGGCTTGATATGCTCGCTAATGCCTTGATAACAAAAGGGAGAGAAGAAAGGAAGGGAGAAAGGCAGGAGGAGGGTGACTAATGAAAAGCATATTTTGAAAGGGAAGTGGAAAGGAAATAAGAGAAGGGTGAAAAAAAGAAAGTGAGATGGGTGAAAAATTTCGCCAAATGAACCGCTCATATTGTGTTGTAATCACACGAGAACGCCTCAGTAACCTGTGATTAAATTATAAAATAAAAAGCATTGTGTTCTGTGCACTAGCTCCCTCCTCTGGAAGCTCTCAGGCATGCATTTGTTTGCAGACGGTGCCATTATGTATTCATGAGGCTGTAGACCCCGTCATGTGAGCTCGAGGTGGGGGGAGAGGCTACGATAGAGCCACGAGGTTAGCTAATCAGTATGCTAATCTTAGCTCGGGATTGCTGAGGAATGTACTGGTCCATGTCTGAACTGCAGACGAAGAGAAAGAGGGGGAGATGGTGACAAGCAGTAAGGAGAAAAGGGAGGCGCTGTAGGAAGAAATAGGTGGAGAGGTCAGGCACAAGTTCTATCTTAAAGCAACACTTACAATGTGGCAATTCATTCGGAATCAAGATGCACCTAGATGCACAGACAGATATAAGCACTCAAGGGTAAACACACATCAGAGATATTAATGAACGTAACATCAAAGCAGGAACATGAGTCACACGCTTCAAAACAGCTATTCAGGGTCATGATGCACATACATGAACATCGCATCCCAGATTTTAAAGATGCAGAAAGGTCTCTCACACACACACACACATGCATGAGTACACATTCCTCTGCTTCCCCCCCCCCCTCCCCCCCAACCGTCACTCTGTCTCTCAGCGTGGTCTCCTGTGTTTGTTTATGACTCGCTGTTGTTCTGCGGCTCAATCGATGGATTGTTGGCTGTTGACTGAACCGCAGCTCGGGGGCATCCATGGAGAGAAGATGGTGTGGTGACGCGCCCAGGCATCTCACCCAAACACATAATCACACTTACAGTAAGGTACACACACACACACAAACACACACATACATACAATCAGAGACGTCTGACTCCCCAGGCGAGGAAACGGGGACTCAGCTGACTTGGATAAAATAACTTGTAGGTAAATGTATTCATTGTGTTTTATTTCAAGCATAGCCTCAAGCCAGGGGAGGGAGGGGGGAGACAAGAGCAGGAAGAGCCATCAATTCATAAAGAGAGTCAACTTGTTGAGTTTTCCAAAGCGACATAATGGACCAATCGGAAATCCGGCCAGAGACCACATCATTTAGGGTACTGGGGGGTTTCCGTTATCGCTTAATGAGCCTGCCACAGATGGAAAGTTGGGTAACTCAAGGAAGGAATATTAAGACATTTTGTGACTCACAGTATGAAATATTTAGCAGCAATGGGATTTTTTTCAGCGTGTGCAGGGACCCATTGACATTAAGTTGGAGATGCGGTTTGGCCACTGGCAGTGTGTTTCTCTATGTGTGCTGCACTCATGTGTCAACCCAAAGCTGCTTTCCTTTGTCTGGAAATGAGTACAATTTTGAGTTAAGGGAATGATTGCTGATGGGGATCTACAGGCATATGGTTGCTGCTCTTGGCCCCTTCTGTGAGGCAGTGGGCATCCATCATCCCGGAAGTTTTAAAATGTGTTGATGTTTGCACACTTTGGACCGGGGAAAGGCAATTACATCAAACCTGGGACCCCTTTTGTTTCTTTTACAGTGACATAGTGCTAAAGTTGACAAGTAGATTGCTTCCTTTCCGAGCAGCATTCCCCATTTTTTATACACTGAACATCTGTTATGCTGAATAAAGAGTTGGCTGTTTCACCTTGAATTCTAGCAAACTTCACGCTGCAATGTGACTCTGTCGATGGCAATGCCTGTCTGTCAATTTGGATCCAGACGGCGATATATTAATTATGCATGGGTTTTTCGTAAAGGGTTAGGGTTAGGGTTTTTAGACGAGTAAGAATTGCTCGAAAGGTTGCATCTTACTGACTTTGGTACTTTTCTTTTAGCATACTCCCCCGTGTATTAGCGTTGATTTGGTTTAGTCCACACCAGGCTTCGATTCACAGCAACACTGTGATATTTAAGATAAACAGCTACCCTGCATTCCCTAGAAGAAAGAAAAAGTGATTTACATTGCAACATAGAAGTCAAACTGAATTATTTCTGAAATGACATAACAGAAAACAGTTCAATGTTCTCTGCAGCATCTCACTGGATCAATGAATGCTGGCCTTTTAGTTGACAAGCCTAATACACACACACTTATAAATGCAGGTATGCAATCAATTACCGGCGCAGCGCTTTTCCTTTCGATACATAACCACTCTATATATACGTTTGTGTGCGAGCCTGTCTCTCGTTGAAGCTATTGATTGCAGGTAGGAAAAAACCTCCTTAATAAAAAAAAATGTATTGCCATTTAATGGCAAAGACCTTGCATTCCTTATACAAAGAGACAGAGCGAGTCTATTAAGCACTGTAAATCCTACACGTCAGCATCATGGCTGCGTTTTGCAGTTTTGTTATCACAGCTTCATCTGTATCAGAACGGCATACAGCCTGTTCCTCCCCAGCTGCTCCACTGTCGCAGAACCGTTAACAGTTGGTGCACTTGTTTACGCTGGGATGTAGTAAAAATTGCATTAGGAGCAACTTCTTTGTCTCACTTCATCCTCTCCTCTGTTGTTTTTCTTCCTCTGTTTGTGTTCCAGGGTTGCCAGTTTCCTCTACCATCACCTTGTTAAAAAAAAGAACCATGCCATAATAGCATGCTAATAAGCAGTGACATTTACCTAATGTGAGAGTTTGGAGTTTGCAGTTAGGCACTATCGCCGTGGCCGCCTCCATGGCTAATTGCACCTTAAATGCTCCGTGTCCTATCGTGAATTAATTGGGTGTCAATGTGACTTTAATTACCATTTAAAACGGCAAGTATAATATTTACATATCATCTTGTTAGTGGTGTATGACTGCGGGGCTCAACAGGTCAACGTCAAAGAAAAACATTGTTTGTGTGAAACGGTTCAGGCGTTCCTTATTCAAATAAAAAAGGCAGTATTTAAGATTCGGTAGCCTCATTCGGAGTCTTTGACAAAGAAAAAGTGATTAATGCTACGTCCTTGAGACCAGTGCTGTAAATTATGTGCGACGGCTTAATTGGGTCGCAGTCCGGACAGAGTCCTGCGGTGTGCTCCTGCCTCGAGAGGATTCACGGATGTGCACTTGTGCATGTTTTGCCTGGGGCCAGTAAGTCCATTCAGAGAGAGATGCTAAAGCTACTCCCCCTTTATTACTGCAAAAAGCAATTGCTCGGAAAAAAATGCCAGAATGGTGCTTTGAATTCCTGGAGGGGCCCATCACTGAGACGCGGCCCAAGGAGCTGAGACAGCTAGCATCTGGAGCAAAGACATAGCGGTAAAGTGGAGAGAGAGAGAGAGCGAGAGAGAGAAAAAAAGGGGGGATGCAAGTTGGATGGAAGACTCGGAGAAGACAGAGTGCACAAGGGAGACAGAGGAATGGTGAGCGCGAGACAGAGCAAAGAGTTGACTAGGGAACAGTTGGAAGCTTGGGAGAAGGAGAAAAAAGGGTGGAAGGCACGGATACAAAAGACAGACGGACGGGAACACTCAGACGGTCCACCAATTGACAGCCGGTCGGGGAATAAAGTCGACTAACACAATGAAGCAGTCGGCAGACAGACTCACCGAGAGGCTCTCAGAAGCAGAAACAAATATTACATTAGAAGAGACAGAAGCCATTTGTCAAAGTGGGAGGCCTGAGATGTAGTTAATGCAGAATATAGGTAGCAATGGCCTGGTTGATACTTGTCGCCACGAGGAGGAAATTGTGCTGAAGTCAGCTCTGTTCAATCAGTCGTCTGGTGTCCTTCAATGACTTAACGAGATAACGCCGGCGTAAAGTTTCCCCAGCACAACTCTGGAGAACTGTGCTTGAGGGCTTTCACATTCCCTATACTGCCTTCTTTTATTCCCTTTTCTCTTCCTTCCTGTCAGCCGCTCCACCTCCACATCAGAGCCCGGTGACATGCATGCTGACAGCCACGATTCAATGTTAATGTTTGTGGAAGATAAATCTGCCGGACATTTATGCCTTAAATGACAGCTGAACTCTGCTTGCACCCCTTTGTCAGAACGGTTGAGATTCTGAAATCGTTTCAGGGATTGTAAGACGGACTGTCAGTCAGTCAGTCAGTCACCTGATCAGCCTGCTCCTGGCTCTGTGCCACCATGTGCATTACCTTGCTCTCGATATGAAACACTCTTCATTACATAATAGCTTGAGTATAATGTTCATAATAACAAAAGCACCCATTCTGTAGTTTCCCCTTTCTTTCCTTTCCTTCTCTTCTCCCGGCTGCTGACTATCTGTGATTGAGATGGAAATGATAATGTGCCCTCATTAATCTTGCACTGTTGCTTCTCCAACAACCATTTTGGGATGCAGAAACAATGAGCTGATCTGAGGCTGCTGCTGTTGTAGAGAGCAAAAAGGGATATATCATAAAGATTTGTTTTGAGACCATGCAAAGCCCAGAGGATGAGGACGGTTTCCTGTTTTTAATGGAAAAACAACCACTGTGACGATGGAGTACACACCGAGAATCCCAGATGCAACAAATGTCAGAAATCGCAAACATAAATCAATGCTACAATGCAGTGAAATAACTAGCATGTCTGATGATAAAACCTCAACATTCACCCTTAACTTATAACAGTTTATTGCTTCACTTTCCCAGTGTTGTGAATAAAGCTGAGGTTTAGTCCTGATAGTATCTTGGCAACACAGCACTTTCCCATCTCCTTGTTTCTGTATATGTTACGTCAAACAATATGCCATCACTTGCTTTTAGCTTCAGTAAGAAGTACCTACCAGGAAAGGCACTACCTCAAGTTCGACACAGACAAAAGCTCTCGCCTTTTCTCGCCCACTCTGGCTTTAAGTATCACCTGATGGAAGCAAACATTGCTGCTTACTAACCCAAGTGCTATGTGAGCAGATTTAGCTTGCTTTCAGCAGTCCGGGCAGTCGCGCTCCAAAACTTGCACTCTTCTTGACCTGACATGACTCGTCTGCTGGTGATACAAGTTTCTTGTACACACTCGCTGTCCTTGACACTTCCTCGCACATTCCAAACGGCTGCCTGTATGCCAGAGAATGACAAAGAATAAAAAAGATGCAGCTATGGGGATTGGGAGCCTGTCAGACTCTTTCATGTACCGGCATCCGACAGTGGCTCAGTGCCTGTTGCCCTCTTTCAGGCAGACCGAGTCAGACGAGACTCCCTGCTTTATATTTGGAGTGTGTGTTTGTGTTTATGATTGATTTCATTCCTGTGATTGTATTTTTTATTGCCGCTATCACCATGGAACTCACATCTATTTATCCACATTTTGCAGTAGCTTGCTGGTTGTTCATATAAATTGATTCAATCAGTGAAAAAGCGTTTTTGGGCATTTGTTTTGTGTTCTGATGAAGAACAATGTTATTTAAAAAACGAGGAATTCATTTTTACATTTTACCAACTTAAACTACTTTTTTGCCCTGCGCTCCTTTTCGTTCAATGTCTGTTTTTTTTAATTATTATGTATTACGTTTTTATTTATTTTTGTGTACTTAAACCTATTAAAAGCGGGCATTTTACACCTCAACTAAATTAAATGGCCTTTTTTGGCTGGCATGTAACTTTTTTTAGGACATTTACATTTTTCAAAATATTTGTAATTACTTTTTGTCATTAGGTAACCAAACTGGATTTCCCCATAGGGTAGCTTGAGTGTACTACTTCTTAAAGTGTGAGTAAATTGGCTTGCAAAGTCATTAATTCAAAGTAGCTTCCCCAACACTTTGGTAAAATAACCTCCCCCCCCATCATTAAGTCAATCCAAAGGTTTTTCATTAGAACAGTGAAGGTAGGTCAATGTTAGCTATACAGTGGTATGCAAAAGTTTGGGCACCCCTTAGGAAAACCACTGCATCAGTTTGTCACTTGCTGAGCTTTTGAAGCAGCAACTTCATTTTAACATATGTTATACCTTATGGTAACAGAAACATCTCAGTAGTGAAATAACTTTTATTGGTCAAACAGAAACATGTTTATGTGCATTCAAACAAAAATAGGCATGTGCATAAATTTGGGCACCCCTAAGAAATAATTCCATTAATATTTAGTATTGCCTCCTTTTGCTGCAATAACGGCCTGTAGACGCCTCCTGTAGCCACAGACAAGTCCCTTAAGCCTGGCAGGTGGTATTTTGGCCCATTCTTCCACACAAAACGTCTCCAGTTCAGTCAGGTTTCTTGGCCTCCGTGCATGGACAGCCTTCTTCAAATAAATCCATACATTTTCAATGATGTTAAGGTCTGGGGACTGGGATGGCCATTCCAGAACATTGTACCTGTGCTTCTGCATGAATTCCTTGGTGGATTTTGATCGGTGCTTAGGATCATTGTCCTGCTGAAAAATCCAACCCCGGCGTAGCTTCAACTTTGTGACTGACTCTAGAACATTCTTGTCAAGAATCTCCTGGTACTGTAAGGAATTCATGTGGCCCTCAACTTTAACAAGTTTTCCAGTACCTGTGCTAGCCACACAGCCCCATAACATGATAGATCCTCCACCAAATTTTACAGTGGGCAACAAGTTCTTTTCATTGAATGCAGTGTGTTTTTTTCGCCATGCATACCTGTTCATGTTATGACCAAATAACTCAATCTTGGTCTCATCTGACCACAGTATTTTGTTCCAAAATGCTTCTGGCTTGTCCAGATGTGCTTTTGCATACCTCATGCGACTCTTCTTGTGATTAACACTCAGGAAAGGCTTTTTGCACATCACCCTTCCAATGAGCTCTTCCTGGTGCAAAGTACGCTGGATTGTGGAACGGTGAACAACTACACCATCAGCAGCCAGATGTTGTTGTAGTTCTCTGGAGGTGGTCTGTGGCTTCTCTGTGACCATTTTCACCATCCTTCGCCTGTGCCTTTCCCCTATTTTTGTCGGCCTACCACATCTTTCCTTCACACGGACTGTTCCTGTGGCCTTCCATTTCACAACTACGTTTCTGACTGTGGAGACAGACAGTTTAAACCTGTCAGATAATTTTTTGTACCCTTCTCCTAATTTATAATGTTGGATTATCTTAGCTTTCAGGTCAGTGGAGAGTTGTTTTGAGGTCCCCATCTTGCCACTCCCTAAGAAAGAACCTAGGCCAGGCACAGCCAGCTATTACCTATGTTAAATAGCCTTTTTCATGATTGGTTCCACCTGTCTTTGTAATTGAAGGTCTAATGAGCTAATCAAAGCAATTTTGTGCAGCAACCTGTCAGCTATAAATCCGTACAGGTGTTGAAACTTTTGCACATCCCATTTTTTGCATTTTATTTTATTATAATAAAACTATGTAATGCTACCCTAAGAATTTTGGTCTGGAAAACACTAAAACGTCTACATCTTTGTAGGAAAACAAATGTTGTTGCTGTGATCTTCTATTATAAAGGAAAAGCAAATTGTCATGAAATCTCAGAGGGGTGCCCAAACTTTTGCATACCACTGTATATATTTAAAGGTCTGGTACATAGTGAGGCAACATTACACACATTTCTCATCACATAACCGGTTCGTGGGGGTGAAGATGATCCCTGTCTTCTCTCTTCCACTCTACCCTCTTGACACAGTCATAGGGAGAGCAGAACAGCATGCAGAAGCAGCAAGAAGAGTGTGAGAAGCACTCAGAAGGTTAGCATAGCTGCGAGAGAAATGAAATGTTGCCTGAGAGTCCTCCAGCTTCTCCTCTACATGCATGGGGAACTGGAGATTATTTGTATTACTCTTATGCTCCGTTGCTATCTGTTTCTAGCTCACCAGTCCCCCCCCCCCCCCCCAAGCCCGTTGGCAGTGATAAACCCCTCCGTTGTGACAGCAGAACATGCGTGTTCCGCCTGCCTCTGCAGGGTTGAAGAGCTAATTACGTCTCCTCAGCAGGGGGCCTATAGGCAACAATACATGTGATGTGCATGTGGAACAATCAGTGAAATCCATGCAAATGCAGTGTGCTATGAATGAGACTGTAGGATATTATCTCCTGTGGTATATATCACTTACAATGTAGCTGGTAAATGCCATATTTCAACCTGCAATTACACAAGACCAGTCTTAGGAGTGCTATAATAAGACAAAAAGTAGGGCTGTCTTCAAGTTTAATAACTCTTAGTTCATAAACAATTATGAGTTCATTGACTAATTGATTCCGTCACCAAAAATCATGCTAAGGGGCCCTATTACGCTCATTTTCTGGTTCAAATTTGTATTTTGTGTCTCTACTGTGACATGTGTTCATGCTTTAATGTTCAACAATCTCTGTATTTTTCTCATACTGCCTGTGCTGCAGCACCTCTTTCCACATTCTGTCTGAAACCAGAGCCCAGGCTGCTCTGAATGGTTAGCCTGCCAGGCTCTGTTGGGTTGGCCAACCGCTTAGAGACGTCCCCCCTTGTAGCCTATTATTTACAATGTGTTGGAGCGCTAGCCAATAGAAGTGTAAGGGTTAGCGAAGTAAACAAAGGAGTTCAATAGAGGCGTTTCAGGGATGTGGGGGGGGGGGGGGTGTGGGAGAGAACTTTGGGATTTTAGCCTTTGCAGAACATTTACATGCACAATACACTACAGGGAAGGGAAAACCCCAAAAGCATAATAGGACACCTTTTTAAATGTTTATAAATTCACTAAAGATGTGCTTAAAAGGTTTTCTTTATGTTGATTAAAACGTCTCAAATTGAATCCCTTTAAATGTGTTGCTGTTGCAAGTGAGTACTATATCAGGAGACTGTGTTGCACCTAGTGAGGCAATATAGAGTAATATTCATAATGTCTGTGAATTGGTTCTGTCAAGATGGAAGATTTTAACTCCAGAACCGCTCGTACATACTTCTCCAGTACCCATTTTGTATTAATAAATGTAACATCAATGATTAGGTGTTTCAACAGATTTCGCATCATGTCTCATAATTAACAAACATATTTCTTGTAAACTTCAAACTGTGAGTAATCCCAACGCATAGATCCCAACATAAACCAAATTGTGAATCGTGGACGCTGAGCCGTATTGAATTGTGCGCGTAATATTAGTGGGGCTGATTTCATTGTGATAAAAAATGATCTGTTATCGCGGGGAAGATGCATGTGTCACCGGCTCCCCAATTAAATCTGAAGCTCTCTGTAGCGAGCGTTGGCTGATGAATCAATCCTACACACTCACAAAAATGTAATTACTTCATTTGTCAACGTCTGGGGTGGGGGGGGGCGGGGGTTGCGAGCTCGTTGTACCCAAAGCTTACGGACAGAGAGAACTCTTTGCCATTTTGCCCTCATCTTTCCCTGTGAGGCCCATCGGTACTACTTAATCACTGCTATAACCATCAGAAGTTATCATTCCATCAACCCCCTTTGGCCCGTGGAGGACATTACAAGCAAGTTTCATAAGGAGGAAGATATTATCCCTGTTCCCACACACACAAATGAGTGCAGCGCTTTTCCTCAGAAGGGCATCCATTATTCATCAACATGCTTGCATCAATTAAAGGTGTATCACAGAAGAAATTAGCATTTTTTGAATGTATACGTGAGTCGGGGTGGTTGACATCTGTTGTTATGGGTGCTGTCGCGGAGAGGTGGTGCTCAGATGACAGGCGTTTTTTTCGTGTATTCTAATCCCATCTTGCATGGAGAGGACAGATGTTAGCGAGCTAATTAACAACTCCTTGGGCGATGTCGAAATATGTCTTCGCGTGCCTAGGATGCAGGAGGGGAGGGAGATGCTTTGTTGGATCATACACAGTCAGCATCTGAAAAAGTGTGTGTGTCTGTGTCTGTGTCTGTGTGTGTGTGTGTGTGTGTGTGTGTGTGTGTGTGTGTGTGTGTGTGTGTGTGTGTGTGTGTGTGTGTGTGTGTGTGTGTGTGTGTGTGTGTGTGTGTGTGTGTGTGTGTGTGTGTGTGTGTGTGTGTGTGTGTGTGTGTGTGTGTGTGTGAACTGTAGCATTCGATCTCTCCCCCGCACACAAACACAGTTTAATCCCCAGCTCTTTTGGAGTGACACATGAGTGCAAGTGAAACCAAAGTGAGAGACACGAGGCGGAGAGGAGGTGGGGCGACTCGTTTTTCCATTTCCTGTTGACACACTGTGTCATCACCAGCCATCAGCTGTTGCTATTTTATGCCAGGCGAAACGGAGGCAACATAAATATTGCTTAGACACATTGGCAAATACTGAACATTTCAATGTTTTTGCAACAGAGCAGTGATTACCATGTATTATATCTACATGTGTTTATCATTTATATACGTTTTAGGCGGCTCTTTAAAGGGGAATTCTAACCATTTTTGCACATTATGTTCAGTGTATCCGTCGCTCAGAGTCACTATGATTTTAAAATGGATGTAATGTGTTTTTTGTGGCTTTCTAAGGAGTTTCTGAAGTCCGAAACATGATCCCATCATGATGTCATGGCTATCCTTGCGTCTGAAGATTCATTTTATTTAGTTAGGACAACACACACTAGCCATATTTCTGTAAGCCGTGCGACAACAGGGAGTGAACCAAAACAGCATCATTTAATCCCAATCAGCTAATCATTGGAAATGAAGATAGAAATGAAAATGTGTGATACAGTGATACAAGTTTTATTAAAAAAACATCGGTGATACTCGCTTTAAAGACATGTATTGAGCAGGAATAGGAGTGAATTCTTGGAAATAAATTCCAATAAGATTAAGCTCTACTGGGAACTGAAAATGATTAACCTTATATTTCTATTGCAAGCCTTTTCATGGAAAGTCAAATGAAGTTGATCTTTATTTCAGAACAGTAAGGCAGTCAACACTAGCTTGTATGCATTTCCCCTAGTTTAACCTCCAAATCATGTTGCCAAACAAGATGTCACTGTGTAGTTAATACCACATGGGTCATCCTACTCATCCGGACACGCACGGATATCGCCTCTCAAAATGTTAAACTGTCCCCCCCTCCCTCTCTTGGCATGCGGATGAACTGACTCGCAGCGCCCTGTGGGTGGACACTCGCTTCTAAGCCTGCACTCTGGTTGACTCAGCTGTGAGTGTGTCTGATCAGAGGGCTGACTCCGCTCACCCTCTCCGGGAACTGGGGCTGACCTTTCGTGGCGGCGACTAAACTTCCTCTTGAAAATCCATACATTAAAAAACAATCTGGTTGCATTCGAGACGCCCACTTGCTTTCTTACTGTCTCTTTTCATTGCATACACACACATGTTGTTAGGATATTGCGTTGAAATTACATTCATATCCTGGAGGCCCACTTTAACCTGAACCTAACCCTACTTTTCTTAATCTTAATCTCACAGGAAAATCGACATGAATACAGACACACACACACACACACACACACACACACACACACACACACACACACACACACACACACACACACACACACACACACACACACACACACACACACACACACACACACAACTCCCCTTGACAAACACTCCTTTTTATAGTATGCAAATGTATAAGATAGTAGCAGGAGGGTAGGAAATAATGAACCCTCTACATACTAATGCAGGGAGATGAATGGCCAGGAGGGTTTCTCGATTTCATAACCTTCGTTCTTTTGTTGCGTTGTCGTCCTCGGTGGCGAGGTCGCCTCCTCTTCAACCAGAAATGAGGGAAAAGGAGTATGTTAAATGAAATGTAATATCTGAAATGTAGGGTTCTCTGGCGGCAATCTCAACCGTGTAGCTATAGAAGTGTTGACGCCTTTGAAAAATGTGCGATTTAACCTGCGGGCAAGAAGCGTGAACGAAGTGTTGTTAAGGTCTGCTGGCGGAGCATTGAAATGAATGATCAGACACACCTTTTATACACACACGCACAAATGCATTCGACTCCATCTTTTAATCGTCCCGTATAGACACACACGCACTTCCTCCTCCCTCCACCTCCAGCCACAGGAAGGGGCACTAAGTTCCCATCTCCTGGGAACCACCCAGGGAGATTAACGTGAAGTATTTCTCTCTCCATGGTGGTTCACTTCTGTAGTGCTGCTAATCTAATGCACACATTATTCAGCGGGGCCCTGCATCTATTAATGGAGAGCACGGACAGATTTATCGCCCAGGTTTAACTGTATGGCAAAATAGCGCATTAAGCAGATGATATCACAGCGTATATGAAATGATTATGCAGGTAGAAAGAAAAAAAAAGAAGGCGGCTGAGGGGACCCGCTTAATTAAATGCAAAGTCCGCTGTTATACATCACTGATTTTCTTGTGCACAGGCCACTTAATGTAAACTGTGAGGAAGGGAGCTGTTTTTCCTCCTTTTGCTTCTCTTTTAGTAGTAAAGAGCTGATCTGTAGTGTTTTATCCCCACCCCTCCGCCCTCCCTCCTTATTTCTTCTTCTCTGCTGTGTCATCTCCAGAAGCTGCTGTGCTTAAATTAAGCCTTAAATTTCCTCCTGCTTGCCGGATTTACAGAAAAAAAGAAAGGGCCAAATGGCTTCCTCTGTGGCTCGTGTGTAATCTTCTCCTCGCAACAAGACAGCATTGCGCTTGAAGTTCATTAAGACTCCAGAAAGCTCTTCAAACCGACACTTTATTCACTCCATAGGAGTAATAAAAAGTGGTGCAGGATTGTGTCCTAAAACCAGGAAATGACTCAGCCTTTTATCACTTCCAGGAGACTGGATGTCTCATCCAGATGTCAATGTGCTTGTGGTTAGATGCCTGGATTGAGATCTGGAGTTGACTCAAGTTTAAAATGCTCATTTTCATATTCAAATTTGTGTTTTACGCCTCTACTGTGACATGTTCATATGCTTTAATGTGCAAATCCTGCTTTTTTCCCCCACTGGTCGCCCTAATGCACCACTGTAATTGTTTGCTTTGACCTTTGCATGAGGACACACTTTCCCCCAACACCGCCTCTCCCTGTTGAACATGACGCCCCAACGCTTGGTGACACCCGTAACCATGTGCCATGCTTCTCTGTAAGGCATGCCGCAGAAGCTGCCCCCTGTAGGGATGCAAATTGTATCTCCTGTTTTTGGGAAAGAAAGAGTTGAACACGATGCAGCAGACGCCTTTTAAATAAGACATAGGTTTCTCCTCAGCTCTTTTATCAGTGTAAGCACACAAACCCTGTGATAATTCAGGCAGAATTGAATGCTCACTCTATTTTTCCGTCTTGCTCCTCCGAGCTCCCGGAGCTTCTTTATCGAATAGCTCTCGACGTTGTTAAGAGGAAAAGTGGAAAGGGACCACCAGTGCTGTGAAAATGGAGTGCTGGCTCCCGGGTGAAGCAGTCAAAGTATTGGTATCTGATAGTGTGAGTGTACTAAAGCTGATGGAGTATATATATATTATTTGTGATTTGGTTTATATCATAGAAGGGAAATGGTTCCTTGAGTTCCCTTCTCCCTGTTTGATATTTAAATCTGATGTCCGGGTCAACTCAATCTTGGTCTAATGAGATCAAAACAGATATCGATTTTGTAAATATGAATAAGAGACAACCTTTTGTGCAGTTACTAGTAAAAATTGCAATAAAAAAACATTTATATATATCATTTAGAACAAACTATAACTATATAATATGTTTTAAACTAATAAAAGGAGTATTTACAGTGGGGCAAAAAAGTATTTAGTCAGCCACCAATTGTGCAAGTTCTTCCATTTAAAAAGATGAGAGAGGCCTGTAATTTTTATCATAGGCATACCTCAACTATGAGAGACAGAATGAGAAAAAAAAATCCAGGAAATCACATTGTCTGATTTTTAATGAATTAATTGGTAAATTCCTCGGTAAAATAAGTATTTGGTCACCTACAAACAAGCAAGATTTCTGGCTCTCACAGACCTGTAACTTCTTCTTTAAGAGGCTCCTCTGTCCTCCACTCGTTACCTGTATTAATGGCACCTTTTTGAACTCGTTATCAGTATAAAAGACACCTGTCCACAACCTCAAACAGTCATACTCCAAACTCCACTATGGCCAAGACCAAAGAGCTGTCAAAGGAGACCAGAGACAAAATTGTAGACCTGCACCAGGCTGGGAAAACTGAATCTGCAATAGGTTAGCAGCTTGGTGTGAAGAAATCAACTGTGGGAGTAATTATTAGAAAATGGAAGACATACAAGACCACTGCTAATCTCCCTCCATCTGGGGCTCCACGCAAGATCTCACCCCGTGGGGTCAAAATGATCACAAGAACGGTGGGCAAAAATCCCAGAACCACACGGGGGGACCTAGTGAATGACCTGCAGAGAGCTGGGACCAAAGTAACAGAGGCTACCATCAGTAACACACTACGCCGCCAGGGACTTAAATCCTGCAGTTCCAGACGTGTCCCCCTGCTTATGCCAGTACATGTCCAGGCCCGTCTGAAGTTTGCTAGAGGGCATTTGGATGATCCAGAAGAGGATTGGGAGAATGTCATATGGTCAGATGAAACCAAAATAGAACTTTTTGGTAAAAACTCAACTCGTCGTGTTTGGAGGAGAAAGAATGCAGAGTTGCATCCAAAGAACACCATACCTACTGTGAAGCATGGGGGTGGAAACATCATGCTCTGGGGCTGTTTTTCTGCAAAGGGACCAGGACGACTGATCCGTGTAAAGGAAAGAATGAATGGGGCCATGTATCGTGAGATTTTGAGTGAAAACCTCCTTCCATCAGCAAGGGCACTGAAGATGAAGCGTGGCTGGGTCTTTCAGCATGACCATGATCCCAAACACACCGCCAGGGCAACGAAGGAGTGGCTTCGTAAGAAGCATTTCAAGGTCCTGGAGTGGCCTTGCCAGTCTCCAGATCTCAACCGCATAGAAAATCTTTGGAGGGAGTTGAAAGTCCGTGTTGCCCAGCGACAGCCCCAAAACATCACTGCTTTAGAGGAGATCTGCATGGAGGAATGGGCCAAAATACCAGCAACAGTGTGTGAAAACCTTGTGAAGACTTACAGAAAACGTTTGACCTCTGTCATTGCCAACAAAGGGTATATAACAAAGTATTGAGATGAACTTTTGTTATTGACCAAATACTTATTTTCCTCAATCATTTGAAAATGAATTAATTAAAAATCCTACAATGTGATTTTCTGGATTTTTTTTTTCTCATTCTGTCTCTCATAGTTGAGGTATACCTATGATAAAAATTACAGGCCTCTCTCATCTTTTTAAATGGGAGAACTTGCACAATTGGTGGCTGACTAAATACTTTTTTGCCCCACTGTACACTGTGCAGAAATGCCATGTTTAAATACAATACAGAAATAAATAATGAAAGAAGCTTTAACCACTTTTATGTACAACGCTGAATCTGTGTTACATGTTATTTGATTGCTAATTAGGCTAAAAAAACAGGACACTAGATAAAGTAATGCCATTATTTGTATCTCTACACTGAAAGGTTGACTTTAAGTGTATCATGTCAACAGATTCCACATAACTGTATTAGGTTAGTTGAAAGCAATAATATTAAGTTGAACCAAATAGTGTTTCAATAAATGTAATATTATTGCTTTCAACTAACCTAATGCAGTTATGTGGAATCTGTGTGACATGATACATTTAATTAAAGGAAACAATTCAGTGTAATTTTACTTTGATAAACTCATGTTAGTCCACTTGAAAACAGTTGGTTGCTTTCACAGTGAACTGAAGGATGATACACCTGACTATTGTAATTTCAAAGTGTTCCAGAAAGCTGTTTTATATTTGATATTAGTGAAATGTGAGCCCAAACTTTTTTAATGGTTGCATCATTAAAGAAAATAATGAAAGGGAGCCCGATCTGAAGAAGACACCTCAGGTGCGAGGAGCTCTTTGAGCCAGCGGGACACCGTGTGTGGCTGCTGCTGCTGCGCTCGTGCCAGGGAGCTCCCTTTGAGTTGTTCTCTAACCGCACGCACACACGCACACACACACACACACACACACACACACACACACACACACACACACACACACACACACACACACACACACAATGCCTTGACTGACAATGGGACAGTCAGACCTTCTTTTGTAGAAAGAAGCACAAAAAAACTATTTCAAGGCCTGTTATGCTTTGTTCACTACAAATAACCCACAAATTTGTGTACACATAACATACAGTCACATGCAGTGCGCTTCACTATGTTTAATAAAAACACATAAGGGCCCCCCCCTGAGAGAGTGTAGGTGGAATATATACAGTATAGGGGCATGTCCAAAGCCCAAGGCACAGTAAGTCACTGCGCTCTTAAACAGCACGCCTGTAAAATGCTTTTCCTCAACAGAGTGGGAGTGAGCGTTGCAAAAAGGGTTACAGAGAAAAGGCATATTCTTGAATTGCGCCCAGAATAGTGTGTTGCCATGGGAATAAACGGCCAGACTATGGGAAATAAAAACTGTAGCGTTATAGGGTGCTGCCCCTAAGGCTTTGTGAAGTGAAAGTGAATAATAAAAAGACTGTGGTGGCTATTGCACATCCCTTTTATTTAGATCTTTTATTGTGTTTGTCTGTTCTTTTTTACTTATTTTGCTCCCTTATTTCCCCTTATCGTAAACATTCCTATCCTACAGTTTCTTCTTTATTTCCTCTTCCTTTTTCTCTGTGTCCATCTCCCTCCACTGGCCCATTAGCAGCAACAGCAGCAGCAGCAGCAGCAGAGCTATAAAGAGCTTTATGCTACTGTACGGCTGCTGGCCCCAAACAACTCTTTGGTCAATTGTGTCCAGTCATGCAGTTAAAGCCTGTCACAATGGCTGTCCGACACATCAGTTGGTGTCCCGGGCAGCAATTTTTATGTGATTTAAATGGAAAATAAAAGTGTACAGAGGCCAATTATTGCCCTTTTTTTTTTTCTTAAGTACCTCGGGTCTATTCCACTTGTTTAGTCTTTCGCTATTTATCCCTTCATGCAAGTCAGGAGTGGATGAAGAAAGGGGAGGGAGAAAAAGTGATAGCGAGGAAGATGGGATACGTAGAGGAGGGAGGCACACGTGTACAATAGGGACGGAAAGCAAAGGCGGCAGTGGATTAAAGAAAGAGTCCTGAGGAGGAGAGAAGAAAGTAAACTCAAGACAGGACAATACAGCAAAGGTTGGCTTTTTCATATACAGTACTGAGAATATACATGCAGATCAGGGTCATCTTTGCAAAACACAATAGTTGTTTTGCAGCGTTGTCACAAATGCCCCATACTCTCTAGTTGACCTCATATGCAATCCTAACTCGGAAAATACCGGTCCTGGATGTTCTTAAAAAATCCTCAATTTACACTCTTGTGCTTTCAAAATAGCAACCATGTGTCTCAAAGAATCTCGCTTTCAATATTTTTCAAGGAGCACAGGATATTACAATACCATGACCTACACTTACAGAACATAGTAAAACCCACAGAACAATAACAGACCGAAAAAAAACCCAATCATAACAATACATTTTTCATGTATATTTTGGACCAGACCCAACACACCCAAGAGTTCCTCTTAACACATACAGTATGATAGAGGTAACCATAATAAGATTAGATTATTTCTGCATAGAGTGAGACATTCAGCATACAAAGCAATTCCAAGAACTGGAAGAATCTTCTGATAAAGCATGATTATTATTTCAACACCACCTTCAAAGAAAAAGAAGGTTTGAACATGGTCAAAAAAAAGACTGTGTCATTGTTAATGGTTCAAGTAGAAAGCCATAGAGAAATAGAACAAGTGGTTAGTGTAGCCATATTGCTTTATTGCTGATGTAGATGCTAGGGCGGGAGAGGGTGAGCAGGAAAGGGCAGGGGAGGACATTAAATAAGAAAAGGATTCATTTTATGGTTTTTGCCTTGAGAGTGTCCTTGTGCTTTGCATATTTATGACGGTGAGGGTACAGGTAGAAAATCAGAGGCAGGATTTAGAATTATTCCCAATTGACTCCGCTGGCAGTAAAATTGCAATAATCCAGAAGAATTTGATATTGAAAGGGATATTAAGTCACATGGGGGATGGAAGCATACCTTTTGTTCGCAGACGATCTGAAAGATGAAGAGTGAGGCTGCATGATTACAATATAAGGTCGAAAATCGAAATTGCATCAATATAAGGATAGGTAAAATATGCAAATCATTATAAGCACAATAATGTGAAATATGCTAAATGGTATATGACAGTAAATACAAAACCGTTGTCTGGCACAGATCATCTTAAAATGTCACACGACGATCCTGTTAATTTATTTTTCAATGATGACGTGAATAAAATTAAATAAATGGTAATTACTTTTTGATATATTGAATCATATCGCATTGTCAAATCTGTCAAAAAATTCCATACAATTCAGGCCTTGCAGTTTAAGGCATTGTGAAAATGGTATAGAAGGATGTATAGAAGTCTATGAGCAGGATTTCAGACGGTTTTATTGGTTCTAGGATCAAATTTAGTTTTTCTTTGGTTTTAAGTGGACACAAGAGAAAGGCAGACACTATGCTTGATGTGGACGAACTGACAGCCTGTCTGATGTTCAGACTTTTGGGGCAGTAGAAGTGAGATATGGCCCCTGTCAGTTCTGGGCACCTTCTCTCTGGACTGCGCTGATGCCAGCCAGATTAGTTTGGTGCTGATTTGAATGGCAGTGTTAGGAGATGTGGCGGTGCGGCTTAGTGGGATCGATGAACATCACGTCCAGTTCCCTTAATCTGTGATCTCAGCTTGTTGGAGATGTCCCTAAAATGGGAGATGGATGAGACAAACTTTTAGTGACCTTGCTGGCCTTATCAGTCTCATCAACCCTGACAGAGACAGAGCTGTATGTAGTCATGTTGATCCTCAGCAAGTTGGTGTTACGGAACTTGCTTAGTTAGGGTGGAAGGTGACGACGTGGAAGTACATTTAATGCTGCTGTTAATCAGTGCTTCCATTCAACAGTGCTTTCTGTTATCATGCAGAATAAAGGACTGTAAACCTCGACATTCTCCACATTTCCTTGTTTTTTTTGGCATTGCCATCTCCTTTAGTGACATGAGGGTGGAGCAACAAATGCTTAACATGCTAATAGTGACCACATTTTTCCTGTCAAGCCTGAGAACAGGACCTTAGGACCTTAAACTCACCAGGACCATTTTTATTGAGGTAAAGAATCAAGCGAAAAGTAGGGACATTTTTTTGTAGACTTCTACACAATTGGATTTCACGTTGGCTTCACTTATAAGTCAGGGAGTTGTTACTTTTTTATCAGTAAACCCAAAAAAAGGTGGGATAGGGGACATAAGAAAATAATGAAAGGAGGAAGAGACGGATCCATGAAGTGATTGTCAATAACCTCACACCAAGGGCTGCTGCTTGTCAGGTTGCATCATCTTGCCAATGGGTGTTGCAGACCACAAACGAAATGATGCATCAGTAGTTTTCTCCCCTATGCTTCCCATGAGACCTTTTTTGCCCTTTTTCTGTTGGCTTGCACTGTACATATAATTCCCCCATGTCCACTCCTTTTATCCACAGCCTTCTCCACTTCTGTCTCCTTGAGATTTATAAATGTTTCGAAAGTCTGGCTGTAATGTCGGGGTCGACTGTGGTTTTGTGTTTATGTGCACCTTTAGCTTTCTCGGGTCGCAGTTGGCTGAGCTGAATCCATAAATCTGACCCTCTGTGGGAGTCCTGTCTTACACTTATCTGCTGGTGTCTGACCCAGATGAGGAAGGAACCACATTTACAGCAATTACTCACTGGTTTTGTGTCAGTGAATCTTGGGAAAATGTAGAAGTAGCTGTCATTTGAATCTAATTATAATGAGCTAACTTAACGGCAGGAGAATGTGGCGGAATGTCTCTGATTTTAGAAGACTTTTACAACATGGATGTCCTTAAGAGCCTAAAGAGCGAAGAGGGATAGTACAGTCGAGGTTTCAATTTTCTCTGAAGTCCACCGTATTTCAGTTTGAATGGTGTTAACCTTGTGTGGCAGGAAAGCAGTTTAAAGCAGATAATCTCAAACCCAGAGTTGTCCTAAATTATCCGAAGAAAGATTTAGTTGCCATAGGAAATCTCCTTAAATGGGTTGTAGTTTGACATTACTGGGTCATACCATTGATACATACCACGGGGGTCTTCATTGCCTCTATTATTCTTTTATAAATGTCACTGTAATTCACAGAATTCTATTTCAAATTGGTGTCAAAAGCCATTTGTCAGTGACCAAAATAGGTCGGATTAAAACGACACATGCTCACCCTGTAGGCTCATGTTCGACTGCTTATTTCACATCCTGGCAAAAAATGAAATCATCTATTTGTCGTGCTCAAATCAAGTAATAAGACTTGTTTTGTTGTGTTTGACTTGAAAGGAAACGAGGCTAAAGCAATCGGCAAAAGTCCTTGAATTGGCATTTAGAAGAAAGTAAAAACCGTATGACACATTTCTGTCCCATCAACATCATTCTCCCAGCCTCATCAACACCTTCTTCAAACTAAGTCTCTCAGCAGGAACCTGTCTAGCAAATCACTGAGGAGTACAAAGTGCATTGAAGAATCTCTTCCCTAGTACAGATCAATTTCCTTTGTGATCAACCGAGCTCGGTGGGATAAAAGTGTTTGGAAACGGTTTAAAGTCAAAGCTGTTTCCTCTCTGTCTCCCCAGTCAGCCACTTTGAAGGCTTAAGGTTTTTTATTTTTCCCTTTTTTTCTACTCTTTTGTTGACTGCACAGAGGATGTAAAAGTGGGCTTCTCGTTTTGCAAGCGCAGCAAGAGGCCACCATCATACAGTCATGTTATCATACACAAGAATTGATTATATTTTCATTTTCAAACATCAGAAAGAAACCCTAACTAGCATCCATCTTCAGTACAAGGCTGAGGTCCGAAATCAAAGCGCTAAATCCATGCTGAAATATTATCCTCTTTAATTTGGAAATATTTGCCAGTGAAGAGGGGGAGAGGCTGCATCACATTGTGGTTTAGGATTTAAACCTGCATGGGTGGTGGCAGTCTGTGAAAGCGCCAGGCTGTGGTGTTAGCCACTGGTCCTGCCAAGCGATGCCCCGCTTCATAAACAGGATTTCCCCCTTGGCCGGCGTAGCGAGCCCCGTGGCCCTTTGAAGTGACAGGCTCCGTGAGTCTCCTGGGAGAGGCTTGGGATCTGATCCCTGCACTCACACTAACACACATACTCACATTCACGCAGGCACATCCTCAAAACAAATCTCGCTCAAGCAAGCTCCCAAATAAATCTGATGGGGCCAGCACTAACACATACACACACACACACACACACACACACACACACACACACATACACACATCATCACACACACTTACATCTCTGTAGCCGGTGTTGATAAAGGGCAAGCAGGAAGCTCCCAGAGTGCACCTGGCTCTGTGTTGATAAAGGAGCAGGTCGTGGCTCCCAGCATGCATTCATGGTTGGGCCAAGAGAAGCAGGATGAGGTTGACTGACTGAGGGGGAGGGGGATGATAGAAAACATTCTAAAAACAGATTACACCTCTCCTCCATTACATCTAACAATCAAGGTCCAATATTTATATCTGCTTATTTTACCAGGTTGATTGCTGTTAGAGATTAATATAATCTTTATTACTCAATTCAAAAGTCAAATCGGTTTGGTGTAAGGTGCCCAGTTTTTTGGAAATATCATAAAATGTCTGCATACACCACAATGAAAGAAAACATAGGTCTATGAAATGTTCTTTTTTTGAGTTAACCCAATTATTACACACTGAATAGCAGATAGCTTTGCAAATTAACCATGCATGTTCTATGGAAACCTTTTAACAGGGAAGTAATTGGACTGCGTCTCTTTCATTTCAAAAATAATAAGGAAAGCATTTCAGTGGTCATTTCTGCAAATGCAACCCCTTGACCTTATTTGTATTACCTCTATGAAGTATGAAGGCTGGATGGATGTCATTTAGTGAATACAGATAGCACTTCCATTCCATTTAAATTGCACTGAGGAAAGATGTTTTGTTGCATGTGGCAGTCCTTATCTAACCGTTCAACAATGTGATAAGTGGTCAAAACTCAAATTAAAGCCTGACACACAAACTGTCCTTTTAGCTACTATTTAAAGTTTAATTAATTGGCCCTCCCCATCAAGAGTTTTCCAACACGATTTAAATACTTTTCTGCCTCTGAATTTGCAAATTGACAATTATAATTATTGGATTTTGCCCGGAGGGGAGAAAGCTAATGATTTGAGCTCATTTTATTGGGATTAATTTAATTTCTATTTTGCAGATTGTGTGTACTAATTGATTGACTTTAATCTATCTAAATGTGGGAGTCACTTTGCCTGTGGCAGCGTGGATTGTGTCAGGCTGCCGGGGCTTTGGCTGTTTTATTAGTCGGCACATTTCCTACAAATGTGTTGTATCGCTCATCTGTCCACAAACTGATAAGTGTTTGTTATAGGCGGTAGACTCTGAGATTGATTACACTGGTTGAAAAGATTGAGAGAGAGCAGATGACAGAGACATAAATAAATAACAGTGCTCGGTGGGAACCACAATTGAAAAGGGCAAGTGTTAATCAGACAGATAAGGGAAAATAAAGAATGAGAGAAATCAAGAGGGAATCAATGAAAAGAAAGAGGCGATCAAAAGCTTTCAAATCGAGCTTGGAAACAGGACTTCATCAAAATTCTCAAACTCCCCCCAGTCACCACCTTTCCTCATGTTGACTGTAGTGCGCTCCATCAGCCAGGGGCCTTGGCAGTGGCTATGGTAATTGAGTTGCCTATTATTGATTAGCTTGTGGCAGCTCTCCTTCATTCCATCTGTCACCATTAGCTCTGTGTGAGAGGGGACACAGGGAGTATGAAAGGGAATGCAGAGTTTGGATGTCAAGGTGAGAGGCATCTGCAGGGACGAAAAGCAGAAAGCGGAGAGAAAGAGATCCAGCCTGTCAATAGAATGAAAACATTTGAAAAATACTGTGCTTTTTTTTAACTTGGGGTTGTCAAAAAATAATTGGCTTGGGTAGGAGAGACTGAACCTTGTGTTTTGTCTTTCTAAAGGCCCTCCATGGTGTTGTTAATATATTTCAACCTTCTCCTTTAAGAACACAAAACACACTCCTTCAAGATATTCATGAATATGTGGATACATAACAAGAAAGAACCCTCCTTTAAAGACTTAATGTCAATCAAAAAAACAGAAATTAGCTTTCTGTTGTGATGCAGAAAACGCATGACGGTATGCCTCTAAATAGTTATAAGCTCCTTTGTTGTTTTTGCTGTAGCCATCTTGCTTCTTGAGTGATTGGAGCAAAGTTCAACCAAATGCTTAACAAGACGTTTTCTAAGCGCAAGAGTTGTACTTCTATTTCTCGTACTTAAAACACATCATGAAAAGGTTAACATGTCACAGACAAAAATACGAAGAGCACAGGCCTGACAATATTGTGATAGCAACCTGTCAATCACAAGGAAGCCCCGCCCTACAGCGTACTTCATTTTATTTTATATTTCACTTTAAACATCATGTGGTATTAAATAACACTTGATCCAGGGATTGGAACCATTTACTCATCAGAAAACTTTTACCGAAGTAATACATAAAGTAAGAAGTACAGTCATTTTTTCATAGACTTCTACACAACTGTTGTTTTTTTTCAAAGTACCTGTGGAGCCTTTCCTGTAGCATACTGGAAATAATGCAATTCTAGGACAATTCACATTGGCTTCACTTCTTAGACTGGGGGTTGTTGCTTGCCACAATGGTCTTTTTAATTAGCCATTTGATCTACTTTATATAAAATGATCTCACAAGGGAATTAAATAAACTATGAATGCTATGTTGAAAAAGAAAATCAGGGTACCGTTACTTCAAAAAATAAATGCACTCATCATTTGTATACAGTACAACAATAAGGCCGCAAAATTGCTCAGTTAGCACTGTTTGAGTGTTGCATTCTCCCCTCAGAAAGCCTTTTTCTTTATTTCCTCCTCACTTTCCTCTCCTCCACTGCCACTCGACAGCCTGTCTTTATCTCCCCCTGCCTTGACAGGTGATTGAGAGGCATGATGCGAAGGTGAGGAGGGGGAGCAATAAACCCAAAGATGAATCAGGGACCAGGCAGTGAATCTCGCATCTCTTCGTCTCACTTCTCCTCCAGGCGCAGGAGGGTGTGGTGATGAGGTTGGCAGGAAAGTAGCGAGAACTGCTGAGGACTCACAAATCCTCACACCTGCTTTCTCTTTTTTAAGGCTCTCCGCCGTTAAACGCATGTAAATAGTCGTGTTTTCTAAGCAGTCCAGATGACAGGCGGCAGATGCTTACCCCAGGGCACGGTAAATCATAGGTTAGTTACTTACATTATGGACCCCCCCCCCCTCTAGTCCCTGGGAGGAATAACCTGACAGTCTTAAAGGCGAGCTTGTAGCACGGATAATAAATAACACATTCATTTGGTTACTGCTCTTCAATGGCCCTGCAAGGAAACTGTAAAGGTGTGCAGTACAATGCTTAAGATATAAATGTGACGGACAGAATCTCTTCATGCTTCCAACAAATGTCAACTCTGAGAATCCAACCGCCCTGTCTTTTATAAAATATAGAGAGCATTACTTTGTTATCACAATGTCTATATGTTTTAGAAGATCGCTTTAAATGCAGTAAATGTAAGATTATATAGAAATCATGGACTGTTAACCCAGTGGATTTTATGTTATCACGTGACAGATATAGACAAATATCATATTAAGGAAATGGTAAAGTAATGCTAAAAACAGAAACATGGCCCATTAATATTAACAGCAGTATTTTTATTGTTGCTCTTGTAAAACAAAAACAAAAACGGAAGGGAAAAATTGTTCATATAAACAATGTTAGAACAACCTAACATTCCCTACATTAAATACTGAAATTGTGAAAAGATGCAGGAATTTTCTGAGGACAAAAATACCCAGGCAGACCAAAGCAAAGTAATTAATACAAATGGGTTGAGACTGACGGAAAGAAATACATCTTTATTTGTTGACTTGAGTTTAAAAAGTGAATTATTTCACAACTTCTTGCCAAGAATGCCTATTTGGTGTGTATATCATTTATATGAGTATTTAACACTTGTGTGTGTTTGGGATGGATTTTTGGGAGCTCTTTCAAGATTAGGAAATATAGTTTCTCTCGTCATCATGGATTAAAAAATGTATATTTAACAAAGACCGCAATCTATCCCTAAACAAAACAATATAACACGAGGGTGATGGAGTTGTGATTAGTATAAGACACATGCTGATGCAGGTGATGGCATGATTAGATGTTGGTGTATAAAGTCTTGATCATACAACATCTGTGGTTCTTCCTGTTTGACTAGAGACCTTTTAAAGCAGCCCATGTTTTTCTTTTCATGTAAGAGCTAGCCACTCAATAGGTGGTAGCACATGATGCCAACACAGACTGTGTGTGTGTGTGTGTGTGTGTGTGTGTGTGTGTGTGTGTGTGTGTGTGTGTGTGTGTGTGTGTGTGTGTGTGTGTGTGTGTGTGTGTGTGTGTGTGTGTGTGTGTGTGTGTGTGTGTGTGTGTGTGTGTGTGTGTGTGTGTGTGTGTGTGTGTGTGTGTGTGTGTGTGTGTGTGTGTGTGTGTGTGTGTGTGTGTGTGTCGGCCAAGCAGGCAGTCAGGCAACACGCTGCCACTGTATCAAACAACGGCAGTGGATGCCAGTTACACTTCCGCTCCTCACATGAAAGGAAGCAGGAGGGAAATGGTTGTGGTTGGGCGGGAGAAAATGGGAGGTTTGGGGGTTTGTTCGGGGAGGGAGGGATGGGGCGGATGAATGGCCGTGCGGCCCCGTGGAGACAGCCAGGCCCCCAACTTCCCTCCACAGATGGAACCCAACGCTACCCAGAACCAGCCAAGTAGTCCACCATGTGTGTGTGTGGAAAAACATGCATGTGTCGAGATTTTTAAGCTGTTTGGGCTAATACGTGTTTATGGGAATGTGAATATTGGATTTTCATCACCTCTCAATGCTTATGTGTGTGTGTTTAAGTGTATGCAGAGAAACAGGGAGGGGTTATTTGTACAGTACAGCAGGGAATGGTAGTTGGTTAGATTGCAAATGCGCTTTCTACAGAGAAAACCCAGGCCTCAGCTCATTTTTATGCATTTCTTTTACGCTTACTGCGCTCAAATCAATCAATAAATAAAGCAAACGTTGGGGTAGAAGACGGGGGGAAAAAAAGAAAGAAAGCACACATTTGTGGGCATAAAATTGTCAGTGGATAAATATGTAAATGATGCTGCGAAAACATCGCCATTGCCCTCCAAGCATTTTGAGCCTACTTTAGATGCAAACACACGAGTGATCAGAGTCAGGGGCTTGCTTGATAGCATTCCTCTGGAGGAAGCTTTCATGACATGAACTCTCTTTCTCTTTCACTCCCTTTCAATTAATCAACCTCTTCCTCTCTCGTAGTCTTCCTCTCTTTCTCAATCTGTTCTTTTCATCCATATAATTAACAAAGCCTGCAGACTCTAGTCACACTTACAGTATGTTGTTGTCATCCCTCCTGCGGTTCATGTTAAACCTGCAACCTCCTGTACATAGAGAGGAGTTGTTTGAGTTTGTCCCTCCCCCTGCCTGAAACACCTCCATTGGATTCCTTTGTTTACTTCTGTAACATAGTGACATCGCTATGTAACACTTGTGCTTCTATTGGCTAGCGCTCCAGCACATTGTACATGAAAGGCTAGGGGGCGGAACATTTCCAAGTGGTTGCACAACAAAGCCAGCAAGCTAACCAATCAGAGCAGACTGGGCTCTGTTTTCAGACAGAGGGTGAAAAGAGGTGCTGCAGCACAGGCAGTATGAGAACAATAAAGAGCTTCGGAACACTTAAGCATGTTCACGTGTCAAGTAAAGGCACAAAATACAAATATTCAACCTTAAATGAGCAAAATAGGGCCCCTTTCTTGGATTGCCCCCTGTAAGACCAGACAGTTGTGCCCTTGGCGGCTACAAAAGGAGATGGTTATCACGGATTGAGGTGATGTGTTTGCGTGTGTGTCCATAAATACCCTATGTGTGTGTGTTTGTGTAGGAGAGATGTGATGATGAATATGTTAGCTGCCTTTGACTCATGCAAGATGCAACCTTGTGTGCCGCTACGCCTGTACATCTGGGTGGGATCTATAAATTCTCATGTGTGATAATTCTCTCCACACACACACATATATATAGACATACAGGTTGCAGGGGGGAGGCAGGCCAGCAAGCAAACATGTGGCACTTGCCAGCACCCCGCGAAAACTAATCTCATATCTACTTTTGCTGCCGGGAGATTGTTTGCGCGCCGGCCCTAAGGAGAGCCGAGGAGGCAGAGAGGAGATGAAATCAAATCTAGCTCTTGTCACCGACTCAATTCTCTAAGTGATTTGTGTGTGTGTGCACGCGTTAAAGCGGGCCGGGAATAAACATGCATGTGTGTGCCATCATTCCAACATTACTCTGGAGAAAATTAGGTTTAAGGTTTTGTTGCCAAAGTTGCGGGAGTTTGTGAATGCGCCTGCCGCTCCAAATGAGTGTCATCCATTCTCCACTCTCGCTCTATTTGCCCTTCCCCTATAAAGAGCCTCTGGAGCCTCTGAGAATATCTGAGCCCCTCGATATATATACAGTGCAGGTGGTGCCATACCCTCTGTGCCGAGGAATAAGAGATGAAGATGGAGCCCTCGCATCTCTATAGCCGGGGATAATGGGATTCCAGGCCATATTTTCATGGTGTAAAGAGACAAAGCCTGGTTTGAATCAGGGTTGATCCTCTGTCTTTCTGCTGCTGTCAGAGGCAGTTTGAGCCCCCCAGAGGCCAGAGCATGGTGCACTATCTTTGCAGTGTTTATCTTGATTCTCATACACCTTCGTGATTTTTGGTCTCTTGTCCGTTCCTCTCGGTCATCGCTTTCTCTAAAGTCGGTACACTCCGGTTCCCTCAATGTGTTCACAATATGCTGCCTTCTTCCTTTTTAGACAATCTTTTAAAGAGGCCCTATTATGCTCTTTTGGGTTTTCCCTTTAGTGTGTTATATAGGTTTTTGTGCATATAAATGGTCTGCAAAGACTAAAGTCCCAAAGTTACCTCCAGAGGGAGTTTTCTCTCCCGCACACCCCACCTCCTTCTGCTTGAAACACCTCCATCGGACTCCCTTTGATCACTTCCGTAACATAGCGACATCACTTTTCTATTTTGATGCACAAATTAAAAATACGGTTAAATTGGCAAGTCAAAGGTCCCTCGATTCATAAAGGATTATATAAGTGAGTTTGCAAGTTTTAGCTCACTGAAGTATCTATAATGAGATGCTGAAGTTTTAAAGCTTTTTTACGTTAACCAATTTGAATGATTATTATGTGACAAGTTAGTTCCAAGAAAGTTTTAGGTTTTTTTTGTTTGATTTTGGATCTTTAGAACGAAAAAATTAAAATAACAATAACTTATTGAATATAGTTACAATATCGGGTATTAATACTGAGACATGCATTACCGCAGGGTCATTTGTAATGTTCTGTCTTCTATATCTATGCTGTATGGCAATAAATAGAAACCAATAGATGACTGCCTATAACATATATATTTTCAAGTATCCAAAGCACAGTGGCATTGTTTACAGAAGAGAGATTTATAGTAAATGTGCAAACCCTCTATAAACAGGTTAACAGAAAATTGTACGGGGGAAAATAGCACCCTGGGAGCATAGATATGATCCCCTGTACGACAGAATAAGAACCATAAACAAGTATTAGTCCTCTTCTTGCCGTCTAATATTGAACTCACTGTGTGTGCCTTCATCCCGAACCCTGCCAGACTGCTAAACTGAAGGCAGAGCGTCTACAGGGAAAGCTGCACAGCGGTGGTATGGATCCAGTAATGTGTCCATCAGACGCCTGTTTTGACAGACACACCGCGTTAGTGTCTGACTCGACCATTGCTGCAAAATTGTGAATCATGTTGCCCTTCATGTCCCTCCATTCGCTTGGTGCTCATGCTCCAAAACACCAAAATGAGTCCTTCCACTGACCCCTTCTCTCCGGCTCCATTTTGCTTTTATTTTTTCTCTACATACCCTCATCTAATAATCACATTTCTTTTCAATTGCCTTTCCTCTTTTTCTCTCCTGGATTGTTGCAGGCATGCCAGGAAGACTCAAGGTTACAGCAAATCGAGAAAGGAGACTGCTCTCTTCCTTTGCATTTTTCTTTCTACCTGGCCAGACAATGCTCCTACCAAATATTATCATTATCTACTCTATTTTCACAATTGAATTTCATTTTGGTCAGAGAGGCTGCAGCCTCTTCTGCTTTAAAGCTATTGCTGCTTTTCAATTTCCGTTGTATTGCTTTTCATCCCGGAGCAGGTATACACAGAGGCCACTGTGTATCATTTATTCAGAATGGGCTTAAAGCTATTTTGAAATATATACGAGGTGTGCTGTAAATGACCCACCAGGGATAAAATATACAACACCTGTTTGACATATTTCCGTTAATGTCAGATTTCACCTTCATAATTCAAAATTCCCATATGCATGTACTTTGAAGCAGGTGTCAACAAAATCAGTATGCAGGTATAGGCATGCAAGGGGCTTATATACTCAATATGGTTGGCTATTTAAAGGGATAGTTTGACAGATTTGGAAATATGATTGGAGATACTAAACAAAGAGTAAGACAACAACTCCATGTCAGTACACATAATCTTAGCAGTAAAATAAGTAACACAATCTGCATACCTGAACATGTTAAAGCTTAATTATGAACCGGTTACCCCAGCAGGAGCACTAATCATTTAATAGTTGGATTAAGACGTTCCTTTTTAATACAGCTTATAGTTAGGGCTGGTTCAGACTTAGCCTCTAGTTCTGCTGCTATAGGATTAGACTCTCACCTTTCATCCTTCACCTCGCTTCCTTTACTTCTCTTTATCTATATTCACTCATGGTTCATAAATGTAGTTTACCAGCGTTACATCTTGGGCATTATTTCTGGATTTTCTGTAGTTGCGTCACAATCATGAGTCGTTGCTGCGCCCGTAGTCCTGCCTGATGCCCATATTATTATTTTTGGCAGCACTAGGATTTTTGCCAACGATCTAGATGGTTATAGTGTATGTCTATTGCTCCAGGGAGAGGGATCCCTCCTCTTTTGCTCTTTCCCACAATTCTCTCCTTTTTGTCCCGTGGCTTTTTTGGGAGTGGTCTAAGGACAAAGGGTGTCATACTCACTGTATTTGACATACAAACAGTATAGCCCCCTAAAACAAATGGGAAATATGTGAAATTGGGGCTGTATCAATACAATTGTTTTGATAACTGGTAGAGACTACAGGGAGTGAATGCACCCTGCCAAAAAATACTAAAAACTACAACTTTATGTAGAAGATTTTAGAAAAACAACACCATACGAGTTAATTAGTGAGCTCCAGTGGTGCTGGCAGGCGGATTGTGTAACGTTGGGACAGAGCAGAAGGCAAAATTGAATTATTGTTTCATGTCCTGCACCTTTTGTATTGCTTTCATCTGAGCCAAAAGACCTGATGTCACCTGGATCAGTGTCTCGCCTCTTCTCCTGTTTCCTCTCCGCCTCATTTCCATATATATATTTCCCTGCCTGCCTTGTGGGCACGATCTTTGCTGAGTTCACCTGTTTGCTCTCGGAGGAGCTCTTCTGTACTCTGAGAGCTCAAACAGAAGGGCAAACATTCTTCCTGAAAGCCTTTTCTTTAGTATTTCACCTCCCAATGCTCTGTGATCTGTTCCCAGGTGTGCAAGATATTGACCAGGTTTAACACCAGACAGGAGTTTTCCATACAGAGAAGATTGGCATGAAAATGGAGACTCGGGTCAATGGGTGCCTTTTGTGTCCATTTAGAACAAAATAGAAACTGTGGTTCATTTTGATCTTGATAGCATATTGATTTTTAATTACTCCTGAACAGATTGACTATGACATCCTTATTACAAAAGTTGATCAATATTTAAATGATGAAGTCAGCTTTCTTCCTGGATTGCTTGTATTGGACGTGAGCTGAAGCCATATTTAGTGAGATGTTCGACACTGCTGTTAAAAAAAAGACGTAATAAGATGTTTTGCAACTTAGGGTGACACTAATGAGAAAACAGTGTCATCTAGATGGATATATATGGCATCATTACTAATTCCTCAACCAACACTTTCAAGAGAGCTTTCTATCGTCTTATACATATTTAAACCATGTTGGTATTAAGGAAAATTACAAGTAAAGAAATAACATGTTTAAGGTCTGTATGTTTCCTAATGTTCCAACACGTTCAGGCTGTAATTCATTCAAAAGGATAACTAGGAAAAACTACACATAACTCCATGTTCATAAAAAATAGTGTTTTTGATTTGATGTGAAGTTATTCGAGTCCATTTACATGCTGCTGTCCTTTGGGTATTATTACCCACAATGCTCACTGGAGACAATGGAAACATGAGGTCCGCTTGTGTTTGATGTAACAAAGGCTTTCCTTTGAATATTTAATTGTCCTTTTTGTTGCTTTTTATTTGGTCCTCAGTCCACAAATATTGCAAATAAACAGGCATTAGGAGCGTGCTGTACAGCAGGAGGGGATTTCCTTGTTAGCTTTCAATTTAGAGCCTTTTTTAATCCCCGTGGGAATGTAATTGTTATCTTTAAAATGTTGCTTATTTGCAAAACAGTATGCTAAATGCCCGCATTACCTAAAGGCAGCAATTGCATTCAGAGAAAGACAATTCAAAGTTTTGTCTTTACATTTTTTATTAAGATTTTTACTCTTGCTTTGTTATTTTAAGGGGGCTTTATTATCCCTTTTGGAGTTTCCCTTTCCTGTGTTGCGTTATATAGGTTTTTATGCACATACATTTTCTGCAAAACCTGAAATCCTAAAGTCCCCTCCAGAGGCAGTTTTTCACTTTCATGTAAATTGCAGATTTTGTTAGTGAAGTTTGATAACTGAGTTTATACATTTGACTATTCAAAAGAAATCTGCTAATGCTCACCTCTCAGTCATGAAGCACGCATGTTTAGATTCAGGTTGAGATCCACTTTCTGGTACTTCATCATCTCTGTCCATTGCTAATAAATGTCCATTAATCTGCTTAGGTCACATGTTAAAACGTTGTTGTTTCTAGTCCCATGGGTAATTTGGAAACAGGAAATACTTTTAGTTCAAATCTATGGACTTTTGTAAACAAATATAGTCACAGATTTGCTTCATTTGTCAGTTCAGCTTCAACAACTTCCACTAAGGTCATCATTTCGTATTTTACAGTGAGGGATTTATTTATTACTTTTTAAAATTTGTTCGGTGTCTCAATACACCAATGCCACGGATTCACATCGTTGACAAAGCAGCTGCTTCCACACCTTATTTAATTCTTGCACTGGTGAAAACTGATGAAAAGCAAATGCATAATTAATATATAAGCAACTTATTACATCCTATAATGCCAATCATTCTCGGGGTTAGTGTACTTAACTGGTAAACTCATGGAGTCAGGGATGATGGATGAATGAAGATCACGTAAACGGGGAGGAAGCTGCTGGCTCTTTGTTTTTCTGTGACTACAGGAAATGTCAGAAGCTTAGCGGGAGACTCTGGAGGGTGAGTCTATTTAGTCTATGCCAGCTCAATATATTGCATTTCCTATAATAACACCTAATTAAATGCGTGGCCTCTGTGTGCACAGATAATAATGAATAGTGTAATAAGTTTGTTGCTTAAGTCTGTGTGAGTGCCACTGCCTCCAATTAAAAGGCGGAGGACGTTTGAGCGTTTACGATGTGTAGAATGAAATGTGTGGGCATGTCTTCATATGGATTAAATTACTGTAATGACATTCTCAAGTTGAGCCATATCGTATTTGAAGAAAAACTCCTCCATGGTTCAACAACTAGAATGAAAATATATCATATTGTGTTTCATTTTGCTTTAAATCTGCCACAAAACACACGTAAGCATGGGTGTTTTGCTTACGTGTGTTTTTAAGCGCTGTTCCAAACCAACCAGTACATTTGCACTTTTCTCTCTAGCTTACATCACTGCGTTTCTGTTTTTTAAAATGTCTTCCTGCACTTTGTTTGATACTAGACATGTTCACTGAAATAACAGACACATTTAGGATGTGGATTAGGATTTGTTAACCTGACATCCCAGTTAACAAATATTTCCTTAAAAGTCAGATGTCTGCAGTGACGGGCTTCTGATGCCTTACTTCCTGGCAGTCACTTGATTCTTTCTTGTGTGTGAGGAGATTGACAGTTAACAAAAAGAAAAATGATGCTATTTGAAGAAAAGACTGATTAAGCAGCATGTCTTACAAAGCTTAGTTGGTGCTATAGTGATGGATTATTTCACTCTGGTGTTTTTTATTTCTGTTGAGTTTGAAAGTGAAAGGCCTCTTTAGAAGTAACATTGACCCATGGTATCTCCGAGTATCTTGTAGCTGTGTGCTAATTCTTGTTGAGATGACTTTAAGGAGAATGATTTCATATTTTGTGACATATTGAGATAATGTAAGCAAGGGGATAAACCAAATACAAACAGTTCCTCAGCAATGAAAAGGTTATAAATACACTTTAAAACAAAGGCGAGTAGAATTGCAAACAATATCAAAGTAACACACATATTGGCTATATGAACCTCTAGTTATACTAGAAGGAATAGAGCAGAGAGGAGTATTAAAATATAAAGAAAACAAAGAAACAATTAAAAATATAATCTAAAATTAAAACCAAGGGTCAAAGGTCACTATAATTAAAGCATATTGTGATGTTTTAAATACAATGTTAATGTAAAAAAAAAAGGTTGCTTTTACTTTAAACGTTTACCACTTCCTGTCTCAGTTTGCGTTGTGAATCGGCCAAAGTAGAAAGGTATCAACAAGCTATTAAGTAAGCCGGGGCTAGACACAGCACCAAATGAACCACTGAGGATTGATACAGTAATACAAAAAACAATATTCCAATACTCAAGTGTATCAATATTTTCCTAAACCAGTAGGCTACTCAACTGATATGTTTACAAAAATAATAGCTGACATTAGTGTTATGTGAATGCTCGTAGTGATTGACCCACAAAGGGCGATCCCCTTCTTTTAACCTCATCAAAGCATGTTAGCATCTTTTAGCTCATTTTGTGGGTTTTTCCCTATATTTACTGTTTTGGTTCACAGCTTTCATAGCATGTTTTCCAGCAGCAGCAGCAGTTTTCAGTGGAAATTCTAAAAAGACTAACTTTACACTACCTGTTCAGCAACTAACAGGGAATAGGCTTATTAAGCAACGTCACTTTTTATCTTGTAAGGGTTTAAATAAGCATCTTTAGTATGTTTTGTGTATCCATCTAGAATGTGGATAACTTGTTTCCACTGCCCCCTAGCGGCCACAAAAAACAGCAGTTTCTTAAGGTTTCAGAACAATGATTTTCCATTCAACTACACATGTAACACATACATTTATATTTGAATATTATCCGGTAGATAAGTGGAGTGAGACATTAATAGAAACCGTATTGAGGTTGCCTATTAAAACTCATAAGATGTTTGAGTTGGACCACAAAAACATTCTAATGCTTAATAAAGTGCAAATAAAAATGTGTCATTGTGTTGGATTGTTGCACACTGACTTTCCAGACCTGCCGTGAAACTTTGATTCATCCCTGAGTAATTCATGGGTGATGAAATGTTTATTCAGTTATTATTCTATTAGTTTCTGAAAGGACTTTAGAGGCGACCTCATTCAGGAGGCAGCCATTGTTTTATGACAGACAGCAGCAGTGTGTTCATCTGCCCCAACGATAATGGCTCCACCTGTCAGAAGACCCTCATGAGGGAAACCATACCTGTGGCTGCCGTCTCAACTTTTATCTCTGATTAAACTCGAGGAATCTTTGTGTCCGACACCCTGCTGGACATTCGCCGTATGTTCCAGCTTTTCCTTCTGATTAAGCCCCACTTCAGATTTATCGGCCATGGGAAATAATGGGAAACACAGCGAATGTAGAAGTTTTAGGCCATTACTCATGGCTTTTATTGGCATGGGCTCTGTCTGGCACACAGCCAGTGACCTGCACAGAGGACAAAGCAAGTAACGCCTCTTGGCTCCTGGCAAGGAAAAAGCAGCGGTGAGGGGGTGGCAGAACGGAGGGCGAGAAAGTGAGAGAAGAGACGTGGCAGCAGTGTAGGTGGGTGGTGTGAGGATAGAGGAGGAGGAAATGGTTTAATAATTTACGAAAGAAGAAAATTCCACAGTGGTCCAAAATGCATCACAAACATTTTTTGCTATCCCTTGTAATATAGAAAGAGGCGTACAAAGAAATGCAAGGAAACATCTAACAGGGATTTATAATGGTGTCTAGACAGAATAGTGAGTCCCCAAGGCAGCGTTTCAAAAATTGATCCCCTGTGTACTTTGGGATAAAACTAAAGTTCAGAGAGAAAACTCTAAACAGTGAAAGACAAGTATTTATAGTTTAACCTGCCACGTTATTGTACATGCTTAATTGTTCTGGGTCTTGGAGACTTCATCGCTCGTTAATATCTGCGAAAAGCGCATTGAACTATGTTTTATTTTTCATATATCTTAATACTTCTTGACTTATGCAATTTGGAACTGATGATTTGCCCCAAATGTGATTGACACCATCTAGCTCAGCATACTGTACATGTATTGGTTTGTTGAGGCCTTTTTTGCAAACAAAACGACTATATAATTGCTTATGCACAACATACTGTATATGTTTGCAGCAGAGAAAGAGTTTTGAATACTCTGCTTCATTTTTCCCGTCAAAAAAAGAGAGCTATAGAGTACGAAGTAGAACATGGAATTCCATTTACTCATGACTTCAAAGTGGGTAAACACATATGTATCTTCTGTTCTAACCCTCACCCTTTGAAAAGAGCTTTGCATAGTTGACAAAATAACCCAAAGTTGAGTCATCACCATTATGGAAAGATGCAATTGAGCTGGAAAATAGGAAAAGTAGAATCATATATTTTTAGAGCTTTACCAATTAAGACTATTGTTGGTTTTCTGTCTCTTTCAAGTCTGCTTTATTGCTCTACAAAAGGAAACAATTGCATGATTTATATTAATATGTATGCATTCAACAACAATGTGGAAGGGTTGAAGGCTTATAGGCTGATTTAAATAATTAAAATAAATCCTTATTTGCCTCATGCATAACATCTGGAAACATGTGCCTGCCTTTTATATTTTACTTCATGCCCAACATATGGAATGGAATAAGGATGACATTGAGTGGTTTATTTTTGCTGAAAATGCATGGAGATATTTGACCTGTAGCATGAACAACTCCAGCAACAATCCTTCTGTTTTCTCTCAACATTTGAGTTCATACTCAAGACTCAAAGGATTATTGTCATATCAAATGCACAATTATATACCAAGCCGGGGGTGCGCTGCTATGCGTTGTTCCGTGCCAAGTTAAAGCACACTACAGCTGACATAAGAGTGAAGCAAACGTTCATCTACAAAGTTCTGCTTTATAAATAACTTCACAGAAAAGCTTAATCAGCTTCGGGTGTAGAAGCTGCAAAGGCGTTATCTTTGCATGTTCTAAATATTTCCCTCGCAGTTACACAAATCACTGTTACCATGTTAAATGGTGTTAAAAAGTAATGTGTTGCTCAGTTGGTGGACCTAGCAGCCGATGTCATCCCCTGTCTCAAATGGGCCCATTATGCTAATTTCCATGCTTTAATGTTCAGAGAGCTCTTTATTTTTCTCATACTCCCTGTGCTGCAGCACCTCTTTTCACCCTCTGTCTGAAACCAGAGCCCAGTCTGCTCGGATTGGTTAGATGACCGGCTCTGTTGCGATTGGTCAACCATTAACAGATGTCCCGACCCTTAGCCTATATAGCCAATATAAGCAATAGTGGTACATATTGATGTCATTATGTAATGGACGATAACAAAGGAGTCAAAGGAGGAGTTTTCAGAACATTTAAACGCACAAACACGATATCACACACTACAGGAAAGGGAAAACCCCAAAAAGCGTAATAGGGCCCTTTTTAAATAAAGGCACTAGAAAAAAAAAGTAACTCCCAAAAACGGATTATTTGGTTTGAGTGCTTTGGGGCTTTTTTTTTTACAGGATCCAAGTGCATTAGGCGGTATGTCAGAAGTGCACAAACATGGTAAACTTGTGAGTCGTTGTAGTTGGTTCCACTGGCATTGCTTTTCTTGTGACTATAGAAGTATCACACACAGCCACACAGTCACAAGCACACATACCGTCTTCCCACCTTAAATCTTGCAGAGGTCAAGTCTCTGTTAATTGCTTTCCATGCAGTTGATGGATAGATCACAGCGTTAGAGAGAAGAGGACGGGAGGTGTTAGGAAGAGAAGAAAAAAACATTCATGCAAACATGATAGAAACACACACACACATAGTGGCATGGGAACAAACATCCAAAGCAAAACACACAGACACACACAGTCAGGCACGCATGTCAGCCAGCAGAGACGGTTATCAGCTAATTAGCGTGAATAGCTGCAGGGGCCCAACCTTATTGACACTGCAGTGACAGTTTCCTGGTTTGAGTGGCACCCTCAGTATGTCCAGCCATATCACTCTGATTCAATTACAAACACACAGGGATAGAAAACTTTGCCCAGGGAGGAAATGCTGAGCGGCCATATGTGTGGAAACGGACCTTCCAAATGACTGGCTTGACTTCCTGCATGAATGAATATCCCACATCATAGCGTGAAAATATACAAAACAATGGCCGTGTTGGCGCTCTGTGGGAGGGGGGGGATTACACAAGCTATTGTCTTGCTGCTCAATATTGCTACTGCTTTCAGGATCAAGCTCTCCTTTTATATATATATATATATATCACACCGAGAACAGAGCAGAAGAGGCTTGTAGAGAAATAGCAAACCGCATCAATTCTTTATGTTTGTAATATGATGAAATTTTGGGCTACATTTGTAATACATTTCAGGGGGCTGTTGAATATTCTTTGAAAAATGAGCCTGCAGGCTGGGCTACCCAGAGTTCTTTTTTTTTTCTCTCCCTTGCTTCAATAACTGGGGGGCAAAGCTAATATGGGATGAGGTGCTGGAAATCTATGTTAAATCAGCACGTTTTTTTGTTTTGTTTTCTAGAAGAAGTATTCCCTGAAATCAATTTTTTTGATCCACTTTTACTCTGGTTGACGGGGTCAAACTCGTTACAACGGCCCTTAACAGTTCTGATGTTATTTCAGATGTGCTATGAGCTAGGTCTAGCTTTCCTAGTCACTTTAAAATATACTGTCAGAATACTTAGAGTTATGAAAGAAACGAACTCTGCGAGCGTTATAGTGTGCCAACTTTGTTATACCTTAATTTCCCAGCTGTGTGTATCACTTTTTAGTGTCCCTTTTTTTCCGTTAGCATTTTGTATTTTTCAATGTTTCGTTGGTGCTGCTCTTTTAGTAAATGCTGCGCGTGCTTCGTCAAGTTGGTGAATATAATTTTTCATCTTCATGTGTTTTAGCACATTTTTGTTATTATATTTACAAATGGAGTGTTTTGGGCCATTGTAGGACGTTTGCACGTTTCGGCCATCATACACTTTTGATATAACAGGGGCTACATTTGAACATGAAACACTTGATGACTTGATGATCACCTGCAGCCCACAGTGTGCCTTTTTTTTATCAGTGGAAACATGCTTTCATAGCAGCACTATCTGTAGCTGGAGGAGATTATTTGGGGGAGTTGTGACGTAACCTGGAGCTAAGCAGAGATAATAAAAAAAAGAAAACAGCTGATCGTTGTATGAGTAACACACACCGGAAAAAGAAGTGTGCCGGCATTCCTGCCACTGTTCTGATCTTTAAAATCTGATGGTAAGGGGGTGGGGGGGCAGGTAGTAAAGATCATGTGGGATCAGTTTGATTTCATTTGCCTTCAGAGAAAAGTCGGGGGATTGCAAAAAAGGTTGAAGACTCACATGAATAAGAGAAGGGATTATCCAGGGGACGCATGACACAGGCATCTCTCGTGCGTAAAGATTGGAGTATTCAAGAGAGAAAGAGAGAGGAGCTGGGGCGACAGAGAGAGAAAGAGAGAGAGGGAAAGTGACGGAACAACGGAGCAACATAGTGGAGAACCCAGGAAGAGAGAGGGAAGGAAAACCAGAGAGAGAGAGAGAGGCTTGCAAGGCGACTCGGTTGCCAGTGTTTGGCTCTGCCTCCCCAGCAGTGGGAGAGATGTGCGTAACATGCAGCGGAGAGCGGTGATTATCATCTGCGCGCCGCATCGCCGTGGACCGCCGTGCACACTCGAAGCCGGAGTCGCACCGAGGGGCGCAGCCCGCTCTGCCAAACACTGCCGCGCGCTATACGCCCGCAGAGAGCCGACGGGAGACTGATACTTGAGGGAAAGAGAAGTGGTGTGAGGGAACATGTCAGCCCTTGAGACGCTGATTGAGGGTTAATCGCTCTCCTGTTTTGGAGCCACCCTGACGCACCAAGAGCGCGTATTTTTGTGTCTATACGGAATCTCAGATCTTTATCACATCCATACCGGACTATCAAGTGAGGATTTTGCATGAAAGGGGAGGATTTTTTTTAATTCCATGGCTAACAGAATATGAGTCAGCGCGTGTCTGTGAGCTGAGGTGGAGTGTGTCTCTTCCCGCTGCACGGCTGTCTCGATCCGCCACAAACCTTCCTACGCCAGGATGCAGCTGCTCCGAGTTGCGTGGGCACTGACCGGAGCAGCGATCTGCTGCTTTCTCCTTCTCCTTATCCACTCCCGCCTGCTCAAAGAAGGTAATCACTCAAAACTCCACCAGATCACATGTCACTTTTACACTATTTGAATGCGCCATCGCCTTCCCTTGTAGTTCTTTTAAGTTTGCCGCTACAATAATTCCAATGCGGAGTTTTCGAGGCTTCGGCTCGAGCGTAGCAAAAATGTCGACTTTTTCTGTGGAAATAAAAATCCAATCCAATCCAGACAAAATTAGTTTGCATGAGGCGCAGATGCAATTGTGATTTCCCTTATCAACAAGTCATTTGTCTCAAGGTGATCGATGGAGCAAAAATGGATGAATCGATCACACTCAGCTAGAAATAAGTTCAAGCTGTGCAGGAAGAAAAAAAATCAGTAGACATGCAGTTCAGTGTTTGTATAGAATACTGATGTGTTGTAAACGTGTTCAATAGATGGCACTAGAGTCTAGCTTTAGGGTAACATCGAGGTCAAGTGCTTCTAATGTTCCATTGATTGTGTTTTTCTGCGCTATATATGTATTGCGATCATGGTCCATACATTACAGTGAGGCTCGTGCTTTAGTACACTTTGTGTCGCAATCGTGGCTTTGCTATATGGTGTGCGGATATGGCTGCGTTGTGGCAGGTGGGTCAGCTTTTATTTGGGAGGTTATTCATTCAGTTGCATTTGCTGACATTCTAAAAACCCAATCCGCTCTGTTGTTTCAGTGTGTAAAAAATCACTAATTCCAGACGCAGTTTAGCATAATCAATATACATCATACCTGTCCACTGGGAGATCCTTACACAGAGGTTGAGCACACTTACTGATCAAACTCCTTATGAAAGTCAAACCTGTAACCCAGGGAATTTCAGTACTGTGTGAACCTGGCATAAAAAACAGCACTTAATATTCCCTTTGTACATGTATACCCCAGGGCGAGCAGAGTCTGCTTGGCACTTAGGAACTGTCATGGTTTCTCTTTGTGCCGGTTTGTCGAGAAGCGTGGCTTGGAATGGCCTGCTATCCCCTTTCCCTGCCTCCGGCTCTGGGCAAATATTCAGGTCAAGCAGTGGCAAACATTTTATCCTCACCGGGGTGAGTCCATGACTACTGCAGGGTAGGAGAATGTCCAGCAATACTGAAAAGGGGAGGAAAAAAAAACTTGTCAGTCAGCCAGAATGAGAGACAAAGGGGAGTTCAGGATTTTGTACTGGCACATGTCCCAAAGCTTTCCTTTTTGGAGTTTTAATTTACTGTGGCATGCTAGCCTCTCCCACAGAGGTCAAAGAGAGGATTGTGCGTCCACCTAACAATACAAAAATAAGTGCTGCTCATGGCTGTGTTAATGCGAGGGACTCATTAGATTCAAGCCATCAGCATTGTCAACTGGCAATGCAATATTTTTGACCTTCACTCGCCGCGTTGTTTGTCTGTATCATGTTGTGCTTTTACACCAAAGTGTTTTTTTTCCCCCTAAGCATGCATTTTCTTTGGTTTCAAACTGGAAACCGAATAGCTGTTACCTTTTTGTGAGGGGTGGGGCTGTGATTGAAGTTCATTATGCTCCATATTGAGATCGAGTCAAAGGGAGAGAGAAAGCCCACAGAGCTGGGTTGAAGAATAATCCCACTTTAGGCTACAAGAGCGGCCAAGGTCAAAGCCAGCTGCGAGTGCTAATAACACAAACTGATAAAGTGAATTCAAAGGGCCGCATTAGTGACAATCTTTTGGGGGGATGAGAATAATGAAAGGCATGCACGAGGGGCCTTAAAAAAGAACAGAAACCCTTTTAATCTTCGCTCACATATGCCTTCATTGGAACATCAGGGTTGTGCTACACAGGCCTCTCCAATGGGAGTCACATGCAGAACAAAAGGCATCATGTATTTTTAGATTATCCTCTCATCTGCATGTGTGTTTACATGCATGTTTTATTCCTGGTGGTGTTCTTTGAAGATATTTTGACATCATTTCTCATTATATCATTATCATGCTAGCTTGTAGCACATCCAGGATTGGGAATTTGGCGTCCAAAGAAGCAAACTGTCACCCCTATGCCAGTAGCCCAACACACCGGCTAGGTTATTTTTGGGAGTCGTACACCCCATTGTGTCAGCCATCCTTACATAATGTGACTTGTGCATTGAGAAATGAGGATGCCGAGAGGGCGGATTGGGATTGGAGACGTATTAAAACAGTATGCATAGGGAATGTGGATGAATTTTGCGCCATGAATTTCTCATACTGTCCACTTCAATAATTCAGGCATTGGAGCAAATCCCATTTTGCTCTTCATTGGCCGAGATATTTGTCACATGGCAATAAAGACCCTTGACAGGTTCATGGAATAGTTTCTTGGTACGGGGGAATTCTCTGGTGGATCCATCTTTTTTTTTGGCACATGATGAGTTTAAATAATGTGTGTTGTTCCGTGAAATGAGGTAAGGTAGTCACTTATATTATAAAATATTTCCTAGCATTATCTTGGGAAGTTATGAAGAGCAGCTTTAAAAGAAAAACTGAAGAACATATAGCTAAGAGAAAAATCGGTATCAGGCAACAATAGAATATATTGTACAAATATGAATTCCTTTCGATGAAGGCCATTCATTTGTTTATACCTGCCTTTGTGTGTTGTTCATAAGATAAAATTCTCTCGGCTTTAACCACTGAACATAATGTGTAACATGTTCTGAAAAGACAGAAGATACAATTTAATACAAAGTAGATTACGAGTATACAAGTCACTTTTAGACACCTGCTGTGATGAAGATGCTCACTGATAAATGCCTCTGCTTAACTAACTTTTAACTGTGCCCATTCAGCTTGTAGACATGATTGCTGTTTCATACTTCAAAGAGAAACATATTGCCTAACACGTCTCTGTGGCAATGACAAGTTGAATTGCAGTGCCGTCGCATCATATTTCTTCTTTATTCATTCATAAAGCCTTGTGTCTGCACACCCCAATGGCATCTTAATGTCTTCTGCCTCCCCACCGCCAGTCTGCCTGACAACTGCCGTTATTGATCCTCAGGTAAAACCGCAGGGAGAGCCGTATTCGGCCGAAGTGACAAAGATATGTGTATTCACACACTGCGCCTGACATCAAGCAACCCAAAATCAGCTTTCACTCACCACAGAGAGAATTGCTACCCAGGGGATCCTCTTTGTACTACTATTTATTTTTTAGGAATATGGATTAGAATGGCATTCTGTGGTGTGACAGCTCTGCTGAAGGCCGCCTCGGGCTGATTTGGGTCAAGAAGTGGCAGACAGAGGTGGCCCTTGTCGAAAGGGAAGCCACGTTAATTCTTTAGAGTTTAGAAAGCAGTGCACTACCGAGGAGCTTCTGTCTGTCACTATCGTTAGGGTAGCCTTAACTGACTTCCTTGAAGAGGCCTTATCATACTTTTTGGGTTTTCCTTTTCCTGTAGTGTGTTATACAGGTTTTTGTGAATTGTTAATGATTTGTAAAGACTTAAATCCCAAAGTCCCCTCCTCCCCTTAAAACCCCTCCATATGACTCCTCTGTTAACTTCCTTAACAAAGTGACATCACTATGTAACACAGTGCGCATCTATTGGCTAGTGCTCCAACACATTGTACGTGATAAGCTAAGGGGCGGGACATCTCTAAGCTGCTGACCAACCACAACAGAGCCAGCCAGCTGACCAATCAGAGCAGACTGGACTCTGGTTTCACACAGAGGGTGAAACCAGATGCTACAGCGCATGCAGTATCAGACAAATAGAGAGCTTTTTGAACATTAAAGCATGTAAACATGTTACAGTAGAGGAACAATATACAAATATGACCCTGAAAAGAGGGTAATGGGGCCCCTTAAGATAAAACGGTCTGACAAAATGAACAAAATAGCTTTTACAGTCAATAGAGTGTTGTCAGGTGGCTTCTCCCTACATCAGATGCAGGACTGGTGACCCTGCCAAGGATGTAGATATATCAAGAGGTCTACAGAAATGGGACGAGTTCCACACCATTTATTGTTTGCTTTCTCTGAATTACCAAACAGTGAATGGTTATGCAAGAGACGCAAGCACTGCGACACAACTTGTTGTTTACCCTGACAGTTTTTTTTTGTTACAAGTTTCCTCTTTATGCTACACTATTTTGTTTTCAGTGTTTTGTTTTTCTTATTGGACAGATTTCAGCCTTAACTATCCAATTTCCTTGTGCCATCTGTTAGTGTTTCATTTTTCTCGTCGGAATATAATATTGTGTTTGTGCTAAAGGAGCAGAATGCTGAGTACAATTCAGGCGCAGCCATTAAAAGGCGTAGTAGCGTCACCTGCATCTTAAAGATGTAGATTGGTTTAATTACAGTCAAGGCCGGAGTGAGCTGCAGTATGGGCTCTGACTTAAATATGACTCAGAGAGGCATAGTCTTTAAGTATTTCTTCCTTTTTCATGCATATTAATGTAGAGAAAGTAGGTATTTTAGGGAATTTAGCATCAAAGATAGTATGCCTTTTCAATGCTGCAGTAATACTCTGTTGGCATACTGAAATGTCACGATCACCTTGCTTTACTCGACAAATCCTCAGCGAAGTGAAATCCCTCACAGCCATAGCACCAGGTAGGCGTTCACGGCGTGTAATCTGCTGTAAACTGATTTAAATTGAGCACAATTTATCTTTAATGGTCAGTATCAGCCGTAATCCATGAGGGCAATGCTCATTAATCAATTCCGTAATTGATTCATTACTTAAAGGGTTTGTTAATTAATTCCCTTCGATGAATCAATCACAGTTGCAGCAGAAACCTGTGGTGGTTTTACAAGGTAATCCAACTCCGAACGACACCCTCGAGTCCTGCTTCTAGGGGCACTTTTCGTGTGTGTGTGTGTGTGTGTGTGTGAGATTCCCAATACTCACTCATTGCACTGTTTTCACAGATCCTATTGATTATGGGACAGTAAAAAAGTGTGCACTCTTGCACCCAGTTTTCCTAAAGTCCTATTGATTGCTTTTTGGCAGTGCTGTGGGACAATAAAAAAAGGCAGTGCTTGGATTTAGACCCTAATCAAAAGCTGGCTGTGATGACCCTCTCTAGGCTCTAGCTTTTTACTGGAGAGACCTTTGGAAATAGTGATGTCAGAAAGACATCGACCTTACACACTTCATTCCTGCCCTTTCACCCATGAAGTGCGGCCTAAAATTCCCCCGAGGCCCTGCCAATCCGAGCTCCAAGACTCAGAATCAAAGCTACTCTGTAAAACCTTGAATCAGCAAGGACATGCGATTGCTTCGTCTGCCATCCTCAGGGCGCATTAACGTAATACAGATGCTGCGGATAAAATGTGAAACACACGCAGTACATTTGTGGCACAGATCAGCAAGCCTGTGCAGATTGCTAGAGTGGAACGCATTAAGGATTGAGGGATTTTAATAACTGCAGCTGTATCTTTAATTAAACGAGGTAGCCAGAGAATGTGTTCTGGTCACTGCCATAGAGCTTTATAAATGAGTCATTTGAGTGTATGTGCACGCACGAGATTGGATGGAGGAGGAGGAGTGTTTGGCACACGCGCATGACAAGAAAAAGGAGGGCCAGTGGTTAGAGAGGTTAGAGACTTGTGAGGCCATTTGTCTATCGGATGTCAGCTGGTGGGAGAAAGATCCTCTCAGATCAGCGTTTTCCTCCGAGGAGGGCGGTTTCCTCTGAGCTTATTCTTGCAACACCGGCAACATGTCCATCATGACCATCCCTCAAAGAGATCGTTCCTCCCCTTCGGATGATCTAACCCAAGCTTGTAGCATATTCATCAAGATATACAAGCTCAAAGAGTGCTGATTTAAGGGATCTGAGCCTCTGTCCGTTCCTTTCATAAACTAACCCTCCAGACTATTGATTCCGTGACCCAGCAGGGTGCTCGAGTGTGATACATCTACACATTCTCGAGGAAATGATGGGTGAGAAGTGTGCTTACCCTTCCGCGGTTTCAATTTGCGACTTCCCTGCAGTGTCAAAGGTAGCGATGAGGTCATCCCTCAGTTGGATCAATGACAGTCTCTGTTCATCGGGCTAATCAATAGCTACTTAAGAAGTTTGATCTTCTTGTGCGTGAGATCACAGTCATTTAAACTGATGCAGAACCTTTTTCTTCTGTCTACACAAAAGCTCAGCCCTGAGAGCCATTGTGACACAAACTATGATAACAGGCTCTGTCATGCTTTATGGATCCGATGCCTTCGGAACGTTTTCTCCATTTCCATTTGACAGAAATGAAGGTATAATCTCATATTAGGTTTGGCCAAAATGCATTAACTTTTGGTGTCAAAGTGGCGGAATATTACCGATGCCATGCTGCTCCACTGAAACAAATTGCATGTTACTCTTTAGAAAACTAATGGAGGCTTTATCGATTCGAACAAGGCCAGCCACTTGCTTTGTCTCGGCTGTCAGATTGTGTCTAAAGCAATTTCATAAAGATCATTATTTTCTTTCTCGGTGTGTCTTGCAGCTAAACAAGATCCTCTTTCGCCGCCTTTTATGCACTGCTTACGGCGGAAACTCTTATGGCTCAATTGAAAATGAATTAGAATAGAATGACACATAATGAAAATCACTAAAAAACATTGGGACGTCACATCCCCTTAGCTCGTTGCACCCTTGAATAGATTGCTTGTGGGCTTCCAATTCCTTATTCTCCATCTTACGCTGTGAGAGAAAATGGGTTTAGCTCACTGTAAAGGACACGCCATAATATTATGGGTCGTAACGAGCGGTGCCACTCATTTATCTTCTAATGCCATTACGACGTGCGGAGGGAAGAGGTGCCGACATGGATGTTAGTCATGCAACAAAGCGAGATAACTCGGCCCGTTCGCCGCACTTATGGCGATCATCGAGGACATAATTGATGCGTCGTGGTGTCGAATTGTAATCCAACAGGTTTTCTCGAATAACATTATCAAGTGATTGCATGATTTATCTCTTGTTTCATGAAGTTGTGGAACAGTTTGAATAAAGAGTCTGCGATGCGTGAAATTTAAAACACAGAAGCGGAACCTGCTATCGCTCTCGGATTGATCGATGGGTCTTGTAGTACTAACGCTAAGGCAAACTCAGCGTAAATGATTGAAGTTTCATGCTAGGAAAATCACTTTTGAGTTATGTGCCAAAACCAAGACAAGTCTTCATTTTTGTTGGGATTAATCCTCAAAATGCACCGTGCATCTGTTTTAGAATAACTTCTTCTGTTAATAGCACTTAGTCTTTACAGTTACATTGTTACTACATATAGTTTAATGCTTATGTTTACAGGTCTGTCGAAACAACAGCAGGGGGTGGGTGGGGTAGGAAAACAGCCGGCGAATCTGCTTCATCATAATCATTACGCTCCATTCCATATGGGGGAGAGGGACTTCATTATTGTACCTGCAGGGACTGTTAAAACCAAACTCATGAATACAGAAAGCTTTCTTCTTCCGTGATGTGTCGTTTCTTTACAGTGCTGCTGCTAGGGAATTTTTAAAGCTACAGTCTACACTTAAAAGTAATGCATATAGTAAACAAACAGTGTACTCAATAATTTAAAAGTTATGCCAGATTCAGTCCTATGGGTGCTAAAGAATCCGTCTGTTTAAGGTCATATATATAGGTATATATACTGTGTGTTTATATATATATATATATAAGGGGGCAGGTGGATCACTGCTTTTTCAAACATAGTGCTTCATCATGTGAGAGGTAATGCACTATTTGGTATGCATTGATGTGATCTGACACATCATTTCCCTTTCATAACATTGACTCAGCTAGTCTCCTTGGCTCTCACGTTGGACCACCTACTCCATATTTCAGAGGTCATTATCACCAAGAAATTCACAGTTAGGGCATGAATCAGACGTACCCTAGATAGCTTTCGAGCACACAGTGTGAAACACACAAAAAAAAGAAGAAACAAGGTGGAGGAAAATCACATTTTAATAATGATATGTATTCAGCAAATGAAATATGCCAGGCTTGCACATTTGCCTTGCTGAACAGACAATAAATTATAGCTTGTGCACCGCCACATAAGCCCAAGGATAATACCACATCCAATGAGTTGAAAGGAAATGGGGCTTTTGGGACGCAGGAAACAGAATGCCCTTTGCTTAAATCAAACAGCAGTGGAAGGATACATTGACATGTAGGTCCTGTTGGTGAACGTGCCTCGGAGCACATCTATACGTAAACACGAGGCCTCGCTCTTTGTGCAGATAAACACAACAGACGCTAAATCCTGCAAGTTAACATGCAGAGTGACACATGCAAATGCAAACTTATGCACACATACACTCCGTCGTTATACACCGGAGCTTGACACACTGAATGCACTATCTCGTGTTTGCTTAAGTGCATTGCTAAGGCAAAGTCCTGTAGCTCCAAGTCTAATTTATCAAACGGATTGTGCGAGTGTGTGTGTGAAGTTTCATCATACATTCAGAACACACAGTCTTTCTCAGAGATAGTGAATAAATGCTACGAGCAAGAGTAGATGTGCTCAGGCACATTTGCATACACCGCCACAATGGGTCACTTGCACAAACACACACAGTGCGGCAGGTTCTTATAGGACCCTAGAGAGGATGACATATCGCTGCAGAGCCCACACACATGCAGTACACTTAAACAATATACACACACACACTGACGGATCACTGAAGCAATCTTATCAAAGATAGAGATATGTGTGGACGGGAAAAAAACGTCTTCTACATGTCAGCAGCTTGACACATTACATGCGTACACACGGAAACGTTAGCGTCATCTGTCATTTGGTTGCCACACATTGACAGATGCAGTACATTCCAGTTATCATATTAGGAGTTGACATAATTGTCACACACACACACAAATACACAGCCCTATCGGACTTGCAGGCGGACAAAAGGGCAGAACTGACATCAGTAAGGCAGTGCAGGAGTACAACCAGTGACATTTCACCCTTAATAGTGTCTGATAGGTAAACAGAGCATAGCCACCCACCTGCCTTTTGGACCAGGTGAAACCACTTGAGCAAATTGCCTCCTTAATTGATGGACTGTGTGTGTGTGTGTGTGTGTGTGTGTGTGTGTGTGTGTGTGTGTGTGTGTGTGTGTGTGTGTGTGTGTGTGTGTGTGTGTGTGTGTGTGTGTGTGTGTGTGTGTGTGTGTGTGTGTGTGTGTGTGTGTGTGTGTGTGTGTGTGTGTGTGTGTGTGTGTGTGTGTGCGCCTGAGGTTTCTGCCTGTGGCTGAGGAAGCACTAATGGTGGAAAGAGAAATCTGTCAGCTGGTAATCAAATAATTGGGACAAAGGGTTATACATGCGGGCTCCCTTACACACTATTGCACATAAATACACACACACACACACACACACACACGGAGGCTTGTGCTACACATAAACTAACACAGTAGGTTTAAAACAGAGGGTGGAGACAGACAAATATTTAAAAAGGACATATTCTGCTCATTTTCGGGTTAATATTTGTATGTTTTGTCTCTGCTGGGACATGTCCAGTAGAGACCAGAGCTCAGTCTTCTCTGATTGGTTAGCTGGCCAGCTCTGTTGTTAAACCGCTTAGAAATGTCCCGCCTCTTTTCCTATCACGCACAATGTGTTGGAGCGCTAGCCAATAGAAGCGCGAGTGTTGCATAGTGATGTAATTATGTACTGGAAGTAAGCAAAGGAGTCCAATGGAGGTTTTTTAGGCAAGGGCGAGTGTGTGGGAGAGGACATTGGGTTAATACAACAATATGACCATATCTTGTCTTATAGCACAGCAGTGATATGTTTCCGTTCTCCTCATATCATATACGGTGTATTTATAAACTGAGGGAAATCAAAATTGCATGAACGGAAGAGTAAAAGTAGAATGATGACGGAGAAAAAAGGCACGAGAGAATGAGACAGACGCGAGAGTCACAGGTTGTTGCCGATGGGTTGCTTCCTGAAATAAATTCTTTTTTTAAGGGAGGGTTACCATGGAAACCCAGGTAATCTCAGACAGGGATTGGTTGTGCTAGTAACCAGCACAAAGAGACAGAGAGAAAAATCATCCACATCTTTTGTTACTTTTGGATTCGACTCTATGTGGATATTTCAGGTACTTCATTGCAGGGTAAGAACTAAGATAATTACAGCAAAAGAAGTCAATGTACTGGCTGTTGCTGAGAGTTAATCGGTGCTTTAGAGGCTTATCGCTGTCATTACTTTGAGAATGACATGGAAGAGGTCATGGGGTATGTCTATTTGCAATGTTAATGTGCTCGGTGTCAACATTTCTGCCAACCAAGAGTCAAACTCCGTGCCCCCTGAATGTCACAATGAGACGTTTGACTGTGGAAAAGTTTAGGCTGGCATTGGTTACTGAAAAGGCATTTTACATTCAAACTGACTGAGGAAACACAGCAACATAAAGAAAGATTCCAATTAAAAATCCAGCATTAAGATAAGCAAGACGTACAGTACTCGACGTTAAAGTCTAAATGTATACATATGCCCCCTGTGATTTATGTTTGAGATATAAATGATAGGGTTTTATCAATATGGGATTTTCAGGCCGTCAGATGTACAATACCGATGTGTTGTTTTGGGAACTAACATTGGGAAAACTGATTATTGAATAATGAATAATATTTTAGTGCACTTAACAACAGCGTTAATGAACCGACGACAGCATCTCGTTTCTAAAGTTATTTGAACATGTGTAAGCTTCAATAAATAATGAAAATAAACACTGTTTGTGTACTTTGTATGTTTGTTCCCTGTTGGCTTGGTGAATACTACAATAAATAAATCATCAGCCTTGTAAACACATTTAAAAAAAGGTTATACATTATGTGTCTGGCTCATTACTGCTTATGTATTATGTACATTTTAGTGATTGCGATTAATTACACGATGATCATTTGTCGTTACATTGCTGAACCCCTCCGATAGGTAAAAGAAGCGATATGATTCTGTTGTAGGTGTATAACATTTTTATAGATTCATCCCATCAATGCTTTTATCATTGTCCATTCTTTGCCTTTCCTTAAAATAACAACCTCTTAGAAATGAAGATGTTGTAATTGGCATCTCACATAGATTTTTTAAAGCAGTAAATCCCTGTAAAGTATAATATCCGTTGTTCCTAAAGTCATTGTTATCTGGACGGCTGAATGTACCGAGCTCCAATTAAGAGTATGAAAACTTCCAGCGGGGTCAAAGGTGCTCCGTGTTAATGATGCATAATGACGCACGACTGGTTCCTGCATTTCCATCACTCCCTGTCTCATTTCTTGAACACATTAATATGGAAAAGTCAAGAATGTAAAAATGTAGAGGTTTAACATGGAATTTTTAGAATCAATCATTCGATGCAGTTGGGATGTTTAAAGTTGTCCTTTAATCTTATGTCATCCATCTGTGTTCCTGATGAGTGATGAAGCATTCTACTGTACAATTACTTCCCTGTACTTCAAATCCAATATATAAACAGTTGCTTTAATGAATTCTCATTCAAGTAGATGTCACATTTGTACTGTGCGTGTGGATGCTGCGGTCTGGACTCGAGAGCTGGTCGCATTTACTCAACCTCCTCAAAATAGCTCCATAATGGTGCTTGCGCAAGTACATGTGTCTTGTAGTGTAGCCCTCTAGAATTGAGAGGAGATAGAGGAGTGTGTATGTGTGTGTGTGTGTTTTTCAGTGTGTGTGTGTGTTTCTGTGTGTGTGTGTGTGTAATAAGTGTGGTAGATGCAGATGTCGGGTTGCTGCACCAGTGAAAGCCTCCGTAGGGGGCTTCATATGGTTGTGTAATGTCTGTACAGTGTGTGTGTGTGTGTGTGTGTGTGTGTGTGTGTGTGTGTGTGTGTGTGTGTGTGTGTGTGTGTGTGTGTGTGTGTGTGTGTGTGTGTGTGTGTGTGTGTGTGTGTGTGTGTGTGTGTGTGTGTGTGTGTGTGTGTGTGTGTGTGTGTGTGTGTGTGTGCATGCAGGCAGGTGTTCCTCCATGCTTCCGTGTGTGTGTGTGTGTGTGTGTGCCAGTCAATAATTAGCACAGACAGCAGAGGGAGGAAGAAGAGAGAGAAAACAAAGCAAAAGGAACGAAAACTAAAAAATAATAAGAGCAGAGCAGCGAGTGTAGCTGAGTCGTCCTCGCCCCCCTCCCCCCGTATGCCCACCCTCTGGTTACCAGGGAAATCCAGATAAGGATGTTTCCACTCTTATTCTGCTAACAGGGCTCTGCATTGGCTCTGACAGAGCCTGAATACCAATTACACTGCCCTGGCACCCCCTCTCCTGGAGATAGAGACGGAAATAGGGGTTGTGGGAGCAAGGCTGAGCGACGGGGGGGGGGGGACAGCGGGTGAGATAAACGCAAGGAAAGAGAGGGACAGAGTGGATTTAGCTGACTGTATAGAATGACAACATGTGGGAGTGGGTAGAGAAAGGAGAAAACATCGCAGAATAAGAGACTGTGTTTATCTTTTGACAGAATGTGTGAGAATCCAGAAAGCATGAGGAGCAGTAAACAACTGGCACTTAACTCCCTCAGCACTCCACAACATTTCATTCTCGAAAGTGAGCACAACAAGGTGCCCCCCCCCTTCCTCCTCTACTGTCCTTTGCTGTCCAGGAACCTTCTTTCTGATGAAGTTGAGGTACACCAAAGGCTGGTAGTAATAGCGGAGGCCTGCCTCTGGTGTTGAAGCTGATGAATAATTGATCATCCATGCCGCGCCGCAGTGAGCGCATAGTCTCCTTTAAAGCACATTGACTGTGTGTGCTCCAGCTCTAGCCCCTGGCTTTATTACTAATGCACACACATGTGGACATAGACACGTTTGAATCCACACGTCAAGGGAGAACCTCCTCCTCATGCTCGCGTCTTCTTATTCCCACTTTCCTTCTCTTTTGTTATGCTAAATCGTGTCGCCATAGTACACGGTGCTGTTTCCTGTGTAGAGTGTTTTGGGAAAAGCTTGCTACCAGATGAGTATTTTGCTTGTAATGCACTGCAAAATGGACCTTGATATGCTGTAGTCCTCCTAACTCCCTAGTGCTCTCACTTCTCTTTTCTTGGTGTGATATACAATGCCTTCCTCTATCTCCTTTTACCTCTCTAACCTCCTCTTCTCGCGCCGGCATTTCTTTTATTGCAGGAGTCAATTTAAGCTTTGTGTCTGGCACAAAGACTTTCGAAAAGCAGCCACTGTGCCGAGCCATCAGCTCCCGCTCATCCAGTTATTGTGGGATGGAGTGTTTACGGTGCACAACGTTCTCCGCTGCATTGGAAGTTATTGTCCTCCTCCCATGTTCTTGACTTTGCATTTCAAACGTAGTGTTTTGTTCGATTGAGTTGATGTTCTGGTGTGCTTTATGTCGACACGTGGGATTAAGTTGAGCTCTGTTTCACCATCATTCTGTACTCTTTGTACTTCTTATAGAGCCCTGTGGAGTTCCACATCTTCATAACTGGGGCTGTAGAAACATGCATGATGGGTAATTAGTTGTATATGATTAATTGCTCAAACTTAATCACGTACTTTTAATGACATATCTGGTAGAGTAGTGGATAATTAAGCCTGATTTGAAAAGTACAGGAATACTCTTTTTATTATGTACACTTTATTAATGCAGTTGCACCTTCTCGCTGAAGGTGACAAGTTAAATTTAGAAGCCATTATGATTTAATAAATCAGATCATCTGTAACATTAATATTACTGACATTTTTAACCCCTTATTCCCACGCCAGTGCAATATACATATCTATGATTTTAAATAGGTTGCGTAGCACAATACTGGCACATGTTCTTGGGAATAAATTGACAAGTGTGTTTCGTTAGCTGCCAATGTTAGCATTTGTGTGTGACTTATGATGCACAGATGGAGAGACAGCTTTACTTGGTTTAAGGGACCCTTTTATGCTTGGATTATTGGGGCGGGACATCTCTAGGAGGTTGACCAATCACAACAGAGCCGGCCAGCTAACACCAATCAGAGCAGACCGGCCACTGGTTTAAGACAGAGGGTGAAAAGAGGAGCTGCAGTATGAGAAAAATAAAGAGCTTTTTGAACATTAAAGCATGGAAAATCACAGTAGGGTCAAAATACTAATATGAAACTGACTAGGAGAATAATAGGGCCTCTTTGAGACCAACATTTTTACTCGAGAGAAAAGGCCCTCACTGTTGCCTTTACTTCTTCCGCAGAAGTCATTTGCATTTCTGCCATGTTTGATCAGCAGTCTTCAAAAAGATTGGGGATTTTTGAAAGTCAAATATTAATTCCTCTGACATTTTTTAGAAGTGGGCCTCATCAGCTCCCTCTAATAAGTAACATAATTTCACAGTGACTCACGTGCATGGGAATTAAAGTTGAGCATTTTCCCCCAGACCTGCAATGGTTGAGTTAGTGCTGCCATATATTCTGCATGGATTTGTATTGGTTGCCTCAGTATGTCTAGATGCATTACATGGATATCGAGCATGGTGGAAGTGCCATATGTTTTACTAATACTCCAAAAGCATCCTCATGTTTGTAAAATAACACTTGGTGTTTTTTTGTGACTGACCCTGCTCTGTTGTAATTCAGCAAGGATATTTACCAGTAACTGCAGCACTTTTGGCTCCCTTGAAAATCACTTCTGTACACAACAAAAACTTCTCTTTAGAAGGAAATTATATCCCGGAGGTTTCAGTGTGGTGTCCATGCCAATCTGCACTGCTTTCCTGCAGGGAATATTCCAAACTATCCCCCGTATTTTTCTGTACGTTTCGTCTTCTTCGTCTTCTTCGTCTTCTCCTTCTCCTTCTCCTTCACCTTCTCCTCCTCCTCCTCCTCCTCCTCCTCCTCCTCCTCCTCTCTCCTGGCTTTCCTTCACCTGAGGCACGAGATTGCGATATCTCTGCAACCACGGGGTGGGCAGTAAGGTGTGTTATCGCTGTTGACACACTTTAAGGGGCAACACACATGCAAAAGTGACACGCATACGCAGGTACTGCATTGCACAGATAAAACAGATTGTGACACTTCCCTTCTCTGTGTACCTCAGGGGCACGGAGAGAGAAACAACATGCCCTGAAAATGACAGAAATGCCATTTTATGTTATGTCCCACAGCTCTTTTTTTTTGCTCAAATATACGGTTACCTTTGCCATTGCACATTTTGTTTCTGTTTTGCTGTGTGCATTATTTGTATCCTACCTCTAGCCACATTGTCTCCTCCTTTATCATTATCTCCCAAACTAGCTAATAAATCTGTGTGCCGATCGCGCTTGCTCCAGCATCCTAATGCATATTCATACCGCCGCCACCTAAATATTCATGAGCAAATGTCTGGCCGAACAGCCTCCCCAGCCAGAATAGTGAAATATAAGACACACTTTGGCTGTTTATGTGCTTGTTTCGCTGCAGTTTGAGGAAATGGGTGGTACAGTTTTGGAGGAGTTGATGTATTTGCGTGTCCGAAGGAGAATTATGGGTGCTGAATTTCCCCTCCGACCATGCAGACGACCTCACGGAGCTAGTTCCTACTTATTTTTTTGGAACGGAGCTGGTAGTTTATTGTGAAAAATGAGCTGAGTAACAACTTTTGATAGGGTTTATTTTGCAGAGATGGCGCGCATACATCATGGTTTCGACAATAAATGACATATTACCATGCAAAAAAAAGAGAAGCATCTATATTGCTTTTTCCACAACCAAAAACAAAACCGCACACATCATATATATTATCAGCTCAAGTTACATCTACTTTGGAGATGATGTATTCTATTAAAACCCTACATCTTCTAACCAAAGAATCACATCTTCATTTTTAACAATCAAAATGAATGCAGCGTCTTAGAGATGTCATCCCATAAACAAAAAACAACGCAATGAGGGAACTACATTTTTCTTTTATTCACCTCATACATTCTCTGGATGTATACCAGGAAAGCAGATTGATGGGCAGGAATATGAAGTTGTCACACACAGGAAGAGGTTGTGATTTGTTTTGCTCAGTCGTTGCTTTTGAATTTGTAAATACAGTCCGCTACAGCCAGGCTTTGGGGAGTGATGGAATAGATGTAACAGGATTACATCGTTAGGATACAATAAAAGGTAACTGTATTCCCTTACAGGTAACATTTAAAAATATGTAATCAGATTACTGGCAGGTTTACAAGGGTACAAAACATGTTTCAAAGCACAACAATTACAACAGTTCAAGAGTTCACTGGGTGGGAATTTTGCCATCTACTGCTTGTTGTAAACAAAAACGGAGCATTTCAGTCATTTTTATAAACTGTTGTTTAAGGTCATTTGTTTCGTTGTCTATCTGTAGACAGGAGGCAGGCTTTTCTTTGTTTGAATACTGATTAAAGGACACATTTTTAATTAAATAACCTTTTTTTTCTTCTGAGGTTACATTGTTACATGTTGTTAAGGCCCTTAACAAAGAACCTATTACACTCCCTAAAGTTTATGATTTTGATTTTCTCTTTATGTATTTGCATTGCATTTGATATTGATCTTGTGTAGGAAATAATCAGGTTACATTATAATACTCAGATTACGTAATGTAAAAGTAACTGTAATGGAATACCTTTTTTAGAATAACCCTCCCATCCCTGGTCGCAGCACACAGACATTAAAATGTAATATCCACAATGACATTCAAACCTTATTTAAAGCAATACCCCACTTTGTGACCTTTATCTTCACATCTTTAGCATTACGAGTAATAATCGGTACAGGAGTTAGGGAGCACTTCCTGTGTTGTCAAGGGAGCCAATTAAAGGACGAGCGATTCAGATTGGCCGCGGAGAGCTGTAGTCCTGGAAACATCAAAGACTACATTACTAACGGTCCTCTAACCTTCTACTTCAAATCTTCCTCTTGGTCACAAGGCAGAGGACCTCCTGGATATTGATTCATGTAAACCAGATGATTCAAGCTTAGCTGAACAAAGTGACGGTGCTTTTAAAATTAGGGTAACTGCTAAGTCACCAATTGCATAAAAAAAGGCCTTAAGGGAATTTCATTTATTATAGCCTTTTCACTACCAATGTTTAATAGTCTGTGTAGTTTTCATATTTCTTACACTTTTATTATACCTGAACCCTCAACACCAGGTATATACATATAATGCACACTCATTTTTAATTGTTAATGATTCATTGAGTGTGATTACAGTTTCTTTAGGTCAGGGTACGTTTTTAAAGCCCCAAGCGTACATTTGTGGGGAATGGACTTTTAACGGTGTGTCCAGCAGTCAAAATACTGATAATAATAGAGGCATAATCATAGATTCTATAGAGGCGGGGGTGGCGAAGACCATAGGGGCTTGGCCTGGGAACTGGAAGGTCACCAGTTCAAGTCCCCGAAAGACCAAGTGCCACCGTGGTGTCCCTGAGCAAGACACTGGTTACCTACACTGCTCCCCGGGTGCCGTACATAATGGCAGCCCACTGCTCCTAACACTAGGATGGGTCAAATGCAGAGACCGCATTTCGTTGTCCTAGTACTTGTACTCTGTGCAATGACAATAAAGTTGAATCTTCTTCATCTTCATCTTCAAGATGTAGTAAGTAGTACAAAATTGCACACAACTATTATTTACTATTTATTATTATTTATCTACACAATTATTGGTGATCTTTAAAAGTGCATTTGGATATACTGTCAAATGTTTTGTAAAGTAGTCTTGAAATGTATTTCTACAAATGTACTTTGTTGTTTTCAAGCTAAAACTTTTGTACTCCATTTATCATTTTTTTTTAAAACAAGAATGCATCCAAACCCTGAGCATACTATCAACTTCCTTTTGATGAACAAAGTACAAGGAATTTCTATTTCACTTAGTCCATCTCAGCACTAGGCCACTTCCATCCAGAAGAAATGGAGCCTTCTCCAAAAATTAAACAAGTGATAATGTTGTATGAATAATAAGAAGACTGACAGCTTGTCCTTACATCTGCTAAACGTCCCTCATTCCATTCGATCCACCATAGCGGGCATCATATGGACACCAAATGTTCATTTGTGAATCGTTTTCTAAAAAGCCCAGCTACACATATTTTATTTTCCTCACTTTAGCATGTCTAGCAATCCTGAGTATGGGTAATTCATTGTCCAACAAGCCACAATACGTCTCAGTCAGTGACGAGTAGCTCTTAGGGATCGTAGCATGCACAAGTGTGTCTGAGTGAGTGTGTGCACATGAATGAAGACCCTCCTTAACAATGGGCCCACTTAAGATGAGCTGTGTGCTTCATGATCTGCGTAGATGTCTCATTGTCAATCAGTCAGCTGTCAGCCCCACTGTTACGTTGATTGGGGAAAAAAAATTCAGAGTCTCATCTCTATTCAGCTCATTAGGGGGGTCATGGGGAGGTAGAGTAGTAAAGGCCAATGAATATGACTGAATAGCTCTGGTCATCACGTAGACACACACAGTTGTTTTTTTTTACAGCTTTTCTGTCTGTTCTGTCTGTTTCTCATACTCACTCCATCACACTTTCCTCTTTCTCTTGATTGCCTTGCCTCTTGGTATTTCTCCTGATGTACCGCACAGAAAACGGCAAATTGCAATCTTCAACTGAAGTATGACTGACAGCTGCACGATTGCTCACTTTCCACCCAGCTTTGATTGGCGCCCGAACTGTGTGTAACAGTAGGCTAATTTTATGAGATGCTCTGTACATTATTTAAATTTTAGGTAGAATTGGTGCATGAATCAGCTAGAGGCATCTGGTAATTGATGGTCTGCTGAACTCCACCTCCTTAAATTAGCCTTAATATACCTGCATGATAAGATTTAACGGTCTAAACTCTCAGTAACTTTCTTAACAATGTGTCCTTGTTCTCAGATAGAGGTAAACAGAAGTAGCCTCCTCATTTCTAACCACAAACCGAAGAACAGCTGAGATGATTATATTAATCCGCACAACTGCAGTTTCTGTCTAGGTCATAGCTAGCTAGCTAATTTAGCTAACTAGCCTATAGGTTGAATGAGCTCTCTGTGCCTTTTTATTTCCCGCATAATTTTTAACATAAGAATCTTTTTAAATATGAACTTGATTGAGACTGTGCTAAAGATGGTTTGTTCCTGGAAGTAAAATCTTATCCAGTGGTTGTATGACCATTAACCGGTGTTTAGGAAACAAAGCTAACCCTGTCTTGGCTAACGTTGGCAGGTGTTGCTGCAGTTTGGACATCTCCATATTTAATCAAGAGTTTGATGGTTGCTAATGCTATCTTAGCGCTGGGACCAGCCAGGATGATGTGCTATTCATGAATGAGAGTTTTTTAGTTTAACTTATTAACTATTCGTTAAAGATGTGCTCCTTGGCTTTGGAAGTTACGTTAGCTTACTACTCAATCTAGTCTCTCTAACCCTTGTTAGTGCTCTTACTACACACAGATGCTACACTCCATTCAAAACATAACAAATCATTGCTTATAAATGACGGCCCACTGCTGGAGCGGTTCACCTGAAAAGCAGCCAAAAGCTGGGAGCCATCAGCGAGAGAGTGGAGGTTCTGATGGGTCGTGTCTCTCTGTTTTCATCTCCTGTACCCCAAACTGTGCTTACAGATTATTTTTCCGCTGGGACACAGAAAAATTAACTTTCAGTCTGGTTTGGCTGCCAAATGTCCTGCAACTCACGGCACATTCTGTCCAATACAGGGACTGCTTTAAGCGTGGGTTCTGGCAGCGTTGCTACATCTGTTTTTTTTGGGAGACCAGTCTGCTGCTAGACTATTTTTAACCTGATACCTGGAGCCTGTAAAATGTTATTTTCCTTTAAAAATGGATGGCCACTCTTCTATTCATTGTGTTGTTGCGCTATACTGTAGACCTCCACTACCTCTCTTACTGCAATATAGCAGTACATTAGAAATGCCCTTGCATCACCATTTCCCCTAGCAAGAACGGTTTCTCCTTTGTGGCCAGGAATAAGGGGGTTGCCTCTTTATATATTGACTCTCAGCCTCTAAATATTTAAAGCTTAAGAACCGCTATCATCTCCCTCTGTCTGCTTGGGTCACCATCCTCACTAAACTCGATTTTCACATACAGCCTTGTGCATTGAAAATTCTCTAAAGGTGGAGCAATTCCTTGATATATATTGACCTAAAGTTTGAGCAATTTTGAAAGTTTTCAAGACTTGTTGCAGCAGTTTTTCATTTGCCTTGTTTTGGGGACCAATATCCTCAATTCAAATGTCAACTGTGTGAAAAATACACACTTTCTGAAACCAACATGAACACATTTGGCTCATTTTAATCCGGCTCTGATTGGGTTGCGTTTGTTGCCTTTGTTGGTTGGGAATTGAGATTGGTTAGTGAGAGGCTAAGCCAATCAGGGGTAGATTAAGGCTGGAAATCCATGCCTTCGTTGTCATTTTGCATTATAGTCAAACCTATGAGCTTCGGTTTGGGGGTGTGTATTTTTTTGGAGCAATGGGCATTTGTTGTCGGAAACAAACTTAGAAATATTGCCTTGCGGTCCAATTGGACATTTTAAGCACTACTGGTGTTTGTCATCTCAAACTAAAATATGCAGGAAGAACTGAATAAGACTGCTGCAGATGTTCTTTTTTCATCATGTTTCAACAGTAAACAGTGGGTTGAATACAAAAAAAAACAAATGCTTCTGTACTCGCTCACAAAGGCAACAATAACGTAGAAAAAAAGGCTTTGTTGGTTACTGTTGTTGATATTGACTCCCTTTTTAGGATCCTAGCATTTCTCTCACAACATCAATAATAGGAGGAAGAGATTGATTGGTACAATTGTAGCAGATCTCTCTAACCTCTCTGATATCAGCCCGAGAGTTTAAAGCAGAAGCTGCCAGCAGGGCGACACTCATTCTGGGATGAAGAGTTCATTTTCAAATGATGGGATTTGAGGATTCGGCAATAAGACGATCTCTAAATCCGTTAAAAGTGTGCTTTACTGCTAAGATAACTGTAACTACAACCCAACCCACGCTCACTGATCTTATCATATGCAGTGTGTAATGTTCCCCTTTGGCTTATAAAATAAAATGGATCATGACCTGAAATCAGCGTCGACATGTATTAAAGCTACGTGATACTTTGAAGGTGTTACCTGTCATTTCACTAAGGGGGAATGACGATTTGGTTTCCTGTGATTTTTGAAATGTTATACAAGTTTGTAATGCATGATGTTTATTTATTTTAAAAAGTTCCAATTTGATTATGGAAATTACAATTAGAAAAATATGTGAAGCAGCAAAAAGATGGGTAAGATGGGGTCGCACACACACAGGCAGATCTGAAGACATAGGCTCTGGAGAGGCAGACAGACGGCAATGTGTGTGTGTTTGTGTGTGTGTGTGTGTGTGTCTTTATGCCCCAGCTGAGCCTCGGCAGAGCAGCAGCACAGAGGCCAAGTTAAATGGGATGGGGAGATTAAAGGCAGTGCCGGGGCCCGCTGCCTCTGTATTCAATCACCGCTCTCCCACACACCTCCGCCTGCATGCTGATCGAGCTGCAGTGAAAGGAGCCATGCACCCTGCCACTCCCATACACAAGTGCACAGAGTACACACTTGTTGCGGGCGTGATATCACATTTGTACCGGACGATGATCAAAAAGTATCAGATTAAACTCCTGTAAATAATATTAACCCTGTTTAAGGGTGTTCCTGCTGCAGACGTTTCTGGCGTAACAACACACTTATTCCTTACTCAGTGTTAAATATCACCTGGTGATTGTTGTAGCAACACTACAAAACTAGATCAATTAGGCTTACAGGATTCAAGGATTTATTTGATTTGTAAATTGGTTGATTAAAAAATACAAGATTGATTTTATAAAGGAAACTGCAGATTGGTAATCAGCACTCATAACCTTAAAAAAAAATAGGTTCAGTATGGACTAGAGCCACTAGAGCTCATTGACATTTCATTGTAACATCAAGCCAATTCTCTGCACTCAATGCTGCTATTATAACGTCCCTACTTTTCTAATTAGGGTTCCTTGTAGGGTTACCATATACAGCATTTGCACAGAACATGTTTTTAATCAAAATAGTAATTTGCGTGATGGCTAAACTGTAAATAAGATTTATAACATGAAAGCTAAAGAGCATAATCTGCTACAGTATGTCCATGTATTTTACTGCACTTCTGGTTCAGTGGTTAGGTATTCCCATTGTGTTGCTGTGTTATGTATTTCTTCACACACAGGCTTATAAATGCTTAAAATATATACAGCCCCGGAAACAATGAAGAGACCACTCCACGTTTTCCTAAATCTTCATCTCTCTGTATGTATGGCAGCCATTCCAGTGTCTGTTGAATTCCAACACAGAGAAAGATTGACAGTAGTTTATTGAATACAATAAAATAATAATAATCATTTAACTCAAAGACATGTCTATCAATAATTAAACTAAAGAAAATGATAATGCTGAAGTGGTCTCTTAATTTTCTCCGCGGCTGTATATTTCTTAAAAAAGGAACAAATTACAGAAAGGATTCCAGGGAAATATTGGATTTCAGTTTCTGGTATCGAACATCCTGTCAATTATTGCCAGGTGTCACTTCAAAAATATAATCTGTTTCTTAAAAAAAAAAGATCTGATCAGTAACCTAATCTGAGTATCACAATATACAAGTAATGTAACCTGATTACTTTTGGGTTACCCCAATAACCCCCATGATTCATTTTAACATGCACCTGCAAGTGTCTTTGAGTACCTTTTGGAAAGAGCTCTATAAATAAAATGTTAGATTATTTATTCATTTATGGATTTAATTTTACTTGGTGACTGATGGATACACTTCCGACAGAAGTAAACCAACACAGGACTGAATACAACATAACAGGAAGAATCAGTATACAGACATTTCTTTAAAAGCCACATGTGGGGGTGGGGCTTGAGTTGGCCCTCAAAAATGTAAAGTATTAACATTAATGGGATAGTTATTTTTTTGACCTACTTTATTCCATTTCACTCTTATTCTGACACAAAAGGTCTTATTCAAAAACATCTACCCCAATACATCCTCAGTAGCACAGTTTAGACAGGAGTTATTCATATTGACTAATATATTAAAACAGTTTGGATCTTAGACCCTAAGAATAACATCTACATAGAACCAGCCAGCCCTGATCAGGAGCCTAACACTGTCTGACATACTTTGCGTTTCTCCCTCAAGGGTTCAAAAAGAGAAAGATTATTGGCATACTCACATTCATCCAGGGGCTCTTTGTCTGGGAAATCATAGAAACATTTAAAGGACTTCATCGCCCTGTTGTGATGCATCCTCTGGGGAGAACAAAGTGCATAAATGCAGCAGTTTAAGCAGCACTGGTGTATGCGCATAAGCGTTCCTGTGTTACCGAGGGTTACAGGGTTCATTTGTTTTCCCTTTGCTCCCTCCGTTTTAATTGATGATCATTCATTTTTTTTCAAAACTAACACCCTGTTATTAAGCCGACTTCATTAGTCTAAAACACTAACGCTGGAGGAAAGAGGGCGTCTCGAGGGAAAACACCATTCTTTACAAGGTCACAGTAGAAGAAAAGGCCCAAGGTTTATTATAAAAAACCCTATTAAGTTACATGGGGACTTGGTTAAGTGTATTTGAATAATGAGTCATAGGAATAGAAACAAAACATGCATTAGGTTGATGAGAATTTGTCTATAAGCCTCTGAATGTGTTCTTAATGTATTTGAACACAAGTATGATGTATCATTTGCCCTTAGTGAGATGGCAAAGTCAACAAGTTGCTAAAAATCTCAGAAAGCGTTAAAGTAAGGTCTATTGAAAGTCCAAAGAACTCAAATTTCTTGTTTTGTCCTAAAAGTAAAAACATGTCCAAAAACCAAAGCTTTTAAAAAGGTTATTAGACAGAAAAACAATCAGTTTCTTTATTTTTCTATTTGTTTCCTTAGTTTTCTCAAATAAATTGGTTTTAAGTATCCAAAACTTTGAGTCTTCGGTTACTCTAGCCTTCTTTAATGCTTTATTTTAGAATGACTTTGAGCTAAATGCTAACATCCACATGCTAATGTTTAGCGAGTAGCCGTAACAGTAATGTGTTTTCCACACTAAGTCAAATGAAAGCTCTGTATCGTCCTGTTTACTTATGGTCTTGTGCTTTACAATGACCTGTTGAGAACACGATAGGATCCCAGTGTTTTTTTTTATCAAACAGATAGGAGTGGGAAGAAGTTTTAGCTGTGGTTGCATGGCAACATTCACTAATATGTGTATTTATTGTGCTGTCATTGTGCTTTCTTTTCTTCTATAAGAGTGTGTATGTGCTTCTGTGTGGCTGCTGCTTGCCCAAGCATTTTTACAGAAAAAAAGGGCAGAAAAGGGAAATCAAATCACTTTTTTGTTCAGTGGCTCCACACAGCAAGCGGAGAACAGGCTTGCTTTACCCAAAATAGACCAGTCAGACCACAGTTCTCTATTTCCCTTCCTAATAATGAGACAGCACTCCCAATGAGAATTTTCTCCAGAACTTTTCTCTCTGACTCATGGCTCCATAGGCAGGGCATTAATAATTTCATGGCTTTATGATGAATTTTTGGTCACTCGATCAGTGTTGGATGGGGAAAATGAATGTCTGTACATCAAGGTAATTTAAAGGGATTTAATCCGGTTCAACACCATGTACTGCACAATGCAAGACCATGGGAGATTATCTGCAGCTTTGTCTTATTTAGTCATATTTTCCATCGTAGTGGACTTGATTAAACTGATAAAGGACTCATATTTATCAATGCAATATGAAGCTGGAACCTGTAGCTTGGAAAACCAGTAGCCTTGCTTTGTTCACAGGAACCAAAATCCACTTTGTTTTCTCAAAGAGCAAGCACAACTACAAACTGCCAGACTATCTCACTTCTTCCAACCCAAAAACTGTCCACCACAAAGCTACTCAGTAGAATGTCAACCCTTTTGGGTTTGTTATTTGATTTAGGATGGGCATAACAATGTTTGCAGACATATTGTGTTACCTTTATACAGAGCTAGGCTAGTTGTTTACCCGTGTTCAAGACTCTAAGCTTACCTGCAGCTAACGTAAGCTTAAACGGGATCAGATATTAGACTTCCAAACTAATGGAATAGGCATCTTTCGTACAAGGTCAAACTAACTCATACCATCCACTGTATAAATCACTTAACTACTGCACTCTTTCTTCATGATTCATCATAAATAATGTTATTAAACTGTCTTTAAATCATTTATTTTCATCGTAACACATTGCTCTGAACAGAATTAATTGTCACATCTTAAAAGAAAGGTTATACTGTATTGTATCCAAAGTCATTTCATTTACAGAGAAACCTCCAGACTCCAAATAGTGATTTTAAGGAGCCCGTTCCATGTTCCTGGACCCCAGTTTCTTCCTGTTCAAGTGAAGATCGTTTTTGCGATTCTGTTCGGGCCTTACATCATCCCACCACTCTTTTACCTGGAGCAGTCATTCCGTCGGCTCCGCTCTCGTTCCTGTTACACCACATGCTGTTCAGCCGGCTCTTCCAGCCCCTGATTAGGCTTGTTAAAAGGATTCATTTAAAAACTAGCCCGCCAGTCCTCAGGGTAGAGGGATGACATCAAGGTTCGGCTAATGCACCGCGTGGATCCAAAATAGGATTTCAGTCTTGCAGTCTTGGCGCCGGACTCTCTTTTAAGAACAGCTGTAGCATACTGGAGTGACATAGCATTTTAGCTTTGCAATTTCTAACATGCACCCAAACAAATGCACCGTCTGTCGTCTTTACAGAACAGATGTGATGTTGGTTCACGTCAAGCTGCCATGTAGTGTTTCTGTGTAAAGTGGAGATTATGTGAAAACATTTCTGTTTGCTTAAGCCATTACTTTAATCTTTTTGATATTTAGAAAAGAGCAGTTTGTGCATTTGTCATCCTTATAGTTCATATTTCTTCTCAGCAAAACACACACTCCTCAGAGACACCATCGCCACCATTGTTTGCTTAATACACAAATCAATACGTTATATTTCAGCATTTAATGGTCCTCACCTTACACTGCACAATTCTAGCACTGGCAGCAAGCTCGCAGTGTTTCTGTTTGGATGCAGGTGTGTGCTTGCTGATTGCTCGTACCACAAAGGTCCTGCTGATAAAAGCAGCATGGCCCCTATTGGCTGCTAGCATGTGCTAAATTGCCCCCCGTCAATCATCCGTCAAATATTTAGAAATCCATCAAATCACAAAGTTCCCTCCATAGGGAGTTTCTCTCCCACACACTCTCCCCCATGACTGAAACACTTGCATTGGACCCCTCTGTAACATAGTGACAACACTATCTATTGACTAACACATTGTACGTTATGGGCTAAGGGCGTGTGACATCTCCAAGCGGTTGACCAATCACAGCAGAGCTAACCAATCAGAGCAGACTGGGCTCTGGTTTCAGACAGAGGGTGAAAAGAGGTGCTGCAGCACAGGCAGTATGAGAAACATAAATATCTTTTAAAACATTAAAGCATGGAGACATGTCACAGACAGTAGAGACACAGATACAATATAAAAATGAGCACAATAGGGCCTGGGTTACTTGGCACTAATCATTGCTGTTGATCCAGAAATGTTAGATAACGTCTGTCTTAAGGAAGGCAGAAAGTAAGCATGTTTGGATCAAAACCATCTAATCTAAATGTAGATTTGACAAGATGTGAGAATGTAACAGCTAAGACAAACTAGGGAAACCTGCAGGCCAGAATGCCTTAGTGTTTAATGTGTGCTGCTACAAGTGTTCCTTTCTAAAAATTAGGATTGATTAAAGATACGTCATGCGGTTATTTTTAGTAAATTTCGTGGCAGAATGCTTTTTGTATCAAATTTGGAAACACATTGAGAGATCCTTTTAAAATGACCGGTTTGTCGTGCAGCCCAGCATGCAGGCCCAGCATGACTCAGACACACTGAACACTTTTAAAGGACAAAAACTTCCCCTTCCTACCAAGCCCATTTGATAAATATTTAAACACATGATTCAGCACATTGAGCCTTAAGTAGCAACCTTAAGCAACAAAGACGATGAAAAAAAAGTATGCAAGGGGGACACTGGCATGTACATTTGTCAATATATGGCAAAGCAATGGTAATGTGCTGTGGAACAGAGGAGAAATAATAAAGCATAGGAGCATGTCAATAACATGACGTAGTATTAAGCAGTGCGCTCTGCCACATGAATCCATCTTCTGCAACAGTCGGAGCTTTCATTTCACTCTAGGGTGGCCACACATACATTTTAATCAGCCATTTGGCTGGCCATGCTGACAACTGCTCCACAACAGAGGCTGATAAGGGTGATGATAAATCATTGCGCTACTGGTACAAGCTTTGGGTTTGTTTCTGAGAACACCTGCCAGTTTTAGAATTTTCCCACTATTCATGAGGCTATTCCAGAAAACAGGATTACTGCTTCCTCTTTTCTCAGTCCAATTTTTATGTGGAATGACTGAAGAGATTGGACATCCAATTTTTTTTATTTAAGCTACTATGCAATTTTAATTCCGAGCAGAAATGGGAATTATTTTTTAAACAAATGCGAAGTCATGCTGTCTGGAAACTGCCTTGGCAGAACTGTGTATTCTGTAGCATTTTCTCAGCCCCTCTACTCAAAATAAAGAGAGCAATACTTTCTTGGGTTGGAGAGGTTTGGTTAAATTCATTTCTCGTTTAGTTTTGCATCCCTGGCACTGTGCCTTGGAGTATCAGCCATGGGGACGCTTGGGGCAATTTGTTTTAGAAAAGTAAAAATGGAGTCGGCTCCTGCTTTACTTGGGGGGCTGAGACCAGCTTTTCCTCAAGTTCTTACATCATATTTAGAAGGACTGCAACACACCTAGTACGCTTTCAGCAGAAATCAACTTGTTTAAAACTCAAAAATCTCTTTTGCAGTTCTCTACGGACTTACATCTCTTTCATCCCAAATATGTGACGTCATTGGGCCCAAAAATACTTCTCCTTTTGACTTACTTTGGATAACTAAATCAATGACCCATAATGGAGAGTTTTATAGCCCTTGTTTAAATCATTAGAGGGAAAATGTGCTTAAAGCCAAATCCTGAATTATTTTCACACTCCGTTCTTTTGACTGAGCCAAGACGCCTGTGGCTGTGGATCTGAGGCGGGGCTTAAGAAAGATGCTCTGTGGGACCAGATCTGGGTATTTTTGTACACTGAGAAGCAGGCCATTTTGGCGTTATGCTCCAGTGAGCAAGTTTCATAGGAATGAACGGGATCCTACCTCCAAGGGTTAGGGTTAGGGTTAGGGTTGTCAAATCCAGTTATCTTACATCCATGGTGGATTGCCATGAAATGTAGTACCTACATTCATGGACGGTGACTGATTTTGGTCACACATGACTGTCCTCTAGCACCACCGGCATGTAAGACTTTCCCTTTATCCAACAAAATGTCCAACTGGATGATTAAGCGCCAACATTTTGTGCGAATATTCATGGTTCCCTGACGATATATCCTAGTTGATTTTGGAGATCATTTAATATTTGTGGCTTTGAGTGAAATTTCAGACTTCAGTTAAACTTTTGATGGGATTACGGTGAAATGTTTCCCCTCTCACAATAACTTTATTAACCCTAAGTTTCTGAACGATCGTGGCTGTGTATTTTAATGAATTATCATGACCTTGACTCTTTGAATCATGCTAGCTTCAAAACAAGTTGAAACACGGTTTACAATTTGCCTTACAAAGAAAATAATCAAAAACAACAACAATTTGACAATTTTGATTAAGGGTTGAGCTTCAACATTTGGAGAAAAAAAAGTGATGAACAATAGAAGTAGTATCAAGACTAAACTAACTGTGAAGAACACCTGCTAAAGCTCAATGCCATCAGAGAGGTTGCTAAACATATTTATAAGGCAGAGCACAATTATTGTATTCCTTTACGGTGTTCAAAATGAAAAGTTTCTTTACCAGTCAGCGCAGCTTTATATAATACATTAGAAGACAACAACATGAAACCTAAATCAATTCAGTTTCTCTGGAGCTACAGCTGTGACAGTATAAGCGGGGCCCTTGTTTGTTGTTGTTCTTTTTCTTGACTCGATGGAGCTCATTAATTGCCTACATTTCATCAGAGAATCGCAACGTCAAATCTGCCAGTCTTTGAGCATGTTGACTTCACACATGGTACCTCGGCGCCACAGCGATCTGCGCCATTACATAAGACATCCAAAAAGTCCTTTCAGCTTCTTGTAATGGAAGAGTTCCAAAAGGAGAAGCTACAGACAGAGAGAGGAGGCAGGAAGAAGGCATCCAAGAAGATGATCTGCAGAGATGGTGGGCGGGGTAGGATGCAGGAAGTGAGCGCGCGCACATACACACATGGACAGATTTAAATACGCACACAGGGGCTTACATGACAAGTCATTATCTGGCATCACCCGGAGAAGACAGAAGACTTGCAAGAGGGAGTAATGTGAGAAGACATGAAGGAGAAAAGCGCAAGCAATGTGAAGGAAGAGGAGGAGCAGTGGAAAGGGTAGTGTTGCTTGGGTTGGTTTGGTCTTTATCTCCGAAGTGCAAAAGATATGACAGATTGGATTTGTTGGCATTTCCCCGGTAAGACATCTAGTGTTAGATCTTTGGCCCATTTGTAATCACTTCCCCTTCTTGGTATTGGAAGAATTGTATTTATAGACCTGCATGTAGCACTAATGTGTGGCTTCTGCCTTCAGTACGGATAAACATGGCTAGAGTTTCGTGGACTTTGAGTCGGTGTGTTTACTTTTAAATAGACAACCTGTCAATACCTTATCATTTAAAGAGGCCATATGATGCTCTTCCCACACACTCTCCCCCTGCCTGAAACGCCTCGATTGGACTCCTTTAATAACTTTCGAACATAGTGACATCACTATGTAACACCAGCACTTCTATTGGCTAGCGCTCCAACACATTGCACATGACAGGCAAAGGGTTGCTAAACATCTATTTCTTTAGATAAATGAGACATGATACGCTCATTAACAGTTGAAATTGTGTATGACTACTTAACATTTCCGTGTAGAATTTATACAGACCCACTTCTAAAATGACTATTAACACAGGCATTGTCCTCCATCTGTAGCCAGGGCCACCACAGTGTGCAGATGAATCCTGATAGATCCCCCATTACCCCGGGAGTGACCCCTCACAGCTCAGTTCATTAAGCCAGCCCACCCAAGTGTTCGGGACTCAAGTCCAGATTTAATCACAACTTCCATCCTCTTGCCAATCACAATTAGATCCTGATAAGCCTCTCTAGGATGGCACCCGAGGGCCTCCACACACAGACAAAGGTTAATTTGCAAGCAGCAAGGGCCCGGCTACGAGGACGAAGGTCACCTGATTGAATACATCGAGCATGTGTGCGTAAGATGGGGGGGGAGGCTTTTACAAAGTTCATCAGTATTCATGTGTTTCATTCGTGGCTAATGGGCACTTTACCTTCAAAGAGGTGCCCCTGATAGGATGTGGCCCTTAATGAGAAATAGCTTGTGGTGAGTCTTTAGGTAGGTGAAATTTAAAAGTAATTTCCTATTGTCTTTAAAAGTCCCTTCACACATGTGGTCACATCTGTGGGCTTCTCATTACCACAGCAGTCGTCCCTGTCCTGGGGTCTGGTAAACCTTCAAGAAGTTACCTGTCTTTTGAAATGAATGTGAACATATCAACACCTTATCTTTAACACGTATCCATGAGATTAAGGTCAGATAAAGTAGTATTATGCTTTTTGGGGTTTTCCCTTTCCTGTAGTGTGTTGTGAAGGTGTTTTGCGCATGTCAATGGTCTGCAAAGGCTCAAACACCAAAGTTTCCCCCCTGCCTGAAACGCCTTGCTTGTATTGGTTTGTTTTTGGTGACATATTGACATTACTTCTCGTATTCAATCAGATAATTTAAGTGTTTGAAACATAAAAAGTTGAATTCATAAGCAACGAACACACCCTTTTCTCACAATACACTTCACTTTTCAGCAGTTATAGCCTATCTAGCTTATGGTGGCTAATGTTAGCAAATAGCTTTTTCTAAATGTAAACTTGGTTGCCCAAGTACTTACTGTAAACCACTTACTGAAGGGAAACTTGGGAATTTAAGTGGCATTAGGAATGTAATTATTCTGTGTGGAGAGAAATGACCGTTGTACAGCAGAACTTACATCCCCTCACTTTAAACGGAGAGGCGGTGTTCAAAATGTCTTATCCCATATTTAAAAACATGGGAGTCAATTTCCTAGCCTGTGTTAACATCTTGTACAGTGTATACATACAGTGAGTGTTCTCAGTGAACCCCACTCCTTTGAATTTGGTAACTTGTGTCTTGTGGCAATTAAGCATTCATAAGATTCCCAAAAAAACAGACGACTGAACACACATTTAACAGGAGAGACAGACTCGTTTTATTGTTACCCTGTTTATCATTTCCTCCTCTGACCTCGCATACTATGGTGCAATGTGTTTTCCAGGCCAGCTGGCAGCGGGGACGTGTGAGATTGTGACGCTGGACAGGGACAGCAGCCAACCACGGCGGACCATCGCCAGGCAGACGGCTCGCTGCGCCTGTAAGAAGGGCCAGATCGCCGGGACTACAAGAGCCAGACCTGCCTGTGTGGACGGTAAGAGGAGGAGGAGGAGGGGCAGGAGGGAGCCCAGCTTAGCTAGTTGCCACTTCAGTGAATACTACTCAAACATGAGTTGTTTTCTTCAGGAGGTGTGTTCATCCTTTGTGTTGGATTATGTCCGTGTTGAAGTACATGAAGAGTATTAAGTGTAAAATTCAGCCACAGAAAGGTGTTGAATCACATCAACAGAGCAGCTAAGGGGTTGATGTTCTTAAGAAGAAGCTTAAGGTGGATAAACCTACGATATGGAGCTGAGAAGATCACAGGCCGGGGATGTCTTTATGATGTTAGTAAAGCCTGGAGCTAATATATTTACAGTTGAACCGTTTTTAAAAAGCGTGGCTGCAGGGGGGTTTCTGAATCCGCCGCCGACAGATGGGATCCTGTCCCAAATATCTGATTTGATTTATTTATTCTTTCTTATTCCTATTCTATTATTTTAGTTCTTATTTTTCTTATTTCTTCCATCACGATTCAATACAAAAACAACCTTGTTTTCAACCGGGATAAGGTTATTTTCCGATAAGTTAACAGGAAGTAATGTCACACTTAATTAAAATCACCATATTTGGAGATGATTAGCTTTCACAGGTCAGAGATGTCGAGAGAAGTAGAATCATAGAAAATAATAACAACATTGAGCTTTGTGTACAGTGGAGAAAATAGCCTTATTAAAGAAAATACATTTCTGTCGTCACTTCAAGAAAGCTCAGAGAATGCTGGTTTCGTTTGTCTCTTCATGACATCTTCATTGACTCTTAGGATGCCTGTCACTGACTCCGTGTCACATGATGTGGCCTCTATCCTGGGGTGGGAGGAGAGGTTACTCCATGTGCACAGGTGACGGCAGAACAAACCGCTCTGTTAGTTTGGAAAGACCTGCAGCGAACTGTACCTCTGGATGTCTTGTTTTGGTCGTGATTCAACCGCGCCTTCACAGTTTTTGTCTCCGATTTGACGAGCTGCCTATCCCCGGCACGCTGTTTGACTGCCTCCACCTGCTGATCGCACGAGGGAAAGGCTTTGTGTAAGAGGGAGGCTTAAAAGTACATATACGGCAGGCACAGCTGAATGTGACACTGGAGACAAATTCAATTTCTTCCTTAGCCAAACCGCTTCCCGCTGAGATTTGTGCGCTCTGCCTGAGCCCAAAGAACAATCTGATCTGGAACACATGACCACATGGTCTCCTGCACTATTGAGTCAATTTGTTTTCCTTAAGTGTGCCTGTACCCGCAAGTAAATAAGTTATATGAATGCTGCATAACCCTTACAGTATCCAGATAATATCAGGAGGTATTTTTTTAAACGTGGCCTCCATTGAGTACCGTGGGCTTGATACTCTCTGTGTAAAGAGCTTTCGCTTATCTGCTGCCTTTTTTAGAGACCTGCGCAGGTGGATGCCAGTTGTGCATAGCAAAAAAAAAAAAACACACAGAAAATTAAACTCATATAGGTGATTTTCCCCCAAAAAATATGTATAAATATAGAATTCTGATGATGAAATGTGCTTTCCTGAACTTAGGGCAGGTTTGGTTGTGCACATTTCATACACAAAAGCAATTCCAAGTGCTTGACAAAGTGCATTAAAAACATAAAAGAAATGAAGCATAACACATTAAGATGCAAATTAAACCATTTCCAAGAAATTGAAGAGATAAAACAGGGGGAAAGATAATAAACGGGGTCATAATCATAATGTTAATTTGGACTCTGGGAAGAGTTAGCATGCTACTACCAGATGACCTGAGAGGCCTCAGAGGGCTTTATGGTAATAGACAGATATGTGTTTTGGTCCTATCATTTAAACTCTGTCGAACACTTTTGGCCGATGTATTTAATTTAATTCCTTATCATAAATAAATACAACATACAAAACATTTAATTTAACATGGTAATTAAATTCAGCTAGCTCTAAATGTCATATGTACGTTTATTGTGATAATTCTCAGTCATTTAAAAAAATCGGTTTAAGTGGCTCGGTGGTTATTTGCTCTGCAGGGAGGCACTGGGATTGAATTTCGACCTGTGTGGAGTCTGCCGTGCTCCTGATTAGTCCCACAGCTCCAATACACACTCTTCGATTGAAGGCTTTACAGTAGGTCACTCAAAGGTGGGAATTTAATAAGGGGTCGCCAATTGTGACAGTGTCCGTGTGCAGTGTTAAGCCAGTTCTGGGCAGCAGGATTCACCAAATACTGGACAAAAAGTACCATTAAAAAAAATGTATATGCAGCCATGTCCCAAATGGTGGTGACATTTATTCCCTGATTTGAGCTTCCTCCCAGGAGAAACTTCAGGAACAAAAGTCTCTTTCCTCGCTGTTCTTCCATACCCAGCATGCTTTGTGGAAGGGTATGAAATGGATCCATAGAGAGTAAATTGTAGCTCCATGAGCACACTCGAGTATCCACTTCACTACACCTCTGAGATACTTGTAGTTAAATAATATTATTTTAACCATTTAATAGAGTCTACAATACATTCTAAATACACCTATAATGCATTATAACCTGCCTATAATGTAGTACTTGTACATTATAGTAAAAGATCATGCTTTAAAACAACGATCATAACACAATGAAAAAACAATGACTGACAAATCATTCATAATTGATGGTCACGCTTTTTTTTTTACTTTATCAAAGCAAACTGAGATCATTTATAGTGATTTATAACCAGCTTGCCAAGTTTCATCATGACATACACCCCAAGGACAATTCATAACAACAAGGTTCATTATATTTCTTTATTCAATACAATTCAAAATTCAAAGGTTTTTGCCATGACAAAACTAGGGTGTAATTTCGTTACGTATGACAAACTTTGATCGCAGGTTCGTCAACAGTGCAATTTACAAGACCGAGAAAAATCTATATAAAAAACGGTGTCTGAGTCTGGTGGTCTTAGTCCTGACTGCAGCAGACAGCACAGTTTGTTGCTGGGGTGAAGAGGGTCTTTGATAATCCTGTGGGCTTTCTTCCTGAGCCGCTGGGAGTAGGGGTCCTCCATGGATGGCAGCTCTGTCCTGGTGATGTGCTTTTTCACAACGTTTTCACCACCTTCTGTAATTTACTCTGATTCTTGCAAAATATAATGTCCCTGTTGTGATTCTCGACCTTATCACTCATGAAAATGGTGTTAAGCTTTATAAATTGTTAGGAGTGATTTCCACTATTATGACATAGTGCAGATTCTGATGCATTATAAGTAAGGTTTCCATGGGCGCCTTTCAAAGTGTTGCAAAAAAAACCACCGTAACCATGCCCGCTGCTCTACTGCTGTTCATATTACACTGCCCACAGCTTGGTATTATTGCCATGCAAATGTGAGATCCTTGTCTCCACAAATGCAATCTTATTTGTTTATTCAGACTCTGACTCGGCTCACTTAAGGGACATGAGAACAGAACGAGAGCAGGAGAGAAAGCTGACATTGAAGACCCCAAACGCCACAAATGGGATTTCAATCTGTTTTAATCTTCCCGAGTCCTTGAGGTCTGCTCTCTGTTGTAATATGCCTTTGCCTCCGCCGACACAGCGTGTGTCCTTCATGCTTCAGACTCTGCATCCCGTGCATGCGGGATAATCCATAGCTCAATCAGCGGCCTCACCTGGCGCCCGGGACAGCGTGTGGTAATGAAAACAGAGGGAGTGCTTCGGCATCCTGAAGTCTTCCTCTTTGTTGTTCTGCATTTCCCATCTTGCAGGTGCTCCACGTGTGTTTATTGCTTTGAGGAGGTGAAAAGATGAGATGGGAGATAAGCCGTTGACATGATAAGCTCTTTGTAGCTACGCCTTTTGATGTCCGTAAGGAGAGTAGCTTGGAAAAAAGACAACAAAAGCTTCACAAATCTCTGCAGCATGAAATGCTTTCTCTCTCTGAGGGTCACTCGTAGCTGCGGTGGCAGAGAAAGCTCAGTCGGGAGTCGGCGCCTTAGGTGAATGCTGGGTTTGGTCTCCTATCGTTGGGATGCTTACATGAGGAAAGCCTCAAAGTTTTGAGAGGCTTAGGCCTGCTAGTGATACCGAGAAAGATGTGTACAGGGAAAGATTAACTCATACAGATTGGTGGAAGAGAACTGCAGATTTTTTTCTGTTCTTTTTTATTTTCACTCCATTTTAAAACACATGCATTATTTGCAGTTTCTGTCCAGCTTGAGAATAAAAGCCACTTATTTCATTGGTCTCCCTCTAACTCCTGAGGGAAAGTCTTTAGCTGCTAAATGCTTCGCTATTTTCATTAGCTAATTGCTCACCATGTATGTGCATTGTTTGGTGCTGAGCAGGTATTGCAGAGGCCGGTTAAATGATGCTAATAGAGCGGCTTTAGTGAAGAAAAACATGAAATGTGTGTGCTGAACAACCAAAACAGATGAAAGATGCTAAAACGCTCCGTAAACCGATGACAGCTGCAGGTAACCTTTTGAACGCAGGATATTTCATCATCATATCTGTGAAGTTACATTCCCAGCAGATGCAAATGATTCTTATCCCGCTAGGTGCGCAGCGCTGGTTAGCTTGCATATGAGGAATTGCTCCTTCGAATCAAGCAGTGATAGAGACAACAGTATGCGTTAGGCTCAGTCTCTGGGCTATTAGACAGTATCAGAGCTCCAATCATACTGCATCAGCCCACTGGTTTGATTTGATCCGGGGAGGAGAGGCTAAGGCCGCTCGGTCTGTTGGGAAAACATGTCATGTCAGCTCCGGCAGCCAGTTAGCAAGCTAGCAACTACCATGGCCCTGTCCAGAAGGACGGGGACTGAGAAAGATGGTGAATCTGTAATGTCGCTCCTTCTATCTATTTTCTCTTTCTTTTGGCCTTTTAACTTTCTTTTTCACACTCATATACGACACAGACTGAAGACTGATGACCACGGGCTGCAGCCTTGTCAAAGGGAGAGAAGCAGGACAGGGTAGGCAGATGGGGACCGCAGCCCGGGGAGGGTTGCTTATCCTTGGGTGTGTTAGATTTGAGACTGGAGCGCTTTTTATACACAAATCACACCCAGGAAACAACTGTGTCTATTTTGCACGCTGTCTTTTCTTATTGGACTTGGCGCTGTTGACGGAACACCATTTTCCACTCCAGGAATCTCCAATTTAGAATTCACTATTGCTGAAATATCCAACAAGGGGAAATAATAGACCTTTCGGCTGCAGCTGGATTTATTGTATTTAGTTTCAAGATATGAACCCTTCCATACTAATCTTACATTTAATGTTTGGTAGTTTAAATTGTTGTTGTTTGTTAGAGTTTGTCTAAATAGTGTACTTGTCATTTATTGGCATCAGTCCGTAGTAAATTAATCAAATATTTATGATTTTTCGTTGAAATGGAAATCATAATATCAGCATATTGGGAGAAATTTGGACCGGAATAATATCATTGTGTGTTAAAAATAGCCTTTCTTTGATAAATAAATACATTTCGGTCTGATGTGCTGCAAAGATGTATTGAATTGTATGATATCGGTGCTACTTTAACTCTTAAGAACTCATTAGCAACATTTCCTTCCACCTTTAAAGCTCTCAGAAACTCAGGTGTATGTATGTTGAGTTCAAGTTGCTGTTTTTCACAACTTTCTCTGCCTACCCGAACACACTCTTTTCATTATCGAGGCAGATTGAACTGTCAAGCCATCGCCTTCACACAGTGAGAGGGTTTCAATCCAGTGTTTGTGTTTTTTATTCCTTTCTCCTATTTCCCCCCTCAGAAACATTAATGCAGAGCTCTCTCTCCAGAGTGACTGATATCAAAACAGCTTCTTTGTGGGTTTGCACGCACAGGAATACTGAGCTGGTTTGTGTTTTGCAGCATGACAAGCAGAAATACAATACAAAGGAAGCCTGTGTTTTCTCCGCGGGGTGAAATAGCTGACGAGTGGTGTGAATTAGCATAAAAATAATGCAAAGTGTCTGCTCTGACTTTCCTTCTCTGGCAGTAACAGCACGTTTTCTATCCATTTACCTTGAATTATGTTCCTTTAAAGCCCACTGAATATCTAAATAATGAGAATCAATTACACGGCTCTTAAAAAAAACACCAGTTTTGGACATTTCTTAGAGATGACTAATGTATTAATTGTTTTTTTTTATATCAAATTCCTTCATCAAAGAGACTGTGGTTACTTTTATTTTGAAATCCCTTTCATTCAAACCATCACAGGCTTATAACATAATTAAAAATGTCTTACTTTGATGCACTTTTTGCAAGAACAGATATCTATTTTGCTACAGATGATGGATGTCAACACGGCCAAATATGAATAAGTATTTGCTCAGTGTGTGTGTGCTGGAGTTATTCCATACGCATACATTGACTTTAAATATTTAATATCCCTGATGATATAGCTCATACAGATGCTGTTATGCATTCAGGCGAGCAGTTATGCTCTTTCTTAATGAAGCTGCATTATCCCGCACATCCCTTCTGCTGGAACCCATTGCACTCTGCGTTCATAAATCTGCCGACGCGAGGTGATGAAGTGGACCCAGGTGTTCCAAGGTTCTGAGTTGATGATAACGTCAGAGGTTATTGATGCCCCATTGTTGTGTTGTTGCGCGCTGTGTTTTGTTTTTTTTCTATAATTAATCCGGGTCAAATGAGAAAGAGGCCAGGAAAGTTCTCCTGGAAAGTGCTCGATAAGCAAATAGCTAAAAGTGGTTAAAAGCTCTACCTGAAGCTTTCAGTCACTTTGGGTGTTTTCTTCCATGCTTTTATTCCGATACCGAAGCAATTGTGAGTCACCGGCTTTCTTTTTTTCCTGGAGAGTGGGAGAAAATCATTTGTGTATAATTCTTGCTACGTTTCTGTGCTGATTTAAGGCCAAACCGTTCAGCTGAAGATCAGCTCTGCACTAAGTGTTCATGAAGAGGGATGTTGGCTCGCTAGATTGACTTCGGGCGCCGCGTCTGGCTTTCAAATGAGCCATCAGGCCCTTGTGTTGAAGTATTACGGAGCTCTTCATAGAGCGGGATTCTTAGCAAGGCCAGCGCACCAATCACTCGGTAAGCCCATCACAGTCATCCTCACATCTCGGCCGTATAAATCCTTGAGAGCTCATGTGTCTAAGCTCAACTGTCATTCAATCCCGCCTTGCCTTTTACATCCTCTACCAACACACACAGACATATGCACTTATACATAAAGCACACATGAAATAAGTGTGGGCTTACATTAACAAGGCAGCTTCTCTCCATATTCCTTCTATTTTCTCAAAGTCCTTTTTTTTCCTTCTTTGAATCATCACCTCAATGCCCCCTCCTTAACGCCTTCCGCCTGTCCTCGGTGTTTCCCACAAGTCCGCTCTCCGGCGCTGTCGTGTTTGATGGTCCGTGCGCTCTCCCTCTCCACCTCGCTGGTGTAATTGGAAGAGAAATGTTCCTCGTTGTAGAAACGCATGTCCAAAGAGCTATGTGTGCTAGGCTACGGGCTATGAACAATTTATTAATAATTACTGCTTTTACGGACCCCCTCAGGGCAGAGGCTGCAATTTAGAGCAGGAGGAGGGCGTCAAGTGTCTTAATGGCTGAAATATTTCGATTGTATAACAGATAAATTGTCCCTCTGTACAATATCTTTTTTTATGAATATCATCATATGTCATCAATCCAACAGTGGAACTATTAATTAAATAATATTACAAATATTGTCATTCTAACAACCAGAAATTGTGTGGGTTTTTTTTTTTGTTGGGTGGGGGTTACATCTGGAGGGGGCTTTTGATGTACAATATTTTTTGTGCAACTTTATATTGATTTGGATTGACTGGATATAACGCAATATAATTTACAGTACCGCAGTCTCCTGTGAATGTATGACCTACAATTTAAATCTGTTAGTACTACAATTTTTTTACCACTCAATTACTCCTTGTACTAATTGATAATCAATGTGTTGCTCAAAATGTCAATGAACTGGGGGCCTATTTAGAGCTCAAACTAACAAAGGAAAAACAGTGTTGACATTTTCAGTTTTCCAAACATTCCCTTGAAATTACCTCTGGAAAAAAACTGTTTACTATAAACAAGTGATTCCGGGGACCCCTGAAAATGCTTCAATCTGTCAGCGCCATGTATGTAATCTGGCAAACATTGAGATGTGATAGGTAAAAAAAAAAGACAGCTTGTTTCCCGGTAATTCCTCGTATTTGTCTAAATGTCGGCCTGTGACGGCGTTGATGAAACACGTCCGCGCTGGATTGCGAAGCGGCTTTCATTGCCAGTTCTTGATGGAAGCGCCTACGAGGTGCGGGCCAATCATCTCTCGAGTCCTCTTGCCATTTTATTTCTGACAGTCGACAGAGCCGGGCTGCGAGCGTTCAACACCCCCCAATCTAACCCACACGAGCCCATCTAGCACGGAGAAAGAAAGTGCTTTCCCTTTTTAACCCCCCATTACTCACGATGTACTGATTCCATATGATGGGTGTCGGGGCCCTGCAGTGAACATCCCCTCCACTCCCCTGCACCCACTTACCTTCCTTTGAGCTCGTCCTTATTATTACAGTCACTTGTTTCCCCCCCTTTCTTAAGCTCCCACGGGACTCAGAGGCTCTGGGGGGGTTTGTTTTTAGGTTGGAAATATGAACGGATTGATACAGGAGTTGCAACGTGACTGACCGCCAACGTGATATAACAGATCAGCGGGGAGTCAAAGATCTGTGCTAGCTTCAACTGTCAGGGACAGAAGGGGGAATATAATAGGAGAGGACAGGGCTAGTGGCCTGAATTGGCTTCATTCAGCCAACAAACCAACAGTACCATGTGGACCTTGGTTTCACAATGTTAAGCTTTGTTTTACACCAAACGTAGTTAGAAAAAAAACCTAACATTGTAACACGTATAAGGAAAAGAAACAACTTTCAACAGAAACAGACTACTGACCAGCTACTTGGTCAGGTTTAGAGAAAGATTGTGATTTAGACACTTAATGTAGGTTAAAATAACTGCATTTATGGGCTGTCGCATAGCTCAGTTGGCTCGGTCCCTGTGCGGTTCCCTGCTTTAAATCCAGCCATGTAAAACACGGGAGGTTTTGCCTCCATTGGATGTCCACATCCATCAAGTTTTACTTTGATTTCAGTCATGGTTACTTTAATCCTAACCAAGTAGTTCTGTTGCTTAAACTTCAACGAGATATAGTTTTGTTGTCTAAACTTTAATTAGATGTTCTGTTCGCCAAAATGTTACGTCTCATTCGGTTCGGTTTTACGACGTAGTAGGTGCAGTTTGGCCGGCATGACGGATGGATATGATAGCAATAACCACAGATAAAGCTCATTTAATCGTCCGATAAGATTCTAAATGGCCCTATATCTACAGTGTCAAAACACCAGCTACAACTTAGTGAAAGCAATTACCCGTTGCCTGGCATCAAGCTATTAAGCTCATGTTGGCTCATTTTCAGCACAATTGGATGTGTCTGTTAATGATGGACAAATAAGCTCGACTGCATTGTTTTTACATAAGTCCTTGCTTATGTGTCTGCAAGGCCTTAACGTGATTGGGAGGTTGGGCGTGATGCCGCAGTGGGAAGTAATTTGGTGGTCGGTGGATGTAAATATACCACGCTTGTGATTATTCTTTATCCTCCTCATTAAAGCAGTGCAGGAACAGCTGCACGAGTACAGTGGGCAACTAAAGAAGGGAGGCACTCTATTGTGACTGAAATGATAAAATGCATAATTAGGTAGTCAATGTTGTGTTCCATCTCTCTCTCTTCCCCCCGCTCTGTCTTGCCGCTGATAGGTGCGTCTCGGCGTTTCCTCTCCATTTTCAGAAATGATGTTGTTCATTAATGCAATGCAATTCCAGGGCAGGGCCCGCCGCGTTTTGTCTTTGGTAATTTACCTTTATTGGCTCGCTTAGCAATTTCATCTGAACACGGGATCATTTAATAATGTATGCCTCTTGTTGTTGTGTACTGTTCCACCTGTAATTGCCATGCAGCTGGGTGCACTCGGCCAGATGAATGCGCCAGCTGAATGTGAGGACTCAATGTGGAAGAAAAGGGGGAGGAAAATTGGAAGATGGAAATGTTCTGCATGCATTGTCTTGATCTGAATACCTTTAAAAGTGGATAATATATCAAATTAATTTGATCAAAGGGGCGCTTTAATGCTTTTGTCTGGTTCATATTTGCATTTTGTGCCTCGACTGTGACATGTTAAATGCTTTATTCCTCTCATAATGTCTGTCTGTTCTTTTCACCCTCTGTCCGAAACCAGAGCCCAGTCTGCTCTGATTGTCTGCTACGTGTTGGAGCGCTAGCCAATAGAACCGTGAGTGATAGTGATGTCATTATGTCACGGAAGTACAAACAAAGAAAAACAATTAAGGGCGTTCCACGGGGAGTGTGTGGGAGCAGGGAACTTTGGGATGTTAGCCTTTGCAGACCATTTAGATGGGCAAAAAACAAACAAAGACAAAACCCCAAAAAGCATATTAGGGCCTCTTTGATTTAATGTCTTGATTTTGAAAAAAGTGTGAAATATCTAATCCAAGAGCTCACAAAGATTATTTTCAGCCCAAAACAGGAAGGAACAACAAATCTCAACGAGGAGAAGTAATATCATCCCTTTATTTGCACATGTTAAGCTTACTGATTAATACATTTGTTTGTGTGACTCTTTTTAACTCCCAATCTAACTCTTTGCATTAAGAGATTCACCATATTTCCCCAAATGTCGACCAATCCTTTTTACAATGCGGTCATGCTACGGTTTATACATGCCCAGTGTCCTTATCAGTGCTGTGTGTGTGTGTGTACTGTCCTGAAACCCAACTGCAGTCACCCTCCGCTCTCATCTAATTGTTCTGCAAAGCCCCGCGAGGAGGATTGTGGTCACAGTTGTCTTTGTCCTTGGATTGGAGCACCACTGGCTCACCTTGCCAGTAATAAAAAAAAAGAAGCCAGACCTTCTGTTAAGTACACGCACACATAAAAATGTGTATGTTAGTGTGTCCCTCAGTAGGAGGACAGACATCATTATCCCCATCCTTCACACCGTCCTGTCCAGGGGAGCCTTTTAATCTCCCTGTAAAAAAAAAAATGAATAAAATCAGATGAAGTCCAATAGAGCCCCTCCCCCTGCTCCCTGTGCACCATCCTCTCCTGTCGCGCTGGGGCAATTTTGATAAGAGCCAGTTATGGGACATAACATTGCCAAAATAATATTAGCATGGGTGGTGACAGGCATGTGAAGGCAAGATGAATCTGGGATAAAAATAAAGGCAAATGAATACAAATGATGTCTCCTTCACCTAGAGGGGTGAATAAATCATATGTGGACTAATGTGGTGTGTTCTCTCTCCAGCTCTCCTCCACCATCACACACAACACACACACTCCTTCTTTCTCTTCCTCTCTTTTTTGTGGCCTTTCATTCTCCCGCTCACTCCATCTGATTAAGTTACAAAGTGTCCTTCCGTATTAATAATAATCCGGCCAGAGAGGTGAGATTGAAAGCCTCTCCTTGCTGTACGTAGGTGTCAGAATGTAACAAATGCAGCAGACCTTGCTATCTGACTTATGTAAGTGGGCTGCCTGGAAGTGATGCTTTACTTTTGTTTGTTGCCTTAGGTTTACTTATGTTTCCACGGGAAACTGAAGAGCACACCGGCATAAATAAAACTCTCAAATGTCTGCTGAAGTGCTCTCCTGCTATGTTATTTGTGAAAGTAGGATAGTGTGAGTAATTTAGTGGCTATTCAAATACTTGAAACAGAAGTTTCCCTTTTAGCAACAGAAGTGCAATCTTAACCTTAGCATCTACTGTCAACTCACTGATGGTTTATTTTTGAGATATGTTGTATCATTTGCAGTGCAATTTTCACAGAGAGACAACTACACAGCAGAACAAACCTAAAGAGGTAGAAGCTAGCTTAGGTGTTAGCCACGGTTATCCCAAAACTAAAGCTAACTTGATATTCCTTAGCTTTTCCTTGGTCTGTGGTTAAGATATATACACCTTGACAAAACTACAGCTTTGTATTTCAGTCTGCTATTCATTACTGATTAACAGAGAAGCTCAATCGAATCGTGATGGAGAAAAACATCAGCTAAAGATGCTAGCATGGACGGCTAGCTTTTAGGCTAAGTTAATGTGGATTGGTTAAATCATACATTTAAATAAATAATAGAATAAATATTCACCTCAATATATTTTCAGCACTTATAGGAAACTATGTAATAACATTTGAACCCATTAGACATTGTGAGTGCCGTACAGGATATACAGTAAGTCATATCAACCCAAGAAGTTGTAAATGAAGGCAATACAACCTCTCTCTCCATCTCCTATATGTTGAACCATTTTCTCTGTTTATTCCTCCAGTAGTTACAGCTATTTGCGTAGTGCTTGTCAATTTGATGGCTCCTTTTCGTGCATGCCTTCCACATCATTCAGCATGTCCATTTGCGTGTGTTTTTATAATTTCATAAACTCCCTTCAGTTGTCCTTCTTGACGGAAGTGTGGAATATACAGTAGCTCTCCTGACAACGCTTTGAACAGGCAGACAAGAAAGAAAACAGCTGCTTGGCTTCACAAGGACAAATTGGGCATTTTGTCCACTGAGAAAGGCTGCTTGAGCACATTAGGATGTGAATGTGTCTTGGTAATAGACTGTTTTGCCACAAGGTTGTCGTTTGTAAGGACTGGGACAATGGCGGCAACTGTATGACCGGAGCCCAAATAAGCACTAATGCCCAGGCCCCCATTTGTGCGCCTACATTGTGTCCATTTACAAATGTAGGCTAATGGCACTAAGTTAGGTTACCTTATGGGCCAGTCTTGGCATAGTTTTTTATAAAATCAAAACCAGTTTGCTGCAGTGGTGAGCTTATATTCCGCGCCATCTTTGAGCATTTAAAAACTCCTAACAAGGTAAACAAAGACAAAAATGTACCCCATTTGGGCTTACACAAATGTCCCCAGAGACGTAAGTGTTCATAATTCCAACTGTAATTGAGAAACCAATGCTACGGTACCTGTTGGCAGACACATTTAAACTGTCATGACCCGGAAATATTGATCACATCCAAGGTTGTAAGGTTATATATTTCCAACAACATTTCTTCTCTGAACCTATGAAAATGCTGCTACCTTTATTCCTCCCTGAAAAATGGATACACTGTGGTGAAATGGGACCCGGCTATACTGATTTGACGGAGCAGAGGGCACGTCCCGATTGATGGATGGAAGAGGAAGAGGTAAAGCCTCACATAAGGTGATTGTGTGTTGCATGCACACCCGCGGGCAAGCAAACCTTGCTCCCCGCAAATCTCTCTGAGTCTTAACTGAGGCCAGAGGTTTGGTCCCAAAGGGAACAACACTTTGTATGAGCACTTACCATGGATATAGCACTTTAAAGGCCAGGGCTGTTGAAATGTGTTTTGTACCAAAAATGTGTTTTTTGCCAAATAGTGATTTTTATATTCTCCGGCTTTGAAAGAGTCCACTGTTGTGAGACTAATTACAATGTTAAGTTGCAAACTGAAGTGGTAGAGTGTTCCTTTGAGAGCAGAATTAGGCTTTAAAAGGATAGAAACATGCTTTTATTGCATTATAAAACAGCAGAGATTCATTGTCCATGGATGCATGACGCTTAATTATAATTACAGTAAACACAGTGTTTCAATTTTACAGTACTTTGTCCTACAAGAAAAACCTATTGGAAATGACCTATCTTATTTCCCTGCAGCCTTTGTGAACATTTCAAAGCCTTTGTTTGAGCTTCAGGAAACCCACACTCTGTATTTTGTGGCATAACAATCTTTTCTCAATCAAAAGAAGTCATTTTAAATTACAGTCCTGCTGGTTGTTTTCTAACTACTATCAGGGACTGTTTTACACCTGGGATAAGCTGTATCTTCAAGCCATGATTTAAAAGCTGTAATTGCCAATATAGTTTGTAGTCTCTTTTTAAATGTTTAATTAAAAAATAACTTATTGACTCACCGACCAAGGGGACAGTGTATGGAAAAATATGGCCTTGTAGTTTTGAATATATGTATATTCAGATTGGCCAAAAATGTCATGGTTTTCTTAACTAACATAACTAAAATTACTCAATTGAGAGCTTAAGCATGAACACACACATTCTTGTAATTCTATCCTTGTGATGACCCTTAATTGACAATATTAATTTAGTATCTCCTTGCTCTACCCTTTAATCATTTGAAAACCAGACATTACGTTGCATTTTAAGGTCTCTAATGAATAGATGCTCTCACAATAATAGTAGTACAGGGAAACACTGGCACTGAAAGGATGTATATATTATTATATGGAGTCCAGCTGTGTAGGATTGAGCTAATGAGTCAGCCAATGGCCCTACCCTCTCGTCATTGGCACTAATTACTTTCATTAATATTAACGAGATCATTTGCATGCTGACAGACAGACTGTATGCTATTTATGAGCTGCGTGTGCATGTTGGAGGCGGCGGAGGGGAAAAGAGAGGAAGGTCACCTAAGCTCACAATATCAGTTTATTTAGTGTTTGGTATCATAAGCTCATTGAATAATGTTTATTAAATATTAATTGTAACACTGTACTGATGACACAGGATTCACTCGGCAAGCAGCTTCGACCGTGTTGACCTTTGAGGGGTTTACGAGGCAAAAATAGAGAAAGCCATCGTAGCTTATTAGCTATGTTGCACTATTAGCATTTTTTCACCATCTGTTGGAGTTAAAACCTGCACACGGTTATAAAAAAATGAATAGGTGGTATTTATAGCCTGTTCAATGAATTGTGTGACTGATATCAAGCAATGCTAAGCTTGTCAATTTGGAGGGCTAAGCTAACCGTGCAGTTTCATACAAGACATTTGAAAAATCCTCATAAAAAAAGCTATACTAAAAAGGTAGTGCTGTTATTTTTTACATATACACTCAACAATTTCTGGATACCTTAATGTCACCAAGGTACAGCCAATAATATTGTTCACAAAGCCATTTATCCATCAGCCTCTTATCATTTATTGAAGAGATCCTACTGTAGATTACCCATTATTTGCTGAGTCATTTAAAAAAACGTATACAACATATCACCACCGTGCCTTATAGAAATGTAACGGATGTTTTTTATGTTGAATCCACCAGGAATATACTGTACATTGGCCTTAGTGTGTGTGTGCGTGTGCTTGCAATATGTGCATGAGTGCATGTGGACGTGCATACAAATTGGGATTCCTGTGGGGGACGACAGCCTCTCCAGAGACGGGACAAAGTCAATATGGAGAGCAACACAGAGCCTGCAGGGAAGCGGCCCACCAGAGGCCGGACTTATACCAGCAGATAAAAATAATAATGGAAGGAAATGAGAGCCCAGTCTGCTCTGATTGGTTTGCTGACCAGCTGTATTGTGATTGGTCAACCGCTTAGAGACGTGTCAAGAAGTGAAACAGGTCATAATCCCCTCTTTAATATGTATTGCATTAGCAGTTTCACTATAATAGAAAATAGTTGAGAGTAAAAACATCCTAAAAATGAGCTGTTTTTATTTATGTATTGATCGATATGTTTGTATTCATCTCAAGATTCACATGCAATTAAGGCAACGTCTTTGTAGCTAATTAAAGAGAATAGATTCAAGATTCAAGAAGCTTTGTTTATCCCGAGGGAATAGGAACAGTACTGATAAAGTTTTGAAGCATTGATTGATTATTCATTTACTTTTAATTCCTCTTCCTTTTTATTTTTAAATAAATATTTCTACGAGATAAATTAACACAACATTTTCAGCATGTGATTAAATATGCAATTAATCAATAATTAGCTTTGGTAAAATGTTCACAATAACTACACCACTATTAAGCTGCATACGGTTAAGTGTGTGTTTGTGTGCGCAACAGATGTACAGTTCTGAGTAATTCCTCTTTGCTATAATCACTGTGTGCTCTTAAAAGCCTCTTGTTTAGGCGATTCGCTCTGAGTGGTCCATTATCTCTGCTTCACCATGATTCATGCACGATGCTAAAATAAACCTCTCTTGTCCTTCTTCTGTACCTAGCATAGGTAATTGTTTTAATGGGACTTTACATATTTCAGAAATACTTGTCAATTAATCCCACTAGTATAGCTTAAAGTAGACATTCTACTGTCTATTCATTTTCTTTGGCATTAATGTTTTTATTTTAGCTAATGTTGTGCTCCTGGTGTAAAGAAAATCCTTAATACAATTCCCAGCAAAATGTTGGACATCGCATTGCTAAATAAAGGACTAAACTCGATTAATATTTACAGGTTGTGACTTTTTAAGGATCATGCAACATGGCAGAAACTGGTATAAATTCTAAACAAAATGAACCCACATTGTTTTGATAAAGATATCGTCGATTAACGATTGCAACATCAAACAGCAAGGCCGAATTTGGAAGTACTTATCGTGTCTGAAGGGCACTAAAAGTCTTCAGCTTATTTTTGCGGGTCACTCGACCCCGGCCTGCACAAGCTCTTATGTAGATATCTGAACAGATGCTCGGAATAGTAGAGTAGAGAGTGGATTCCCATTTATTCATCCGAAATAAACCAGAAATGCTGGGCGGGGGAAAGAAGCAGGAAGTGAAATTCACATTTGACGTGTGGGTGGTTGCAAGTAAAAGCTGGGAAAAAGAGAAAAGGGAGTGAACAGAAACCCAGAGCAAGCCTCTCTTGTACCTACATTCTCCCATGGTGCCGAGTTGTTGGGCTGCCTTTAAATTTGTCCAGGGACAAAACCGCACAAGATATAATCCACCTGCCAGTCCCGTTCAGCATCAGCAGCACACTGGCAGGAACATTCTGCCCCCCACTTAAACACGAAATACCATCAGTGCGGAACAGTAGAACCCATTCTCCTATCCGCTCTTTCTCCTCCTCCCTGGATTACAAAAAGCACCACAGGAAAAATAAACATTGGTGGGTGTTGCAGTGAGAGACAGGAGACAAACAAAAAAAACTAGACGGAAAGACGCAGAGCGAATATTTGTGACACGGTAAAAGGGATGAGCAAGTAAAGGAGATAAGACGTAAGGAAAGAAATGATCGAGAAAAGGAAGACGGAGCGCTTTTTTCACGCCGCCTGCCCACCTCTGCTCGCCGGCGGGAAGGCCCCAGGAGAGAGGTGAGATTGATCGGTTCATTTGGATGGGAAAAGTGGATCTCTCCCCCCAAAAAAACTTGTTTCCTTCCAAACCAAATGACAAATGAGCCTATCGATTTGTTGTTTACAATCTGGGGGTGCGCAATGCCCCCTCAGCGCGAATGATGGACCTCATAATAGCTGGGTCTCCGAGGTATACCATCGCCGCTAGCCCGCTAACTGACAGCTCTCCGGGCCACAGAACGCCCACTACAGTACTCCATGTGAAGCCCTGTTGTTATGTCAAGCACTCTGCTTCACGTAAAATGACAAACAAAGGAGATTCGGGTACGAACTTCACTTGAGCTCTGACGAGAATAGGTCTACAAAGAAGTGTGGCTATAGCTAATGCCCCCTCTTTTCTTCTCTACCCAGAAACCAATTTGCCATTTTGAGTGAATTCACGACGATGTCAGGATCAAAACATCCTCAATGTCCAACTCTTTGTTGTGTCCAAACACAGCACGGTTTATTGACTCGCATGGGGGGGGTATACTGTTAAGGCGCCAGGCATCGACAATGCAGCCACGCGCAGACTTCCTGTTCGGCCCCACAACAAGTCGGAGGTTATTGTTTCCCTGACCTTTGCTATTGATCCTTAGAAAATGTCAAGGTTACAAACTCTAAACCTCTGCCACACTCACTAAACACAGGGCCCGCACACACAAGACTGAACACACGGGAAGGCTCATTTCATTGTGGAATGTAATTATAACACAACATTATTGTGTGTCGAGTAGGTATAATTACAACAGTAAGTGCTGTATTGCATGATGTCTGCGGGTATGAAATAATTCATAAGCCTTGTAATCAACGCTCTATTCTTCCGTGTCCTCATAACACTGTTCATTACCATCAATGGGCTTCTGCAAAGGAGATTACTTTATTGGCCGTTTTATACAAGACTGTGTGAAATAGCCTTGTTTTACTTTGACATACACACACTTACATCATCGGCTGTTTTATATTCCGTTCTCTCAATAGGGTGTTAGATGTGAGCTATTTAAGGTTAATTGCACTTGTCTGGATTAATATTCAGATTTTAAAGAGGCCCTTTAACACTTTTTTTTAGGGTTTTCACTTCCCTCTAGTGTGTTGTATAGGTTTGTGTGCATGTAAATGGTCTGCAATGCCTAAAATCCCAGAGTGTCTTCTACTGGCTACCAAAGCATTGTACGTGATAGTCAAAGGTCAAATGCCAGAACTCATATGCTAGTTATGATAACAAATGGCATCTTTGTCTAAAATTATAAAATCAATGTGATTTTTTTTTTATATCCAAAAGGTCAAAGGTCTGAATATGCTGGAAAAACTATTGTATTGCCTTTATTAATCACAATACCTCAGGAACTGGTTGAAACGGTGTTGGTTGTACAGATCTTACGTGTTGCCAGGTAGAAGATGTGTGTGAAGCATCCAGGTTTTCAAATATGATCAGCTTTATAGGCCAAGCGTGTGACACACGCAAGGAATGTGTTTCTCTCTATGAACGTAGACAATAAGACGCACAGCAGAACAACATCAACGTACAAAGTCAAAGTCATTTTCTTCCTCAACCCTTTACCACAAATCAGAAATGTGCCTCAAGCGGCTTCATAATCAGGAAATAAAACATCGTTAGTTATCCTTGGATGAGAATCAAATCCCAGGGTTTGATTTTATCCTTCTGTCTTTGACAAGCTGCCAATCTGCCAAAGCTCCCTTTGAGGAGAAGGTGAAAAGGGTTACCCAAGATGGCTTTGAGATTGTCCCTCCCCCCTCCTCTCCGCCACAGCCTCCAACACTGTCCAGATGCAGCCTGATCAGCTGGCCACACTTAACGGCTTGTTGAGATTGCTGACCTCCAGAAACAAACACTGGTTACAAGACATCGTACAATATTAGTTTTCTCAAGGAAAAATCAAAGAGTTGCGAGTCCAGTCTATTTTATTGATTTGGACCCCAAGGTACTTGGTATGAGTCCACCCTCTTCACTTCCTCTCACTGGATGATAACCAGGACACAGCCTTCTGTAGTCCACCTCAAGATTATTAGTTTTGCTGACCTTAAGGGGATTGTTGTTGCACCATGTGGTGAAACTTTGTATTCATCCTGTGCAGCTCTGTAAAAAAACTAAATATGAATCATACAGTACATGTCATATATTGACAACTTCCATTTCCTTGCCTGGCTTTTATTGTTTAATATTGGATAAATGTACATCTTTGGGCCTCCAAAGACGTAACATTGACAGTGGATTTCCCTAAGGGGATTAATAAAGGTCCATTTTATCTTATATTGTCCAACAAAGAATCCTGCTAACAATTTGGAAATCCAAAGGTTGTTAACTGAGAAACAACCAGTTACTCTAGCTGGAAGATGAAAGTAGTTAAGTAAATGTTAAAAGGGACGTATCATGCTCATTTCCAGGTCTAGATTTGTATTTTGTGCCTCTACTGCGACATGTATCCATGCTGTAACGGATACACATGAGGAACAAAGCCACACTTTTCCACTTGGGGCTACCTGCAGGAAAAAGACAATGCCAGGAGCTATATGAGGAACAAATCCATCAGAATTAGTAGTGGGGAAAGTTTCAGCGTTATTATAAACTTGGCAGTTTGATATGGGGAAAGATCTTGATCTGTAACTCAGCACTTTACTGGCAAGGAGTGAGTGGGAGGGTGCAGCGGTGTTGTGTACGAATGAGAAGTAGATAGCTTCCTGATGCGGCTGCCATGCCAGGTTTGCAGGAAATGACATCAGACATCAGTGGAGAGAAGAAGAGAGGAGAGGATGGAGAGGAGAGGGACCAGAGGAGGGAGGCGGAGGATGGATACGCAGCTCAGCCATGCACTACTCTAAATACATAACTAATGTTCCTTGCGGTGCAACTAGAGTCCCGGCTCATTTATTGTCTCAATAAAGCTTGTCTGACGGCCGCTGCATCGGTTATCAGTCACAGAACCGTCTTAACTGGGTCAGGACTGCTGGGGAAGGGGAGGTGGGGTAGAGGGTAGAGGGAAGAGGGGTGGGGGGGGGATCAGTTCATCTCTCTCTCCTTTTCTTTCTCTTTGTGTTCGGAGGTGGCTTGAAGCACAGCTGGGGCCCCGTTATCGTTCACACTTAATGGAGAGAGGTCTTGGAAATTCAGAGTACCAGGACAGATATATTTGGACCGTTTATCCTTTTGAATTGCACTCAATGCAGCCGAGTGAAGGACACCTGGTGCATGCTGGATGTGCTGGACTCTGTACCCTCTTTTTAAGTCGTGTGTGTTGTGTGATATTAACTTCTTAAATTGCAGTTAAATATTTAGTAAAATGCTACATGTTTTATTGTTACGTTGAAAGTGACATGTTAAAGATCCAGTCCCATTTGTAAAAAGTCTACTGCATGCAATATTGGTGTCTTTTATATAATGGTGTGTATATTCTGAGCAGAATAGACAGCATGGCTGAGGAAAATCTATGATAATAAAGTCTCAGTTCTCATTGTATGATGACACCGTTTTCTTTAGTCAAGAATTATATTTTACATTTTTTGTATATTTTTTTCTTTCTTTCTCTTTTCTTTTGTTGAAATGTAAATCTCAATGAGGAAGAATGAGAAAAATGACTTCATGCCGCTTTTTATATATTTCTTTAAATGGCAAAACCATTCAAACAAAATAGTTTTACGTACCTTGAAAATAATCTGAAAGCGGACAATTACAGTCAATTATTGCTCTCACAATTCGTTGTATGGCTTCTGTTTCCTCTGCTTTTTCCTTTTAAGTACTCATTTCTTCCATTGCCTTTTCCAGATGTCAAAGGAAGTATAAATAATAATAATAGGGGAAAGAATAAAAGGTCCAATTGTGAAAGAGCCAGATAAGTCTTTGTAATTAGAGAACGAAAGGTACCTTTCTGTAAAATAAAGAAAGAGAAAAGGAAATGAATCATCAGAAAAAGGTGCATTCAGAGGCTGCACTCGAGTTCAGTGAAAAAGCCCTTTTCTTACATATAATTACAGATAATGGAAGATCATTTTATGTTCTTTTGAAAACCTAGTGCAAGTACTAAAAGTCAAGCATTCCTTAACAATGTACAATATTTTAGCAAAAACAAAAAGACTCTAGAGCCACCGCATAGCGATCCATGTGCTGGGGCAATCCACGTGCTGGGGTTTGGCCCTCAGAATCAGAAATCCTTTTCCCACAGTGGGGACATTTACATTTGTTCCAGCATACGTGGCATAGCAGGTAAAAAAAAAAAGGCATGCAATAACACAGAATAAGCGAAAGTATTAGTAAATAGAATGAAGTAAGTAAGTACAAATCCCTGGCTAAAGAAAGGATGAGCAGCAATCTCAGCACTTAGTGACCGGACCCGGGTTCAAATCCCGCTTGGGACCGTTTGCCGCACGTCATCCCTTCTGTCTCTATAGTAAAGACACTGGTTGCTCATAAACATCGTTAAAAAAAACAACAAAAAGAAGCAACTTTATCCAAACAGTGGCACATGATTTTTTAAAAATGATTACACTCAGAGTTCAAAAGGGGAACAAACTAATAAGAGTTTAGCAACAACTTTGTAATATTACATGATGAGCTGCTGTTGGGCCATTTCCCTGATGCCCTTTGTATTCATGGCTGCTCCTGTTGTATTTCTAAATAAAGGCTTAACATTATTATGTGCCTGACACATTATGAGCTTCTTCTTTTTTTAAACCAAGGTAATTATCTGAGGCGGAGAAGTGTTTTGACTGTGAACATCACATATTCCATTACTTTTTCATTTAGTTTTCTTGCTGTAATTATTAAATTAGCATACAGTGTACTAGCGGAATGAGTTTTGAGCTTGTGGCAAATAAATAGAAGAAAGTTAAGAGGAGAGCACTCTGAAGCTCTTCCCAGTTTGAACCACCCAGCCTGCAGTCAGACACCACACGCTTCAGGCAGAGTGAGAAGCTTTAACATTTCTGTTGGCATTATGTATAATAAACCCCATGTTTTATAAATATTTTACACGCCTTTTTTTGTGTCATTTAGCCCACTTTTAATGAGAACAATTTGAAGTTACATTTCTTAAGGGATTGTGCAAAAACTGTTTGAGAGAATGGCATCATAAAACAGTTTAGCATTTGATTTGATGAATGGAAGGTAGTCCGACATTTTTGGGGGAGCAGAGAAGGGTCTTTAAACTTTTCCTCACTCCTAATTAATATTTCAGCCTAACTGCGTGATAGTTTGAAAGAAATTGTGGCTGCAGTTTAGTTCCTTGCCTTAAGCAGGACCACAGCTCTGTCTCAGGGATTTATTTTTCTCATGACACTCATGAGCTAAATATACTAAATATTTCACTCTGTGACTCTTCATTATTCTCCCAAAGAAGAAATGTTGGGATATTTATTCTATTTTCCATATATCTGGAAGTCCATTTCCAAAGCGTTTATCACTGGGTATTGGGAATTTCTTAACCCATTTTTAAAAAGGTTTATAATTAACTGTAAACAAAAAAGGTAGGGGGCAGCTGTGGCAGCGAGGGAGCGTGGTCGTCTTTCAACCAGAAGGTTGTGGGTTCGATCCCAACCCTCGAAATGAACATGTCGATGTATCCAGGGACAAGATACTTGCTACCGATGGCTTAGCTTCCCTAGAGCAAGTGGTACTGTTCTGCATGAGTGACGTGTGAATGAGTTGTAGTATGTAAAGCGCTTTGAGGGGACAAAAAGACCTGATAGAGCGCTATAGGTACAGTACATTTACCATGTTACTTAGCAAAAACTTCGAAAAAAAGGAGGCAACATTTTCCAAGCATTTTCTAGGAGTTGGTTGAACTTTTTATGTTATGATTTACAATATTAGCAGGAAAGTGTAGCATGTTTTTCTATGTGTAGAGGGAGGGTCTAAAACAAGAGTTGAGTATGCCTTGCTCTAAATTTTGACTAAAGGGATAAAGTCCCAATTACTTTCTAACAGTCCAGAAGATTTAGCTGAAATCAAACCCCATTTTTAATGTGCCACTCTCTTTCTAAGTATTCCATTTGTTTATGTCCATATGCACGTGCACCACACTAATGGACGTGGATACATAAACAGGGACACACACGTTCGCTGCTGCGTGTTCACAAAGACCATATGACCTGAAAATAATGAGCAGCATCCAGATTGGACTGAAACTGCTGCCTTACACATAACAGCGATGATTACGCTCTTATCTGCTGTGGGGACTGCAGTAGAATTATCATTCATGCTGTACTGCTGTTTTGCTTAATGGAATTTGTTTAGCAGGCTTTGTAAGTGAGCAAACAGGGAATAAACGGATTTATAGGGAGCTCTGCCAAGTAAAAGGTTATGCATAATTTAAGGCGGATTAGTTTGGATGTAGAGGTCAATAAGGCTAAATAGACAAGAATCATCAACATCAAGAAAGAAGACGCCGTGTCTTCGGGGTCCAAGGGCCTCCACCAGCTGTACAAACTCTTTACGAACAGACACAGGAGCACACACACACCTTTCTCACACAGCAGCACACATGAGCAGAAGGCAAAGCAGCTAATTATATCAGTGTGTTTATTTCTGTTTTGCAGCCTGAAGGCATTGTTCTACTTTAATCTAAGTATGTCACTGTGTCATCTATCATCAACTTCAACGTAGTCACCTTCATTACCGCCGGCCACATCACGACAGCCATCGCAACCCATCATTACAGCGCCATACCATCCAGCTGCCGTGCATGTCCATTTGTCAATTTCTTCCCGCGCTCCTCGCCTTGTTTTCCACTTGTTCACTCAGCCACTGATGATGGCACTATAAGCAAAAAACATTGTGTTTATTTATATTTCTTTAAGTTGCCTCTGTCGCAAAGCAGTTGAGTCCTGGCACATCACGCAAGGCCGCGAGTCCCAGAGAGGTTGAGATACAATTGCTATTGTGATGGGCTGATGTGTTCGCTACCAGGTATTGATAGGAGATACAATTACTGCATGTTCTCGTGAAAAAGGTAAATAACCTCTGCTGTCATGAGAACAGAAAAGTGGATCTCATCAACAGGGTACAGGTAATTACCAACTCAAAAAGCTTGATTTTGTGACTGATGCATGATGGTGCGTGAAACCAGCTCTATTAGTCAGTCTAGGTGTGTATGGCTTGGCTGAGTCCATTTGTTTTTCTGCGCCAGAGTAGTTTCCTCACAGCAGACTGAATGGGCCTCTGCAGTGTCATATGTGGCTTTTTAACAATTATCAATTATGCAGAAAAAGGTCATTTTGGATCCTGTTTGAATTCTTCATGCATAAACAGCTTTCCAGCTGCCTCCAGTTGTCAGGGGTTTACCATTCACCACTGATGTACTGCTGTCTCTGTAGACTCCAGTGTGAAATGATCTCCTCCCCACAGACTCCTGTTCGCACCGACATTTCCTCCTCTGGCGCACGGTGCCTTTGGGCTCTCCTTGTTTGTGTGTGTGTGTACGGTGGATGCATGTCATGGGTGTGTGTACGTCCACAAATCAGGGGTTGCTGTTGGCGTTCAGCTGTGAGGAAATGTCAGAGCACATCTGCGAATGAACGATATCAGCAGTACCTGGTGGCCTGTGTACACACACACACACACACACACACACACACTGGAGGAAAACAACCCTCGAGCAATGGTATGCCACAAAAGCTGCCAGGTATACACCACAATGGCACCAAACATAAATAATATGCAAGAGGAAGACAGCAAAGTGAGAACCAGACTTTGGTGAAGAGTTCGGACATGAATGCTTATCAGTGCATTGGTGTCAGGTTTTCTACATGATGATGTGCAAAAATATTGGATTTAACGGAAAGGGAAAAGCCCAAAAAGCAGGACAGGATCCACCGTTAAGGGACAGAATGGTATAAATCTGCCCATCGAACTCTCGACAAGAAAGCTTTCCTTTTTATTCATCTTATTCAGCGCATGCATCAGGAATGGGGCCTAGTGAAACATTTGATCTGGTACAATTAAAACTGGCTAATGTGACACATTTCTACATTTCTAGGATGAAGGAATGACGTAAGGAAACAAATAGAGGCCGATGGAAACTTTCCCTTTTCATTTGAAAACTTTAATTTCAGTTTTATCTATTCAAGTGAACCAAGCTGTAAGCGCTTCTGTCTTTTGCCGTGGAAGATGTTCATTAAGCACATGAAACGCTTCAGAGAAAGCATTTATCTGTGTTTTGGAAAATTTGAGCAATGAATATCACATTAAAACTTCAGTTTCCTTTGCACGTATCCTTACAACATGTTTGAAATATCCAAATTCCGTTCATAAAAGACGCATATAGCATGTATTCATGTTGGTAAAAGATTACTAGGTGTCTCTCTTTTATAAATCCGCACATGCATGCACCGAGACACAGGGCTGAGGTCTGGAAATGTCACTCATCGTGCTATCTCATTATGTCTGCCTCTTGAAGTTCCATGAGTGCAGAGGAGCTATTTGGGACACAAAATCCCTTCACAAAAAAAAATCCTAAGGCTTTTTTCTTTTTTTTTAAAAAGGGGCTTGACAGCTTTTAGTGTGCGGAAACTCATCAGGGCCTCCAAACGGGTGGAATAATCTTAGGAAAATCAGGCGAAGAAATAGACTGGAAAAGGAACAAGCATGGGATGGAAAATAAGGAAATGAAGAAAGAAAAACAGGCGAGGGGAGATGAGATCTAGAGGGGAGAGGAGTGGATATAGAGGGCAGACGTAAAAGTGCAGAAGGAGGAAATAGTGGCGGTGAGGGAGAAGGGGAAAAACAAGACAGGGGAAATTAGCTGAGAGGAGCTGGGAGGAAGAGGGGATAGAAGGCTGGTGGCTAATTACAAAGCGCTTCGGATTTATTTCTTTGCATTGGCTTTTCCTCTCACATTCCTCTGGGGCTCCTCCTAATTCCTGCCAGGCTCCATTCAGGTTTAGGGAGCATCTGCCTACCACGGCAGGTCAGATAGTACAGTTAATTATCCAGATAGAAGATCCACTGTAAAAGGAAACATGGGAGGGGGATTTCCATGATGAAAGCACATCTTGGAGTCTTAATGGACACTCGGTTGAGCTTTTCCAAGCCGTCTTTTGTTTGACTTTGTTGCCTGACATGTCGGCAAAGAGATTATTCCGCGCGTCTCTGTGGCTGTGTTTGCATATGTACAGGGCCAGAGCCGGCTTTGCGTTAGTGGGCAATGTGTTTCTCTGCAGCTGACGCCCTTATTCCCACCAATTTAAGTGAAGTGCTGTGCAGAATGAAAGCAGCCACAAGAATGCTTTTTGTGCATGCTTACGTACACATGCTACAGGGGACATTTGCACCCGTTTGGTAAGAAGCACATCCTGACAGATTCGTCGTGCATTTTTTAAATGAAGACACAGTGGATTTGTTTAAAAGGCTATTTGACTCGCCATTACTGGGCACTGGGAGGCCTGAGCAGCATGCATTAGAGAGGTACAGGTAGGCAGAAGTGGCAGGGATTTGAGAAATAGCAGAAAGAAAATGCATTTGTGTGTATGCGAGAGCTCCATTTGGCAAGCAGCTCATTGCGGGGAATCAGGAGTGATGTTGATTTGCTTCTGTCAGACAGCAGTTCAGTCCTCACACAGGCACACAGTGTTCATGCACATGACGGAAATAGAAAACAAAAGCAGGGGAGGAAAGTCATTTTTCTCAAGTACTTCTGTACAATTTTGAGGTATTTTTTCCATGTCCTGCTATTTCATATTTCTACTTTACGACGGGTAAATCTGGTTGTAGGATCCTGATGCAAGGTCTTTGTGTTTTCCTGGTATTTTAATTTGGCCACATCATGCTTTGTGATATTTCCCTTTCCTGTAGTGTGTTATTATAGGTTTTTGTGCATGTAAATGATCTGCAAAGGGTTAGGGGTTATCGTCAGCTCTTGACACACTGCTGATTCTGCTACCTGCTCAGGTTGTATCTGATTTGTACAATTATCTTAACACATCGTCTTATCTTAAGCACTATCTTTAAATTATTTTGACACTGCATTTATTACACCAGATTGGATTTTCCTATTAGGGTCACATTTCTGTCTTTCTGCTCTGCTGTCTTACTATCTTGCTGCCTGTACACAGTCTTACACACACTCTTTCTCCTGCCATCTCGGGCTTGGCATGGCATTAGTCAGAATTTATTTGGCCAAGATGCTGGCTGTTGACATGAGTGTGATCTACCATTTGGTGGGAAGATAAGTGTCCCATGGAGGGTGTAATAATGTTCTCTCCCCTTCTACTCCTTATCTCCTGCTGATGAAACCACGGCTGATACCTTCCCTTACACATAGCATCAAACCCGTGTGTGTATTTCTATCAATGCCTGCCTGTGCTCACTGACGGGGTTGTGCCTGGCTGCCTGCATGTGTGCATGCGTATTTAACAGATGATTTTATATTTCATATAACCGCTGAATCTTATATGTTTCAACTCGAGCCACGGCACCCACACCAGCAGTGATACGGTCGACCGGTAACGGATCGTGTCACTACGCGCAAAGATGTCGCTGGGAGATGAGTTTAGTTAGTGAAGCGTATCCAAATGTGACAGATAAGAGCTGTGTCTCAACTTGTCTTTACGCTTTATGATTGCATATAGGATAAATAGCAGCGATTGGACGAGTCGCCTGACAGTGAGAACAAGTTTGTGTGGTCGTTTAAAATGTGGGGATTCAACATACAGGCTGCACTATCAAGTCCAAAGCAATATAAACACAGTGATATAAAAAAAAATGTGTGAGATTTAAGAAGACTGGTGGAGGCTTACTGATAGTAGCTTTACAATATGTTGAAGCCAATCATTTCTTCCTTCATCCAAGAACCCCCATTGTTGAGTAGTAAAGCACTACTAAGCCAACTGCATAGAGCAGTGGACTATTAACAGGATATAATTAAGCAATGATCTGGTTGAAATCTGAGCGTTTTGGAACCACATACAGATGGATCCCAAAGCAGTAGATTATGCTGCCATGTTTGTTTGAGCTAACTTCATCCACAAAGAAACAAGCTGCAAAGTTATCGGCCTCTTGAGGTGGCGTGAAAAAAAAGGAGTGTTTGGGTTTTTGCTTGACGAATCATTTAAATCAAGCATGATGTTTTACAGTAACCAAATCATGGTGGTGGAGTGCTAATAGTGGCTTTAATTTTGCTTTACAGAACTGGCATTGATTTTTTTTGGCCGCTTTTGAGCAGCAAAACAAGATGAAAATGACTAATTTTGTTACACATTTGGTATGGCCAACGTGTTGTCCACATTTAGTGGATAGATTAAAAGAACATTATATTGGAGTTGTTTCCGGACACCTGGCAAGTGTCAAATTTAGTCCAATATTTACTCACTTTTAGCTCTGTTTTTGGTCTCCTCCTCCTGAAAGATACAAGTGGCTATTTGAAGATTGAAGATCTTCTATTTAGATGCTAAATGCTACACTATGTTCAACAGCAAGTGATTTTGGAAGAACTGGTTGGAGTTTGTCACAACTAACAAACACTCTAATCACTTAATTCATTATTGATATAAACTCATATGTATAAGGAACAGCAGACAGACGGTTACTGCTTTAAAAACTTAGGACTGAGTAATCCCACATAGCAGTTTTTTTTTTTGTCAACATTTGAATCTCTAACATACATGTGGAGAGGAACACTTGTACACACACACACAACAGCCTTCATTCCCTCATTACTAGTATTGACCTGACGGCGCCATACATCTTCATCAGCTGAGGGTCACCCCACTGCATGGTAATTTAGAAGCGAAACAAAAGCGCTTAGTGAATTGCGTAAGTGACCTTGCTGACAATGTGATGAATTCACAGAAATGTATTAAATAAGGAAAAAGCAACAAAAAAACATAATCTTGAGAACGCTGCCAAACCTCGAGCTGTTGCAACTGACAACTTTCTATTCTTTCACCTTAGCAAATGGCGTGCTTTCAATATGTCCTCTAATTTTCTCCTCTGCTCTTTGCTTCCCTTTTCCATTTAAAAAGCGTGATTTACATCCTCTTCCCTACACTTCTCTTTCCGCTGCCGAAAAAGCTCATTGTAGGTTCAAACTCAGAACGCTTTCTTGTCCTTTAGATTTACATAAAATGGAAATTCTTCTTTGGCACTGGTATACTTCACTGTAAAACATCAGGACAAAACACAAAGTTAAAATAATAAATAAATATGTGATAAAATGTTGAAAAGATTTTAAAAAAAACTTCTTTAAAGAGAAAAAGACAAAGGCTAGAAGATTCATGGTGTGTGGGTGTTTCGGAGGAGTGCTTGAAAGGCACCTGTTATAAATATTCACAGAGAAGGGAATAAAAGATGTCTTTAACGTGAGACTTTGAGTGTTTGACTTTATGGCAGCATTTTGTACACTGTCAAACTGCATGTTTTTTTTGGGACAGTTGGAGCCTATTTCATCTTTCCATATAATAAGATATTAGATGAGAACATGCTTAGCCGAAGATCTATGGTCAGCTTAGAAAATGTGATCGGCATCAACCCATAATGTTGATTTTCTTTAATTTGCTGTAGCCACCCTTCAGCTCCTTTCTTTATGTGGATGCCTTGTATTATTGACATGCTAATTCTGAACTTTAAAGTCTAAAAATGCTCACATCTTGCGAGTAAAAAGTTCAGTATAAGATCATCAGCATACCTAATAAGCGCAGGATCACCAATGCATGTCAATCCTATTTAAAAAGAAAAGCAGGGGGAATAAAACACATCCCTGAGGCACACCTGTAGGGACACGCTAGTCAGAGAAAGACCAGGTTATGCTTGACCACAGACTGAAAATCTTTCCTAAAAATCCTTACTCTGTTTCGATTGGTTGGACACAATAAAGATGGAAGTAGAAGAAAGGATCTTAAACCATATAAGGGTTGACATTCAGGACAACCACATTGTTAGCACTTTTGAATATCAACAAATACGTACACTGCCTTGAATGGTTTAACAGCATTGAGTCTATTGCAAAAAGTTGAGATCTATCAGTTTTGTACTCACGGAAGAATTAGGTTGTACATGTAGTTTGGTTATTCTGAAAGAAATACGACAACACTTGCTAATATTCCAATTTCCATTTGCTTTTTGTAGTCACACGTTTTAGATTGTTTTTGTGGAGCTAGCCTTGAGGCAAATCACGGTAGCAGCAGGTAATTTAACATCAAGTAGCATGTCAGCAAAAAGCACTCAAAAATAATAATGCATTACGTTGGTGTCAATTTCAAGCTCCCTCTTTACTGTGCTGACACGATGTTCATGGTGCTTTCATTATTTAGCCATGAGAAGCTATACATATTTCACGAGTTGATTGATATATAAATATTGTTTATGGGGAACAGGTATTAGCATTAGGTCCGGTGCTCACATGTGATCTACATGTGAGTTTACGACAGCTACTCAAGGTGCCCTTAGAGCAAATTTATAGATATGGAGCCGAGCACAATCCCCACACGCTTTGTTAGAGAGCCAGCATGCCTTGAACTCCACGGTAAAGATAGTATGATGTATCTATGCCCTATAACTCATTGGTTTTACTGTTATCCATTAAGAATGCTATTTTTCATCCATAAATGCACATGAACGTCTGTCTTAATGTATCCGGCCCTTATTCTCTAATGGTCAAGAGTGTTATCTACATTTGTAATCCGTTTTTTTTAAGGTTTAATAGTGATTGTAAGCCAAATATAACTTTGTGACACCACATATCTATATCTTTTTTTTTTTACCCAGCAGCCATTATATTTCACACACTGTCGGGCCAGAAAATATTAATACAAATGTTTGTTTACATGAAATCTCACACCTCACATTGCGAGCTGTTATTATGTAGTGTAGTGATGTGTATCAGTGATATAAGAGGTACAGGTGTAATGTCTATGAGTGATCCTTTAACCTCTTCTCAAATGAGTGGTGATTTATTTAGCCTCTAGCAGTAACGGCATATATTATTTCTGATTGTTTTCTTAGTAATTAACTGAAGGTGTTTTTATCCATGTTTTTTTCTTTAAAGGTAGTGACAGGAGCAGTCACTTACAATTATCTTATCCTGACTTACCCCTCATAGTCAGATGAGCTCAAGCACCCTTTTTTGATTCTGTCTTCTCTAAAAGCAGGTCAATTACAGTCATTTTAATTCCTGCACTGTTGTCACTGAGAGTGGATACTGTATATAAGCTACTGTATTAAATTAAAGCAGGAAATAGCATTGCATACTCTCTTTTTCTCTCCATCTGGTCATGTTTGCATTGCAGTAATAAGCCATTGGAGTGGCAGAAGTTAGAGGTTTCAAACATTGATTCCTTCATTTTGGCTTTTTCATGCAACTGTTCTGCTGCTATATCACTCCTATCTTAAAAGCACCAACACATTTACACAAAAAACACAAACTCATTTAATCAGAGTTTTTGAGAAAGTGGCAGTGAGAGGTGTTGTCTTTGTCCTTGCACTACAAGAGCTCCTGCTGATCGGTTAGGATGCTTTCAATGACTCTTTTCAAGGAGCGACGAGGAAGAGCATTCCTCAGTGCATGAACTCATTGCTGTTGGAACAAAAAAAAGAAATGTGGGGATGCAAATTCTCAAAAGCAAAGAATTATTCAATTATTATTATTATTCAATTCAATATAAGAATCCAAAATAAATGTGTTGAATTGAAATATTGCATTGCACCTGCAGAACACACTTCTGGAGCCTACAGTACAAATGAGCTCCAGCCCGCGGCTTTTCTGAAAAATGTAGACAACTGAAATCCAGCAGAGCAGACAGTGTTAAAAAAACCCAAATCAGGACGTCTCGTGAGTGTTAAATGTCACACACTTTAATAGCTGTATGCCTCTTGCGGTGAAGCTAACAACTATTTTATCCTGTGTAAAATGAGTGCAAGAAAGGCTGTAAACTCAATATCATTTGTGACGTTTGATTTTATTTACCTGACTGATCACAGCTCTCTCCGTCTGTCTGATTCCCTCCATCTTCCCCTCCTCTCCCTGTCACCCCCTGCTCCCATATCTCTCAATTGTGTCTTTACTTCATTGCTCCTCATCCACCTGCATTTCTCACCTCTCCTCCAATCCTCTCCTCAAGATCCTCCACATTTTTTCACTCCATTTAAATGTATTTCTACATTTTTCTCAAAACTCCCCTTCTCCATCAATTTCCATCCTGTTAAATCTATGCCCATATCTGTCTTTCTACATCTGTCATCCCTCAACCCACTCCCTCTATTTTAATCGTTACATCTCTGACTCTCTCCGTCATTTTTCTTCATTGGTTTGTTCCTGCAATTTTGTCTCACTTTCTAATCGTTCTTCACTGTTTCTCTGCAGCTGGTATCGTTCGGAAAAAGCAGTGGTGTGAGATGGTGCCTTGTTTGGAGGACGAAGGCTGTGACCTGTTAGTCAATAAATCTGGCTGGACTTGTACACAGCCTGGAGGCCGAGTTAAAACAACCACGGTGAGTTCAGCCTCTCAATTCTCTCCTCAGGGTTACACAAACAAGTGGGTGTTTTCAAAATGTGTGGACCTACTGCCTCAGTGGCCTCGACAACAGCATGGCTCTGAGAGCTGCAAGTGAAGTGTTTGCATAGAAAATCAATTGAGCTGTAAATAAATAAATACAAAATTAAGACACATTTTAATTAATTATTGAACAGTTTTCCATGAACAAATTCTGGCAATCAGGCTGTACAGCCATCATGGCCCTTGGTAGACCCCCCCCCCCCCACACACACACACACATAACAAGAAAGACTATATCACCCCTGCAATATCTACTGTATATGTACCGTAAATAGCTGCGCAATGTATAGTTTCACCTGGATGCCATATCAAAACCGTAATTGTATATTTATATCTGTATAATTTACTAAATTGTGTAATTTCTACTTTACTTGACGTAACAATGTACATGTCCTCTCTGTGGGACGATATTCTGATTCTGAAAACAGTACTGTTTAATAATGGACATTGTACATGATACTAAAAATACTCAGAGTTAAAAAACTGAATCTACCTCTGACAACAGGCACCGTTAATTTAAATCAATTCACCTTTGCTGCTACAGCCTCCTTTCTCAGGTATGACCAATACCTGGAGATGGCTACTGTGCGGCTAACTCCTAAAGCTCTTGACTCCTTGCACAACACAGAGCAACATTAGCATTCCTTTTGTTCTTGGGCACATCAGATGTAAGTTTCTCTCAATTTTTAGCTCTGTTTTGGTCTCTACCTAATCCCAGGGAACATTGGGGTTCTTTAGCTGTCAATTGATGCTACGATCAGCGAAGTTGTCGGCTTCAAACCAAAACAATGAACTGAAAGACGGTAAAATTCTCCATTGAATTTAAGGGAACTACAGAAAGTGTTGCCATTACAAATAGTCATATAACAAATAGTTAATGTTAAAGTATCGGGTATTGCAACTGCCTGATAATGGGAGTCTTGGGGGATTTTAAGAGTGTTCATTAGTTTTGATTGCAGATTAGGAGCCCTATCTCCAACTGTCAGTCACAAGTAGGGCTTCTTGATAACAGCAAGAAAACCAGTTGAGCATTCCCTTCACAATGCCTTGAAACAGTTCCCCCCCCCCTTTTCCTTGTCTTCTGCTCGTCTCCACAAACTGTACGCGGTCTGTTTACTTCCTTGTCGCCAGCAATTAGCTTGAGTTAGGAACGTTCTTAATGTTAACGATGGCAGCAGATGGGGAGCCGCCACTCGCATTCACTAAGATGCCGCCCATTCATTCACCCGCCCGTCCTTCAAATCCTATCTCCAGCTCTCCAAGCATCCTCCTCTCCACTTCACCCCAAATCTCTCGCACGCACACACACACACACACACACACACACACACACACACAGCCTTCCAGCACCCTTACATCCTCCCACTGCTTTACCAGACACGTAAACACTGTTGCTCTGTATGTGCCGTCTTTACTGTACCAATTAAAAAAGTCTTACTTGAGAAACATGTTACACACACACACACACACACACACACACACACACACACACACACACACACACACACACACACACACACACACACACACACACACACACACACACACACACACACACACACACACACACACACACACACAACAAAGCTGCCCTATCTTTGAATGTCAATGGGTGCGCACTAAGGACCGGTGGGGCATCATTAATGCATCTGTCATGATTTAGTCATCAGCTGACTAACTTGTTTGTTCCTTCCTCCTAAAAGAAAAAGACAAACATACACACAAACACACAGCAGTTACACACACTGAATGCCACACAAAGATAATAGGGTTTATCAGTCAGCCTCTGTGGCCCCTTTCTGTGTCGCGAGTCTCTCAGATGCATGACACCAGCCTGCATTTACCTGGCTGACACTGAGGTGACATCCGTGACATGTTCAACCTACAAAGTAATTTGTTATCTGGGCTGGCAGATAGGCCACACACACACTTATAGGCAACGTATAGCTGGATCCATTTATTATATCTGACAGATATAAGAGCTTGTGTAGGTGTCGGACTAATAGATGCACGTTTTTTCTTACGTGTCTGTTAAAGTGTTCTTACGGATGTTTCGAGCTGCTTGCTATTCAGAGTTATGAATATGTGGCCCTGCTTTCCTGCCAAGGGTGCCTTGTTCGCCTTGGCCTACATGCACATTTCATATCCTGCTTAGGACGTCAGTCAATGTCATCGGCTTACGCTGACAATATGTGAGACGTGACAGGTATTTCATGCCTGCTTCATTGGCTACTTTAAGCCCGGTGACAGCTAGTCAAATGGCTGGACGGCTATGTGCACTCATCTGTGCCTGTCCGTGTGTGTGTGTGTGTGTGTGTCTGTGTGTGTGTTTAAGCAGCTTTCACTGTCAAGGACTCTAATAACTTGCAACAAGCGACTCGGGGTCATTGTTTAAAATTTGTCTGAAAATATTCATTTATGTGATGGATGTACTGGCCTAATGTGAGCGCTCCGTTTAATCGTGTGCAAATTGAGCAAAAGCCTAAAAGATTTGACTTGATTTTACTCAACCATGCACATAACCTAGCTTTGCCGGAAATGCGTTAAAGGTTAAGGCTGATTCTCCAAAGCAAAAATTACATAAACCTCTTATTATCTGCTGACCCGAGGGAGAATGACGGGCAAAAACAAAACAAACAATTTACTCCTCAGAATCCCTCAGGTTAACTTTGAACAAATGGGCCTTTCCCCCCTCAGGCTTTTCAAGGTTAGACCCAAACTGCTGCCCCGATATCGCAGAAGGATGACTGCTGGCTGTGCACAGTCCAGTGAGCATGTCCGACCTGTCTGTCAGGTGTTTGTGCGAAAACATCAACGCAGACAAACAGAGATATCCCTCGGGCGTTTGACTAAGCCAAGTCAATCTGACTCAGCCCCATAAAGGTCTATTTTGGACAAATGTCAGGAGGCGGTTTGTGTGTATTGGACAAATGTTTGAGAGTTTGTGTTTTCTCTGTCAAACGCGATGGAGACAGTTGTCCAGGATGACACCGCTGACCTCTTGTCTACCTCAAGACAGCTCAGTTTAAATTGCAAGACAGATTTGATGCGTGCTGTTTCCCTTCAATTTTAGCCGCTGATTAAAAATAATTTCCTAGCATACTTGTTTTCCCTCCGCTTGACTCCTTTTCGCCTTTTTCCCTCTGACTCGATCCCCACCCTGTCACTCTGTCCCCCTCTCCACGCATTCATCTTATTCTGACCCTGCTCTGCAGAGTACACGTTGTACCAGTCAATAAAAACACAATATGGATTTTTTTTCTAGGGCCAGCTCGAGAAGAAGCATATGAAGATTGATATGTACATTGCTTTCCGTTGACAGTGACGTTTTGAGTGAGGTTACTTTTATTAGCAGCACAACTGGAGAGGACACATATCAGCAGAGGTTGTGAATCCAGAGCACATCATTTATTTTCAGTATCAAGAGCATCGCCAGCTCAGTGACAAGTTTCTCCTCTAACGAATTGACCTAACAGAAAATGGAATCCCTTAAATGAACCATATCAGATTCGAAGACTATAAACGAGCTCCTCAGGTTCCCCATGACTGTATTAATGGAACAATAAAATGCACACGGACACTCGACCGCATCAGTATCCACTTCATTTCATTTTCTGGTTTTACCTCAAGGGGACACCTGCCAAAAAGCCTGCTTTATGGCAACCGCAAATGGGCATAAAAATGATAAATAAGCACTTGCAGGAATACCGGCCGGAGAGATCTGTCAAAACAAAACAAGTGTTCTGCCGATTGACCGTTCACTCAACCTCAACCCTGGATGACAATTGTCCAATCATAACTTATGCACTGTAGCTGAGCCCGTTCTCTCAATAAAACGTAATGGCGTCATTAAATAACAAATGCAAAATGATAAATCAATTATGTTTTTTCTTGGTAATACTTTACAGTAATAATTAAAAATGGTATTTTTGTAACATAAAATGTCCAAGCTCATGTCTTATAAGTATTGTGGGACTTGCCTGACCCTGAGCACATGCCCTACCTTAGTGAATTCAGTTTGGTCGTTCTTCTGTCTTGCCATTTTAGTTTTCCCCAATCCAAGTGGATCAGTGGCCGGCCCCGGGTTATCTTGACATGTTTTAAATTGATTGAGTGAATAATGGGTCAAATGGTGGAGATTATCTTTTGGACTGAATGTAGAATTTGTTTACAATAGGGTGAGAGAAAGTTAAAATGAGAGATTCCTATTGTGCCAAAACTGCAAAATAACGTGTCTGTTTTGTCTTATGCTACACAGCCATCACAATAGCCTCTTCAATAAGCTTGTTGGTGTAATAGTCACAGTGTCTTGTCGACACAATATGAAACGTCCCCCCAGAAAGCTTTAAAGCAGCTAATCGCCAGATAGAGAAAGACTTTTAGGCAGCAGCAAGGGGATAACTCCCCACTCCAAATATACATTCCTCCCTCTATGACACTAAATGATCAGATTTACATGTTATCACACAGTCACCACAGTCAAATGCTGCCTTTGCTGTCTCTCCAAAGCACTGTCTTTTTGGAAAGCGATGTGTAGTCTCTGCAGTCATCTCCCATACCTCCTCCTCCCTGTGAAAGGCTCACCGCCGTCTCTCTCCGGAGAGGAGGATGCTCTGCATTGTGCCCTCCACCATTTTAGACTGGCAGATGAAACGACAAAAGGAGCTATCTCTCTCTCTGCATGTGCCGACGCAGGGTGCTCGGTGAGAAAGAGGCAAGAGTGAGGACGGCCATTAGAGGAGGAAACCAAATCACCTTGGGTTATCTTGCTGCTTTTGTGACTGCCTGATAAGACGAACATTTTATATTTAATTTTTTTAACAGAAAAGCAATGTGAAGGAGAAAAATAGTGAGTGAAATACAGAGAATTTGTGCCAGTCAGACACACAGCATCGGTCCAACAGTGGCTCTTGTTGAAGAGTATTTGTTCCTCTCATTAAGTCATAATTCTATGACTGTGTAACTGCAGGAACAATCTGTGTTTCCAAAGCATTCAATACACATGCTGTGGATTAGGAGGATTTTTTATGAGGGGCCACATCAGGGTTTTTAGGGTTGTCCCATTCCTGTAGTGTTATCTAGATGTGTGTGCATGTAAATGGTCTGCATAGGCTAAAATCCAAAACTCCCCCCTTGCCTAAAACGCCTCCATTGAACTACTTTGTTTACTTCCGTAAAACATAATGACATCACTGTGTAACACTTGCGCTTCTGTTGGCTAACACATTGTACCTGATAAGCTAAGGGGCGGACATCTCTAAGGGTTTACCAATCACAACAGAGCAGACCAGCTGACCAATCAGAACAGACTGGGCTCTGGTTTCAGACAGAGGGTGAAAAGAGGTGGTGCAGCACAGGCAGGATGAGAAAAAGTATCTCACATCTCACAGTAGAGGCAATAAAAAACAAATATCAACCTGAAAATCATCATAATATGGCCTCTTTAAATGTAATCCGTAACAATTACTAGTTACCTTTAAAATCCAAGAGAAAATAAAGAAAAAAGTGACTCAAAATGTAGGAAGTGGAACAATGGAAATGGCAGCAGATCGTTAAATGTGTAACTAGGTCTAAATTACACGTTTCATTAGTTCGATCCTGATTGGGGTATTTACGCTGTGAACAGCTCTGAACAGCTCTGAACAGAAGTGGCAACTCCTGAGAAAAAGACTGTGATTACTGTAATCAAGACGTATCGGGAGAGGAGAAAGGAGTAGGTATAAAGGTAACATGTTTGAGCATGATGATAATGTGTGATAGTATGAGCCTATGAATATTTTATACACTCTGGAGAGAGGGTAAAGCTCGTCATACAGACTTGTTTTATTTATGTGGACATAAAGGTTGTTTTCATCCCCACTAAAACAGGACACATGACAAACCCCGGGGCCGTCTGTGTCTCCCAGACTATTTACGCATTTATACATTTACCAGTCTCCCACTCCGACTCCCGTCACTTCCTCTCTGTTTCCCCCTGTCAGTCTCTCTGTGGATATAGTTCATGCTGGGCCTGATGGGAGCCCAAGCCCCTGCGGTTCTGGGTCAGTACCGGCCTTGGTAATTGATCCCTCTGGGCCCTCAAGGCACATCCAACAGTGGGTTGAACAGAATCACCGCTAAGAAGACAGCTGCTTGGCCACCCCAGACAGGCCGCGAGAGAAAGGGAGATAAAAGAGAGGTGCTGTTGCCTCTCACCATTAGCTGTGGCTGCCTCTGTGTTCTAGAGGGAGCTAAGTCAGCGCATCGTGTCTCGTTTTGGAAAATACTAAATCTGCCATTTTTGGAAGAGATTTTGGGACTCTTAGCATGTCTGTTTGTATCGTATTAGCAGCTAGGAGCTTGTGGGATCGAATTGAGCCTCTGCTAGCCAATAAAAGCCCACCCACGTGTGATACACTGCCCAGTTTCCTAATTTCCTTTCCATGTGGACAAAAAATAAAAATTGATTTCATAAAACAGGATGATGTTTGGCTTGTGCATGGACTGCTTACAGTGCCCAGTTATAGGAGCTGCAGGTTCATTCCAACTAGCATATTAGCATGGTGAACGTTCAGGAGAAAAGCATGTATCTCCAAAATGAAAACTTGTTTTTAGCTATAATTTCCGATAATCTACTGGTTTCAAAATGGTTTATTTAGCGAATGAAGTTGTGGATAACACTCTTTTTATGTGTTGTGTATTAAAGGCTGCAGTTTTTAAGATATGCTCACATGCTTTTAATGCTAATAATGCAGCAATGCTTTAAGGCTGTACTTGGTGTACATCAGTGCTTTGAGCTAAATGTGACCATTAGCATTCTAACGTGCTCACAGCGTCATGATGATTCATTATTGTGCTGTGCTTAGCTTAGTTCAAGTCCCCGAACAGACTTGAAATATGGAAAGTGGACTGCTACTTGGAGAGGTCCCAGTTCACCTCCTAGGCCCTGCTGTGGTGCCCTTGAGCAAGGCACCGGACACTTCCAATCCCCCCTCCCCATTGCTCCCCGGGCGCTGCACGATAGCTGCCCACTGCTCCTAGTACTAGGATGGGTTAAATGCAGAGGACTAATTTCACTGTGTGTGCTCTGCTGTGTGCATGTATGTGACAAATAAAGAGGGTTTCATCCTCCGATTCTATCTATCTATCTTAGCAGGAACAATGTTTATCCTGTTGGCCATGTTAGCATAGTGTGTTTGAATGCTAATATTAACTAATAAGCCATAAACACAAAGCAGGCGGACGGTTATGTCATTCTGCTATTATTAGACAAATAAAAATGTAACCTGATCTGAAACAGGAGGGACTTCAGTTTGCAAAGGAATATATGTAGACTCTCTGCTGTCCTGATATCAGAGGGACGCTTGTTCCACCATTTGGGAGCTACGTTAGCAAAAGGGAGGGTCTTTATTGAGGTGTACCTGGTTTCACTTCGCAGTAGTCACCCGATTGGCCGATGCAGAGCGATGTGGTTGCAACCTGATAATGGTAGTGGAGGAAAAAGTCAGCAGGATTTATCATCTGGGTACCACAAATCTCTGCACACTAAATGTCATGGCAATCAAAATCCTAACTGTTGAGAGATATTAATAAAGGTGGAGGTGGTGACAGTGGCGCTGTGAATCTGGTTGAAAATGAAAATACTGCATGGTCATTATATGCTTTATAACCCCTACCCTCTTCCTCTCTCCCCACAGGCTCTATGACGCGACAAGAGTCCCCTTCGACACTCTTGCACTATGGAGAGCATTGATGACCCCTTGACAGACAGCCAAAAACCATCTGCCAACACCACTTTACCACCTCCACCACCAACATCATCAACATCACAACTACTCCACCCAAACCCTGGTCCCGCAAAGACAGGAAGCAACACAAGCAGCTACAGAGGGACAAGAGCCTCCTGGAGGAAACAAGGTACAACAAACTACACCATCGCCTTTTAGTCTTTCATTTGTGACAAATCTTTAAATATTTGTGTTTTGATTTTACATAAACAATGATGCCATTCGAGGAAAAAACACTGGGTTATCTAGCTGCTTTTGTAACAGCCTGAGACATTTTTTATTCATTTTCTTCAAAACGGAAAGCAGTGATGAGAAAAATGTAGTGTAAATGAAAAATGTAGAATTTGTGCCAGTCAGACATACAGCATCGTAAAACATCATATGTATTGTGACATGACACATTTCTATAAGGAGATGTGACCCGATGTGATAAATTTCTCTCAAAAATATTCTTCTTTTATAATAAAAACCTTAAAATTAACCCAATATGAAACAATTCTATCTTAAAACATTAGTTTAGTTAGTTTAAAAAAAACACTAAAATGACAATATGTCATGTTTTCATCTTAATACCTTCTGCTCTTGTACCATTTGTTCAAAAATCAATTTTTCTTATGTATGGGAAACGATAAAGTGGGTAATTGAGTTTTGTCCCTTTTTTATGTATTTCCTCCAGAATCTGATTAATTTCATTGCATAACAGGAAGCACAAACGCAGAAACAGGCACGCACATAAATCCAGATACAATTTAAACAACCGTCTGCTTGTTTAATGCCTTTATTTGGTTTACTCATTTCTCCATAAGCTCGACGGGTCCCCAGTGTGTGTTTAAACACAGAAAATCCATGTGTGCAGCGATATCAGTAGAACCCGTCGGTTAATTTTTCGGCTTTCTTTTTGCCGTGCTTTATTGGCATGCTTTGTCTTTAAAGTATTGTGTGAGATGGCGTCTGTGTGCTGGAATAAAGCAAGGCGCCAGACAGATATTAATGCATGTGATTGGAAAACAGAGCGTAGCCATGTAGTAAATTCAGTGTACAAAGCCATAAAAGGGATGAGGCCAAAGTCATAAAAATGCCTGCTCTCATAGAGTTTCTCAAAAACAGGCTCCTTCTGTTGGTCAATATCGTCAGCATTTATGGCCCGAGTTATGATTTGCTTTCGGGGGACGAAATCTGATCCAGCTGCTTTTCAGGCCAGACAGAAAGTCTTCAAGAGATGTGACACTATAAATAGACCAGATCCTCTCACAGTGCATCATATAAAAGATTATTGTCTATTTACTAACGGAGAAGGCGATCTCAGATTGGATTTAAACATCTGATCCCATAACGCACGGTATAAAAGAACAGCATATCGCCTGCTCTAATCTGATGTCATGCAGGGACATCCCATACAGTAGCTCACAATGCATCAGCCGATATCATCTTAGCTTTAAAGTTTATCGAGGGACGAGGGGGGAACATATCTTAGTTATGAACCAAATCAGTGATGTTTTGTTATTTCTACGTAGTAAATCTGCTCTAATGTTTCCTCTTGAGCATTACAGTTCTGATCACATTGTAGAAAGCAGATAGTGAGCTGTGTTTGCTTTGATGTTCTGAAGAGAATCGCTATGAAAGGGTTGATAATGACATAACACCCCCGATAGCTTTGAACTCTCTCTTAATGTGGAATGGGGCCTAGCATCTGGAGGCCTGTGCATGCATGTTCATGTAATTTGATCTCAGCGTCTGCTTCAGGCATTATACGACTTTCGCGGCATGTAATGAGAGATTTCCCTTTCCTCATTAACCTGTGGATCGCTCCTAACCTGCGAGTTCATTATAAATATTCATCAAGGTATTCAAAAGAGAGCAGGCTCAGTTACACAAGGCTTCCAAATAAACAGCGAGGGTACTAGAAACAAGTATTTCATGCAGAAAGCGTGAGCACTTTAGGATGAAAGATGAGCAGAAAAAGCCCTTTCCCCTTTAGCTGATGTTTTCGGCAGTAGTGTGGCGACGCTTTCAGCTAGTGCACAAACTCATCCGATCAATCATTCATTAATTAATCAGCCTCAACACTCCTGAGATTCTGCTTTATTCACATCCATCAGAGCCTCGATAAAGAGTTTGAAGAGGCAAAGCAGATCAATGTTCCCCCTGTGCGTGCTCATTCACACGTTCATCAAGGGTCACAGCGCTGTGACATTTTCGAGGGAGTCAGCGCGAGTTCAGGCGGGGAGGAAATGTCAAGCTGGGGCCGTGTGTTTGGGTGCTTTTACTCCCAGCTGGAGAGCGCCTCCATATGTATTGTGTTTAATTTACTTTTAGTTCTAACAGGCTGCATGCACCTTCACTTGAGTGCACATGCAAAATGCATAAGAAAGGCAGCACACAACACACGCTTATTTATACATCAAAGCATCACAGCTTTGCCCGGAGATAGGAAGCTCTAAGAGACGCCCCTGAAATCAAATGGTTTTAATGTTTTCCTTATCCTCCATTGAATGCTGCTGGGTACATATCAATATGTATTGAGTGGAACGTCTGCTAGCTCCATAACAAGAGACGCCTGCACAAATTGGACATTAACACAGATGGATTATGTCCCCTCCTGTTACAAAGACACCTGCAGCAGTTATCAGTCTCACTCCAAAAAGTCTCTTTTCGGTCTTGTTTGGATAACAAGACCCCGCCGTGCTCGCTGTTTGTGTTCTACAGCCAGACGGGCTCTGCATTACATTTACCTCAGCTCTGCCTTCCTCTGTCGCGAAGATGTGAAATATTCTGCCACTGTTATGAGATATAAAATAGAGTAATATGGTCGATTCCTGATAAACCCGAGGTAATAATCACCTAGGGCCTGTGAATTTTATTCATAGGGCCGAATTCATCTCATTTTCATCTGACATTCGTTCCTTATTTTTCAAATAGAAGGCTTGCATTTCCCCGAAATGAGATTTGTGTGGGAGATTTATAGGGAACCGTGTGGCTGTCTGGAAAAAGGGAGAGAACCATAGAGAAATATAAGAAAATTACCATGGAAAAAACAGCGCCGTCTTTTTGAATTCCATTTCCTTGAAATTTCTACAACAATCTTTCTATTCTATGATTCTGTCTGAGGCACTTTGACCATTTGGTGCCACTGTAATCACAGCGTGCCCACTAGGAGGAATGAGATAGGAGTGCTTACACTGGGATTGAATATTTTTCAGTTAGCAAAGTCATATTCCTCTGGTGTCATGCCTAGCATCAACACAACCGTGACATTATTTCTTTGTATCCCCGAGCTTATTAAGATGTTTATTATTCCTGGAGCATCAGACATTGTCATCTGTGAACATTGCTAGAGCTCCCCGCAACACCTGCCCCTTTCATGGCAATTAGCCCCCGCGTCAAATCATCAAGAGTTTATTATTATGAAATAAACTTCAACACTCTTGAAAAGCACCGGCGCCTCTCTCGAGTTGGCTGTGTGGCTGGCGGGGGCCAGATGGTGAGGAGGCTTCCAGATTTGTCTTTCTGTTGGGAGATTTATTGTGTCTCACTGTCTGCTCTGCCAGACTCGCTTTGTTGTTGGGTTATACCCGCTGAAAAAGCCTAAATATGTGACCGGCTAAACACTTCAGTTTGACAGAGAGTAAGCTGTTGGATTGTTGTTTTTTCACAATTCCACCAGAAATCTGTACTGTCATTAACGCCTCCATTTGGTGAGGAGCAAAGCATTAACGTAACACACATGAGAAATGATTCCCCCTAAAAACAAGTGCTTATTTGTTTTCTGGAAAGATGTGTTCTATCTGCCTGTTATACTGCATGTTGAAATAGAGCTTACCAGATCAAATGTGTCTAAGGGAAGGGATAGAATGTTATGATAAATGATATATCCTTGTTTCTTGTCTTCAATGTATTTCTGTTGTTGCAAATGGAGCTGCTGCAATGCCAGAAAATGTTTAATCTTGACTTGACATAAGGTTTGGTCATCATAATCCTGCTAGTTAGCTTAGCTTAGCGCAAAGACTGGAAGCAGGAGGAAATGGCAAGAGGCTGCCAGTTTTTTGTAAGGACTAGACAAACACAATATAGCCTGTTAGCTTTCCCATTTCCATGTTTTATGCTAAGCTAAGCTATCAGTGAGCAGGCTGAAGCTTTATATTTAGCATACAGGCATAATAGTGTCATCAATCTTGTCCTATAACTCCTAGCAAGATCGCTAATTAGCAGTTTTTCTAAAAATATCAAACTATTCTGCAAAGATAAACTTTTATTCCCAAATTGGGAAAATATTCTTTTCAGAAGGTGGTTGCAAAGATGAACAACACTTTTGCGCATGAATAATACATATGACAGCCAGCAGCTAGTTAGCTTAGCTTACCCAAAAAAAGCCTAGAGAAATGGGGGAAACAGCTAGCACAAAACCCCTAGAGTTTACTCAGAAAATGCTATTTTTTCCTGCTGAACAAGATCTAATGTTAGCTGAGAGGTTAGGGTACGCAATGGAACACAGGTTTTATAACCTACATTACCAAGATTTAAAATGAAAAGGACATGTTTTCATTAATATTTCAAAAACACTATACAGGCAGTAGAAATAAGATATTGCACTAATACTGATGCAGGAGCTGCAAAGACTGTGTCAATGTCTGTGTGCTCAAACAATCCCCTGATGTTTGCTCTGTTCTCATTGATTCACAGGTCTCATAACACAGCCAGATTTGGGAAAACCAGGCAGTGACTGTTTGAGGGAGCGCGCTCGCCCCCGGACACTGGACAAACGACTCGCTGTAAAACACTTCCCACCCTCCGGGTTCGTCACTGCTCTCTCCTGCTATCTGTCATCGGGTCAGAACGTTGCGTCGACCTCCTCTCCACTCTATCTGCCTGCTCTGTGAAACAAGCAGCGCCTGCTCATGCCACGGAGCATCGGACACCTTCAATAACCCCACGAATGGTTTTTTGCCTCATTGGAAGGAATGTGATTGGAACTGCTCGAACAAGGGGATTCCTCACATATCTCTCCATAGCCTCTAGAGCAGGAGTTCCAGAGCGAAGACGGGATCATGACACACCGGACCCTGTTGCTTCTCGGACCGCCTCGCGGGGCCCGTTAAAAAAAACTGAGCGCTCTCTGCTGTGAATAGGCCTTCTGCTGGAGTAAACCTCCCATATTTTTATAGACCAAAGAACAAAACAAAAGTGATCATTATGAGAAACAGACTTTGTGGACTTGCTGTTTGTGTCGCCTCCGCCCACCCGGCGTCCGGAGGCACAATCACCGGAGTACTTTTAAAACTTTCCAGACATTTTTTTTCTCAGACTAAGCCCACCACTGTATTTTGGAACTGGAGATCTAGGTACTACATACGTATAACTGTGTATCAAAAAAAAATGATTGCATTTTTCAGTAGCTACGGTTGGGACCCTTTGCAGGAAGCACCGTCGAGTTGGATCAGGAGCGCACATCGTATCAAAGAGCTGATGATATCTACAGAGAGTATAAAAGCTATCGAGTCTGAAAAGAAGGAGTGAAGAAATGTCATTAATTGTATTTTGAAAGGCCCTAAAAAGTTATATATTTAACAGTTTTATATGTTGTACCTTTGTAGAGAAGCTTATCGGACTTAAAATGTGGTCACAATGGCAGTTTAGTAGGATGTGAACAAATGCTGTTGTTCTCATGACTGCTGGCTCTTAGTCCCAGGTTTTCTGTTCACACCTCAGTAGCTGCTTTCTTTTCATGGTCATCTACAACTCACTGTCTATCAGAACCATTAATGAAAAAAAAGGAAAGTGACACAATTTATCGAGGACTGATCTGCAGCCAACTGAACATTGTAAATCTATGGTAGTGGAAGCCATTGAAATCTGCTAATTTGCTATGATATTGTATTGTACACGGTGTGGAATACTGACTCATTTCCTCTCAATGGGTTTTGATCTCTTAATTTATTTTTGTGCTTGTGTTTGTTTCTCGCACAAATCTGGCCTCTCTGCGACGGAGATGAATACAAACGGGAGAGCGTGAGAGAGAGAGAGAAAGCCGAGGAAGCATTGCAGAAGTATTAGAGTCATTTACATACATTTTTTTATCATGGAATATTTTAAGAATAAATTAAATACATGAAAAAGAAACATTCCCTTCAAGTTTAGATGGTCATGGTGTTCAAGGTCATCAAGGGAACATTCGGATGGTCTAAATCTGGATGTGTTCGCTCACAGAGAAAGAGACAAAAGGTGAGAGATTATTTTTTTCTCCAGGTGAGCAGGTGGGTGTACAGCCAGATGATTTCTGACATGAAGTCCTTTGAGCAGTTGACCAATCACAACAGAGCTGGCCAGCTAACCAATCAGAGCAGACTGGGTTCTGGTTTCAGACAGAGGGTGAAAAGAGGCGCTGCGGCACAGGCAGGATGAGAAAAATAAAGACCTTTCTGAACATTAAAGCGTGGAGACATGTCCCAGTAGAGACAAAGATGAACCTGAACATGAGCAGAATAGGGCCACTGTAAAGACCTGAGCTTCTACCAAACTATTACAGCAAAGGCTCTTTCACTACTGTCATACATTTGTTTATGTTAAAGGGAAATAAAATACACATTATCTCAATATAGGCAAGAGCAAGGTCGGGATCCAAATACCCAAATATTGTATATATATTTTTTAAAGATAAATAAATTAAGTAAAAACGTAACTGGTCACCTAACATCACAATTAAATGGATGCATAGCCAACTTATAGAAATAAGCCGGACTTGCTCCTCTCTTTCTTTGGGCATAAAAAAATACATATTTTTGATGTTGTTTTCAGATGTTTTGTTCAATTCTTTTAACCAACAAAAAGAAAGTTGATTTTTGGCCCGACATCCAACACAGTTAGTTTTAGTGAAAGATGTTTTTTCAACAGGTATCAGAAAAACTAAAACCTGATTTACCAAACCGCAGAGGAGAACTCCAGAAAGACGGACGGCCAATCCTGTTGTGCTTCACCGGGGATTCAACCAATCCCAGCCCAGACGACACCTGGACAAAATAAGTCAACATCAACATTTCCTAATTGAGTCAAAAAAAAAAGGAGAAGATTGACAAGGTATCCACAAAATATGTCAATTAAGGTAAGTCAATGCCACAAAAACGTCTCTCTGAGCTTTACCAGTCAGCAGTGATTATACTAAATGAAAAACATGGAATAGAACATCAAGGCAAGTTTATCATTATAGTGAAGTCTGTCTAAATGAGAAAAAAGTCATGTGTAAACAACTCTATCTTAATCCTAGTTTGAACCTGTATAGAGAGTGAGACAACAGGACATTGCTGTATTCCACATCATCTGCATATAGAGAAATATCTGCACCTGGAACTGAGACCTCGAAGGACTCCGTAAGAGACTGATTGTGGGGTGAAGAAAAGGCGGAGATGTTTTCAATGAAATCACAGTGAATTTCTCTGGGTTTTTTTTGCTTTCAGCCTCTCCATGTGTTATACAAGTACATTTGCAGAAAGGGTAATATGGGGTTTTCATAAAGTCAAGACTATAAGCAGGTGTTCAAACTGGGGAGTCATATTGGCTTAGCATATTGAGCTAGTGAATTTCCTCAGGTGTTTTATTTTGTCCTTTTTTAAGCTTCAAAGTCACATGTAACTTTTTTTTATAGGGAAAGATATGTGATATGTGTGTTTGCATCCCAGCTTGTTTGTGTTTATTCGTCGGCTCGTGTGTCCGTCAAAGAGCAGCGCCTGCAGAGTAAACCTGGGAGGGAAGAAGATTCTGCCTGCGTTTACAGCGCTGATAAATCTCCCAAATACCAATACTGCATTCCAGTGCACAAAATATTATTATTTGCTTTGATGGATAGCATTTATCTGCTAATTCAAATTTCATACTGTGAGTCTTTGTTTACAATATAAATCCAATTAAGTGCAGCCATCACAGCGCAAGGCGGATCGATACGCAATATGGCAAGCACAGCTGCTTACCTCACAAGGATGCCTTCCCCTGCCAATATTTCTCAAGCTATAAAATGGTTCGGGTTCTCTCAGCACGGCCAATAATCTGTCAAGGTTAGGGCAATGAGAGACACAGCATTACCTCAGCGGGTGACAGTGGCCACATAAGAACAAATGCCGAGTCATGTGGTCGTAAAACAGTTCCTCCATCATTTATTTTATTTTAATGGCAGATAAAAGAGGTCTACCGGTGTTTTCAGTTCGCTTTTATTGTTGTTTTTACACCATGAATGCTAATTAACAGCAACATCTAACGCTTTAATACTGCTATAATCAATATCTTTTTATTACCAAATAGCTTTGAGTAATGTGGAAGGGGTCAACCGGAGAAGCAATCTCTGGATAATTATCAATCTGCACTTCTTCTCAGCTCTGGTGAGTGCTCCAGCCTTTAGAGTTTATTTGCTATTTTTAAATTTTGTTTGTTCTCAGCATTGTAATTAACACACAGAGTTTTTTAAAGCCTTGATGTGTTGATAGATCTCCTGTATGCAACAACAAGCAAATATAAGATGCCTTTTTAAATGTTTTAATATTTTATGTGAACATGCAAATAGAAAATCGAAGTTTATATTAAAAAGTTGTAACAGTTGTAGCGTTTTTAAGAGAATCCAACTAAAGATGGAGATGGAACCTTTTTGTTCAAACTCAAGACCAATTAATCAAACTAAACATAAATCCAGTGTACAAAATGCTAATGATTTGACCAAGAAGAGTGTTAGAATAACAAAATACCTTAAAATTAAATCTATTTGTCGTTTGGCAAGAACATCACAGATGCTTGGTAGTTTACTAACAAGAACACATGAAGCAGTCTGACAAAATGAGATCAGAAGCCTAATGAGTGTACATTTACAGCGGTGTGCATTCCTCACCATTGAGCGCCTCGCTGCAGTGTGTGAGTGTGTGTGTGTGTAACACGTGAAGTCTCAGGTTAAGCTCCAGAGCTCCGGGCCTGAGCTCTGCCTTTACTCTCCCTGATCAACCTCTCTCTGTGGTGGACGGTTCATTGTCAGCTGGGTGTTCAAGCTCCATTTAACTCTAACTAACTGCCTGGAGTCATTATGGCTGCTCATTAATGCTGCTGGTACTGCTGAGCATCTGGGTGACGGGACTGCACCGGATATACATGGTAAGGGGGTTTGCGTTTCATCATTTTATCTAACACAATTAATAGTAGGAACATAATCCTCATAGCGTGTTGTCAATCAATCAGTCACATTAATATTGCCCAGCGTCACTAATTACACTTTTCTCTCAGGGGGCTTTACGGTGTGTACCACATGCGACACACTCTGTCCTTAAACAGAGCAGAACATCAGGAAAAACTCCACAAAAATTCAACAAATAAAACAAACCTCGAGGCAGCGATAGAGGAGGGACCCCTCTGAAAGACGTGCAGTACATGTCGAAAAAAAGATGGATATCAACTACCTACCAGGTGCTGTTAAAAGACTGCTAGTGGGCGACAGGCGACTCATGGCGTTACCTTTAATACTGGGGACCTGCAAAAAGAGAGAAACAGACACTAAGTCAGTCACATGCTTTTAAGGGACAAGAGAAAGAGACGTAGAGGGTGAGAGGTGAAAGATAAAGGTGAAAGTCCCATGGCGCTCTAAGCCTATAGCAGCAGAACAAGAGGCTGGTTCAAGGGAAGCCTGAGCCAGCCCTAAATATAAGCTTTAATGAGGTTTTTTGCCACCATAACCATTACATTTCCTCGTAATGGAAAGATGCACATCTGTGAAGCCTCACACTAAAGCCCTATATGGTATGCGAGTCATTCATTTGGAGTTGCTATGGACAAGGACTCAAATGACCCATTATACTAAAAAATACATAATAAACAAAGACCATTCAAGTCGTGCCTTAAGGAGTCAGAAATACAGTCGAAGTTTTACAATTTATAGCTACCCATTCGCCTGGTTCAACTTTAGCACATAAACACTAGGAGTGAAAGTAACCTATAAAAAAAAGCACACATTTTGTACTGAACAGCAAGTTCCTAAGAATTAATGCATGTCGCGTTCAGGGGCCACGCGTTCATTTGTACTGACTATTTAATGACATGTTTTATGACATTTTATTGCACGCTGTATAATAATGGCATGCTATACCATCACATCTTAATGGAATACTATGGGCTACTATTAGTTTGAAGACACTTTTTAGGGGATACTGACTGTTTAAACGACTGCTTTTTGCTACTTTGAAGAAAAAAAACAGAAACGTTGACTTTAATTGTATTATGTCAAGAAATCCAACGCCTGTACATGTCAAAGTGCATGTAGAGTGTGGTAAGGCATCTTCCGCCCTATGTGGCATTAGTAATCATGGTTTGCTACTTTACGCTGAAAGCCCCCCCCCCCACCGGTATCTTCAGAAAAGGCACGGCCGCAGGGTGACAGCTGGGGACCCGGCCAACACACTGGACCACTAAATGAGAAAAATGACCAGCTTTCACCAGCTCTTTTAAAAACTCATTTACATCCTGTCAGATTCCATTATGGCCGGGGACCTGCTCCGGAGTTGCAGGACAGGACTGAGTCTGAGCGCAGCGACCGTGCCGGCCAAGCTCCTCTCATCCTGACCCAGCTCACCGCTCCAGCACACAGCTGATTCTCCTGTGTCAAGGTTTTTTGGCTTCTCTCTGTCTTTCCAACCCCCCCCCTTTTTTTTTTTTACTCTCCACACTACCTTTGGTGTGCTTTTTGGCAAAAGAGAGGGTGATTATCAGAGTGCCTGAAACCTCACTTTTGCTCTTTTATACAATTACTGTACAGTATGCGCACCTAAAAGCATCAGCAGAGAGGATTAGGCCAGCTAAATGCTGAGCCTTGAATAAATTATCTGCTCAACGTTTAGCATTAAAAAGAAAGAAGGAAAGGGAGGGAGGGAACGTGAAGAGCAAGTGGACTTAACTTCTCAAACAAATGGAAAAATTAGACTTAAATCACGGCTCATTTTCCATTATCATGACTACGAGTTATTTCAAATCAACTTTGCTCTTTAAGTTTCCTTTCACTGCAGCATTGACCTCGCTGGCTTCCATTTGTCATGTGTCACTATACATGCATTCCCAGCATGCTACAACAGCAGCACATAAGTCATTCAGAAAACATGGCCGTTCAAACATCCTACAAGTGCACTTTGGCAGTAACAAGCTCTAACCACGGTTGAACCGTCAGGGGTCACAGTCTGTTGGCATTCATTCCGCCACTTCAGACACCCAACATTTCTGCAACACGGTGATCTGACGCATACATGGAAGCAGCGGAGAGCACCTCAGCACACACTAGGAGCTGCAGCAACCCCCTCCGGCATGTGGAAGCTGCCTTTTCCTACACAGCCGGCTATCCAGGGTGACATCCTTGAGGAGGCGATACAAACAGCGTCTAATGAATTTTTAACGACGAGCGCCAAAGAGAAGGAAGGCGGGAAACAGAGAGCGGCGAGAGAGACCCCCGCTGAATGCATTACAGTGATTTGTGGGCTCACCTTTGAGCGGGGAGCGCGAGGCCACCCGCCTCAGATCATCGGGGTGTTAAGTGTGCTCGGCGGGTGGGCCTCTCGGCACTGCATTGCGGGCCAAATGATGTTTGAAATGTTTTAATCAAATCCTGTCTGTTCATTAGACTAACAATAGGCTCCATGGGGTGAGCACTCAGCGGTTCAGCCTCTTACCAGCCCCCGGGGGAACCCTCTTTATAGACTAACTTCCCCCAACCTCCCGGCAACACATTTCAACATGGCGCCCCTCTATACATTTAAATGGGCTTTTACCAGTGGTGGCAGCTTGTCATGCAGGGTAATTTATACCACCAAAATAACCTCACGGATTCCAATCTCAATCTGTCTTCTTGAGCAGCACTCACATCTACGTGAGATTATGTGTCAACGCAATGTCGCCTGGAATGTATACGGTGGATTGATCAAGTAGATGACAGACAGCTCGTGCTAATGTTGGCAGACTACCTCCACAGATTATCTCTTTTGCTTTCTGACACATGGGAAAAGGTCTGTCAAGAGCGACACTCAAGAATATTGTTTATGGGATTAAGCTGGTACATCAGTGTAAAGCCTTTTGACTTTGCTGTAGTGCTGCTGCTCAAATCCCATGTGCTTCAAGGAGGTTTAAGTAACCACATAGCACGGACAGGTTGTGGGATGTCGTTCCTGTTGGCTTGGTCACACTTCTTTTGACCTCTACTTTAAAAAATCCATATCAAACAAGTGCATTTTAAGTCTGTGCAGTATGGGTCGGCCTCTATTGGTGACTTGAGTAGTTTTAGGCAGCTAAAGCTGAGGCTATAGGGCAGATATTCCCATGTTTAAAATAAGTTGGTCAACTATCACAGAAGTCTGAATGTGTGTACTGTACACAACTTCAGAAAGTATAGATTCTGAATGTGAAAAAAAGTCTAAAGTATATTGTATGTCAGAAAAAAAGTCATATGTATATTTCGGAATATCTAGACCAGCGGTTCTCAACTGGTGGGTAGCAACCCAAAAGTGGGTTGGAGACCCATTTTGAGTGGGTTGCAGATATGCAAGTGAAAAAATCCCAGAAAAAAGTCAAACTTTTATTTTGAAGGCCTAAATTTCTAATGCTGCGCGTGCAGTAGCGTTTGACTGGAAATGTCGGAGACCAGAAACGGTTTATATATATATATATATAAACAGCCCCGGAAAAACACCACTCCACATGTTTCTTAAATCTTTATTTATTTATGTATAGCAGCCATTCCAGTGTCATTTGAATTCGGACACAGGGGAAAAAAATTCAGTAGTTTATATAATAAAAATAATAATAATAATAATAGTTGAACTCAAACACATAAAAAATAAAACAAGAGAAAATGATAATGCTGAAGTGGTCTCTTAATTTGTTCCGTGGCTGTAAATATATTTTACATCCTGAGGCTTGACCAGTTTTTTGTTTGTTGTTTAGAATCAGAATCAGAAATACTTTATTCATCCCAAACTGGGATTTTTTTTCGTTGCAGCATAAAAATGCAAAATGAAGCATAACAAATAATTAGAAATAAAAATAAGAAATATACAGACGTACACGTAGTGCAATGAAATGGAATATTAAACAAAATATAATAATAAAATATAATATAAATGTACAATGATAAGGGTAGGTATATATCATATATATAATCACATTCATCTGCGCAGGACAAATGGGGAAATCATATTGAAGAAATGAGGTTGTGTGGGAGCCCATTATCCCATCTTAGCTGTGTCACATATTGACTAACAATTCGTTCGAGGTATAAAGCTGAGTTATATCTCAAAGAATGCAGTATAATACAACCTTAACCTTTTCTTTAAATGTAACAGTCTCTTCTTTGTCTTCTTTAATGGTATTCTATTGATAATTTTGAACAGGAAGAACATCCTGTGTCGTATTTTTCCGAGGATGCACGTCACGAAATGGTCTAATCCGGTGTGTTCTCTGTAGCAGTGACAGTGTTTTACGTCTTCTTTCAGAACACAGTGCAGCAGCCTTTAATCTGAAGTATGAAATGTCCCCACATAGCTAGACCACTAAATCTACTTTATTGTGTTATTTCAACCTGTCAGCCCTATCGATCAGTGGATTAAGACAAAGATGATGTTTTAAAGCTTTGACTGAGGGTTTCATGGCTGTCCTGAAATCCAATACCAATAGGGGTTCATAGATCCCGGCCAGGATTTAGTGCTATAGGCAGGATTGATGACATGGAGCCCGGGGTATAATAGTGGAGGTGCATGAGCCTGGTCCTTCAACATAACTCAAGATAACAGCCTGCTTTTTATTTGGTTATTAGAGTCATTCAGTTGTCCGGTTATTTAAAACATCTCGCATGGCACGCTGCGGTGTGTCCCTGTAGTAAATAACGTCACGGTGTCTGGCGAATGGATTTTTTTTCAAAAACTTCTGTATTACTGATCACTGCAAAACTGCAACCCGTATAAGCCATATTACTCAAAGTCAGTGAGGTAATCAAATTCGATTATTTTACAGGCTCAAGACAACGTTTGTCAGCGCAGGATTTATCACCACTGTGAACTCTGTAAAAACCACCTACAGCTTTTCAATATACACATATTACATTTAAAATGAGCGCGGCTTCTTCATTTGGTCTTTCAACTGTAATCAATTACTGCTCTGTATATATGTATTCTGGAAGACAGAAACGCAACATTTACTATTGGCAAAAAAAAGTCACCCTATCTGGACTGACATTATAACTTTCCTCCAAACACAAGAGAGAAAACTAAACAATACAAAATGATTGAATAAACACAATGAGCCTGATTTTTCACAATGTAATATACTGTACTTAAATATGTCTCAGTGACACTTAGTTCATACCTTTGTGTTTACACTGAAGCCTCAGAGACTCGCCTTGTTCTGGATCTGACTGAGTGCAAGGGCTAGGGTTATAAATAAAGATTTGAGTTAAAATGACCCCTGAAGAGAACATGGGGGAACCAGTAATGTAAAGTGTCACGAGTCAACAGAAACTATTTTTATCAGCTCATTTACATTTTTTTTTGAATTCCTAAATTGCCAGTGACAATGTAGAATCGGAGGATGAAACCCTCTTCATTTGTCACATACATGCACACAGCAGAGAACACAGTGAGATTGATCCTCTGCATTTAACCCATCCTAGTACTAGGAGCAGTGGGCAGCTATCGTGCAGCGCCCGGGGAGCAACGGGGAGGGGGGATTGGATGTGTCCGGTGCCTTGCTCAAGGGCACCACAGCAGGGCCTAGGAGATGAACTGGGACCTCTCCAAGTAGCAGTCCACTTTCCATATTTCAAGTCTGTTCGGGGACTTGAACCAGGGACCCTACGATTCCCAGGCCAAGCCCCTACTGACTGAGCCACTGCTGGACAAAGGGTTAGCTTTATGTTAGGGAGATGGAATTGTTGGAAGAAGAACTCAGATCTTTTACTCTCATAAAAGTAGCATACTATGGTCTTAAAAATTAAATTAAAAGTAAAAGTCCTGTATTCAAAATGTAACTTTAGTTTAAGTACAGAAGTACAAGTATTACAATTTACTGAAAGTAGAAAAAGTTGTCATCCTTCTCAATGGCTCAATTTCAGTAGTACATAACGTGTATCGGCTACATTTAATTAAAGTATAAGAAGTAAAAGTACTAGTCAGGCAGAATGGCTTATTTATATTAAAATAGAAAATGTAATTAACTTATTTGTACCAAACACATGTCATATTATTGTAATGTCGTTTGTCAGAGTTTAAAACAGTTCATAAAAAATTGGGAAGATTTGTAGTACAGTACAGGGTCATATAATATCAGTATAGCATGTGATTCATATGTAAAAAGTAACTGGTAACTGTGACCGTAATATCAATGTGATAGAATAAAAACTACTACATGTTCCTCTGATATATAGTGGAGTGGAAGTATGAAGTAACAAAAAAAGGAAATACTCAGGCAAAGTGAAATGATGTGGAAACATACCGCAGAATGGTACTTCAGTAAATGTACTGGGAGATGGTTAGCGATATTGCTAACGAAAACAAGCTAGGTGAGGATAAGTATGTTGGCCAGATAACTCTAAAAGGGAGAGGTAGGTGTATTTACCGTTAAATCTATGAATACGTCATCTTAAGGTCTTATAACCTTAATCTAGCGTCGGCAAGGAAATAACGCATCTATAAGATACCCTCTCCGTTTTGGAAAAATAACGAGTCGACAGCAGAAGGCTTCGGCTAATTCAGCTGCTAGCAAGAAAGGTGCTAGCTCTACGACTGACATGCTTTATTTCTTGGGTCAAACTGTTGTATGGTTCTCCTTTGGCCTCTGTCAGAACCAATGACAGTTAATCATCACATTTTCCTCTTCAGCGTGGGACTACACAGGGCTGCCCTTTGTCTCTGTTGCTTTTTGCCTTAGGAGTGGAGCCTCTCGCAACCACCGTCTGATAGTGTACAGACATCAAGGGGATCTTCAGAGCAAACCAGGAACACAACATTTCTTTATGTGCGGATGATGACCTTCTATATATATCTGACCCTCTCACATCCTGCATTCCTCGCCTTCTTAGCATTCTTAAGGTTTTTGGCAGTTTCTCAGGGTATAAACTCAACCTAGGCAAAAGCGAGCTTCTACCCATTACTACAGCATCTTGTCAGCTCTCATTTCCCTCTCTACCTTTCAAGGTGACCGATAATAAGTTTAATTATCTTGGTGTGTGTATCACAAAGTCCCACTCCCAACTCTTGAGGGCCAATTTTACACCACTTCTGGACCGTACCCAGCAGGATCTCACTCGCTGGTCCACCCCATACCCCTATCTTTAGCTGGACGAATCAGCATCATTAAAATGCATGTCCTCCCCAAATTTTTATTTTTGTTTCAATGCATCCCATATTTTCTTACAAAAGCATTCTTTACAAAACTTGACAGTCTAATAAAACACCTAGGATCAGGAAGTTGTTCCTGCAAAGATCTAAAATACATGGTGGGATGGCTCTACCTAACTTTCAAATCTACTATTGGGATGCCAATATTAGGAGCTTGTTGTGTTGGCGATTGGATATGTCCTGCCTGGATCTCCCAGGCTGGTTGCAAATCGAATCTAGTTCCTGTTGTCCCATCTCACTTTCTGCTCTCTCTATTCCCTTACATTTTCCTCAGACCTGCCGGAATCCAGTAGTGCGTCACTCCTTAAAAATCTGGTCTCAGTTCCGAAAACATTATGTCTCCATGTCAGTTCATTCTCCCATCACAGCCAATCACTTATTCCCTGCCTCTCTTTTGGCTTAAAATTGGAGTGTCGAGTATAAAGATGATATATAAGGATGGCATCTTCGTGTCATTTGATCAGGTTAGACAGGAATGTTCTTTGCCAGGTCATAATTTGTTCAGATACTTACAAGTCAGTCATTTTGTACGGAACTACTTTACTCAATTTCCTTCACTACCACCAAAATCACCGCTTGATTTGATCCTTGAAACCCCGTCTGAGGTGAGGGGGACGATATCAAGGCTATACACAAATATATTTGAAATGGAAGGTTCCTCCCTTTCCATCATAAAAGAAAACTGGGAAAAGGATATGAATACAAATAGGCCTCGGACTCCAACCTCTGTGACAGGGCGAAGACGGCGATGCAGCAGACGGCGATGTGGTCACCTGGCGTGACCACAGAGAGCAGAGATCCTCTACTGCCAGCCTGACTAACGATCGTCGCCGGCCATCGGTTCTTTTGTTTCAGTTTTTTTTTTTTTGCACAAAGACACCTTTTGTAGACCTGTTGCTGGCCTCCCTCCCCCCTCCACCCAGAGCCTCACCTCGGAGACTCTGTGGTTGTTGGGAGGTAAAAGGTTAGGAGGGGTTTGCTTGTTTTTTGAGGATCAATGGGATAGCATAATTCAAAGAATTGACTCTTCCTCCGTTTGTGTGAGCCGTATTCAGTTTTAAATTGTACATAGGCTTCATATGTCCAAGGTTAAACTATACAAAATCTTTCCAGGGGTAAGCCCTATCTGTAAGCAAGCACCTGCCACTCTTTATCATACATTCTGCTCATGCTCTAGTTCAACAGCATTTTGGTCCTCAATATTCGAGGTATATTCAGCAATTTCAGGTTTCACTATTCATCCTTGTCCTTTTAATGGAAATTTTTGGTGTACCAATGGAGGATCTTCCTCTACGAAAGCCACAATTAAATGGTATGGCCTACTCTTCCCTCTTAGCGAGGCGGCTCATTCTTTTACACTGGAAACGTGACCGCCCGCCTTCATTTGGTTTTTCCTTAAGATTGAAAAACTGAGATACACACTGAATGGATCAATGGGGAAATTTGATGTAGCATGGCGTCCATTTATTTCTTATGTAGAACAGCTGACGGTGTCGCTTGACTCTGACTGAGATGTGAAGTAATTGGGGAATCACTGTGGATGGTTTTTAATTATTTATATATATATAATGTTTGTGTGTGTGTGTTTGTGCTGTTGTGTGATTGTTTGTATCTATATTTGATCATTTGCTGTTATTTTTGTCTCAATTTCTTGTGTTTGCCTCAAGGGCTTGTTTATGTCTATGTTTAAAACCTCAATAAAAATACATTGACTAAGAAAAAAGAACACAGGAAGGAGATCCAACTGAATTTCAGTCATTCGAACTGAGTTTTTACACCAGAGAGACACATATATATATATATATAACAAACATTAGAATTACTTTTAAAGAGCTGACATAATTGATTGTAACCTCATTGTCACAGTAAAATTGACTTAAGTTTAAGTAACTATTCATGTACCGTTAATAATGATGGTAAAGATGTCATTGAGGTTATTAAATATAAAAATATAAGCCAACATTATTCCCTGCACTAAGACGCTTCATCAGACCTGTTATTATTTATGCAGACATCTGATAACAAGCACTTTTTATTTGGTGACCTGATTAGGAATTGTTCTAATTGGATCTCATTAAGGTAACTGTTGATGAATAGTTGAAATGTCTCGCTGCAAAACCTCTGTGGCTGATTGCATTGTTTCTTTTCGATAACTGCAACATTGCTGCGTATATTTTGCTCCCTTGTAAGGGAGCTGCACATGGTGGAATGATGAGATTTGTAATTATTTGAAAGGGACGGACACACACGCATTTAAAGAGCTTTCTGACCTAATGTTACTGTACTCAAGAGAGCAACACCAATGTGAAAATTGAAGGAGTAGCTCAATAAAAGGAGCCCTTTACTTCGATACAAGGTCTGTAAATTCAAGCTTCAACTATCCCACTGTCGATAGTCCCGATGAGACAAGGGCAGAGCGCTTTAGATCACATTGTCATTCTTCAGTGTTTCAAAAGGATTAAAGTTGGTTAGGAAATTTCAAGCCATAATGGGGTCAGGAGCTTGACAACTCTATTTCAGCATTGTCAAGCCAGCCGTAATTACTTCAAAAGCACGTCCTCGCATCAAATCGCCATTTCCACGGCATCATCAAAGACGTCTCGTGTCACAGCAGTGAAGTGAATCTCTTTTGTCTTTGTAATGGCTTTTATAAAAGAACGACTTTAATGGCTGTATTCTATCTTCGGCGAGAGCGACAGGCAGTCCGTGTTCCTCTTTGCCTCGGTAATCTCAGTAATTCCATATAAGTTCCTCGGTCTTGTTTTTTTTCCATGCAGGGAATTTATATCAGACTGTAATTCACACTGTGGTCGTGACAGTTTGTGTGAAGCGGCGAGACACTCTGCCCCGTGGACGTTTAATAGTTTACTGCTCATATGCAGTAGGTTTTTCAGCTTCATTTGATAAGGGAAAGCCATAGGGTTTGGAGTAGTAATTTGGCAAAATTACAGTGCAGGAATATCATTACTATTATCATTATCATCGAATCCCTCTCTGCTGGAGACTTGCAGCAATGTAGGCCTGTATGAAAACTATTTTACAATCTGAAGAATACTTTTCAATCACTTTCACTTGGAATTGCTTTCTGCTTTAATGCATATGACTGTCATTCCATTTGGTAACATGATAAAGCAGAGATGAGTGTTCTTCACATTTCATATATGGTATTTTCATACATGCAATCAGAGGAAGGGAGACTGGGAAGGTCCGCTGGGATTTTTAATCTGGAGCGTTTGAATAAGAGTTCAAGTTAAACAGTCACTGTTCCTGCTTTTCAAATTAATCTCCCCTGTCAATGAATACGGAACAAGTAGGGGAACACACGGAGTTAAAGGATAGGTGTACGTTAAAAGAACATCTTGATTGGTTTTGATCTTTTTCTGTTCATACTGCCATTTATATGTTCTTTCTAAACATGCTTCTAATGGAAGAGATGGGGGAAACAAATGCAGTCCTCATTCTGTCTTTCAAAGTTAATCTGTTTAGTATCAAACTGTTTTTGTGTATCTTTTGAGAGTATTTGCCATATTGAGCTACGATGGAGGGATTGTTACATAAAGAATGCCAAACACAAAGCGCTTAGTAAGTTTGGAGAAAAACTGTAAGAATAATGCAGTATAATGCAGGAAAGCTATGTTACTTAAATAAACCCAGTAACATACATTCGCCTTAACCATTAAATCATAGCAGCATAAGCAACATCCTATGCTAAGAATAGCTAGTTTTAGTTGTAACCTTTAGCCTAGCATGTAGTTAGCTTATCTTGAAATATTGAAACCAACACAATATTTTAACCTCATTTTTTAAACATAGCTAAAGCACACAGGTAGGTATGTATACTACAGACAGATCTACAGCCATGGCTGTGCTGTGTAAGTTAACAACAACAACAGCTATTAGTTGAGAGCCTTTAAGCTACAGTACCGCTAGGTGGCTGGTTACCAATAAACTCCAGTGTTAGGAGAGCATTTTAAACCAACCTTACCAACCCCCCCTCCCCCCAAAAAAAATCCAGGATCAATAAAAGGCAGAGACTCAAGTAACATCTTTTTCATCCAGATCACATGGAGGATCCAAACATGTTGTTTCTGTTTCTTTAAAAATGATTTACCAGCTTGGATAATGCATGTCACCCCTCAAGTCTGAACAGCAACTCTGCTATTAACAATTGTTTAAGTGCTCTGAGAAACATGACAATGTTCATTACGACATCAAGCTCAGCTTCGGCTCACCGAGTGCGATTCTAGTTCGGCAGTTATGAAGTTGCTAAGCAGGGTGCAGGGATATGTTTTATTGATGTAAGATGTTAGATCAGGGAGGTTTGGATCACGAAAGTCTCTGCCTTTAATCTTAATGAGGAACGTGACTATCTACAAAATCCAACAATAACGTTGATTCTCTTAAAACCACGGATGAACGCCTCAAGATAGCGATAGAGAAAATTCAAGGGGGAAACCAAAGCCAATAGGATTCATCCTTTCACAACCATGCATTTTAGAGCAAATGCATTTCTCATAATAGATGTTGAAAAAAAACTGAGCGACCACAAACTGCTGCTACACTATATTTATTCATTTGAGTCAAAGAGAAACATATTATTCGTAATAAAATGATTAGCAGGCTTCTGCTGCTACAGCGTGGATGATTCAGCAGACGGTCACAACTCTATATTACTTTCCTGCAGCATCATCAACTTATTCAAAGTGTTCCCAAAAGAGCAAGTGAGGGGCCCTACACCGGGCACACCGCACCTTTATAATGGAGCGGAGCAGAGGCGATTAGCACACTAACAGCTTCACACGATTATGGGGGAGGGTGCTCTCTCAGTTAGGTGGACATGACCCCTTCTTACATTGATTCAATTCACAGCATGATCTGCTGGTGGGACCATGACACCCTACGAAGGTCTCTGTGCCCTCAAGGTGAAGGTGCCTCAAAATAGTCTGAAGTTTTTTTGGAAGAACAGCAGGCTCTAATTTAGTCGTAACAACCTGAGTACTTTCTGCATTCAGGTAGCTATTATCTGCACAGCATCCATTACCACGATGCATAAAAGGGCAGGTCAAGTGGAATATGAATACAGAGTGGCAAGATGCAGAAGGCGAGATGATATATTTTCCATTTGTGTCATTTAATTTTGCAGATAGGGTCTTTGTTTTTCAAAGAAATACATACAATAAAGAGAACATCTGCTCATTTTCAGGTTCATATTTGTATTTCGTGCCTCTACTATGACATGTTCACATGCTTTAATGTTCAGCTGAGTGTAAAGCTCTTCCTACAGCACCAACAAACATTGTGAATAACAGTACTAAGAGCTGACTTGTCTTACAGCGTATGCAACATGGTATGAAAGGTACTATTTTCAAAGCTGTGAAACTGCCACCCACATTTTAAATACAGTGTCTTCGCTTACCTGGTAGTTACCAATGTGATTCTTGGAAACAAACAGTCAGGGGCAGCTTTTGATAAGCCATTACTCTCACTGTACTGAAGCTCAAAGCGTGCTTGCCTGGGAAACGCTGCTCTGAGCCGCCGTTACTGTTCAGGATGGATAAATAGCCATTGAATAACTTTGAAAGCCATATTGACATGAGGGCAAGTGGGCTTTCAAAGTCTTCCAACCACCCATCAAAGAACGAGCAAAAAGGATAAGTATGGATGTGAGTCCATCGTTTTACCTTATCAACAACCACCTGCCATTTATGAAAGGCCCGGAAAACATTTGTCTCAATTAATACACAAAAGAGGTGCATTTGATCCTGTTTTCTTTCCCCTACTGCAGGAGAGATGTGTTTACATCTTTTGTGGTTAGGAAATGCATATCTGGAGGCTATATGACAAATGTTCTCAGTGGGAGGGAAATGAGGTTCAGCACATCTGTACAATACTGATGGATGCGATGAGGGGCTGTCACACCCGACTTTTCCTCTAGCTCAACAATGAAGTCAACATTTAGATTAGATAAGATTAGAGTTTTATATCCCACAATTTGGAAACTGTTCTTTTGCAGCAGCATGTTAACGTTTGAACATGAGTTCAAAGTGTAATATAATAGCCATCTACATAAACAGCAAATATATTCACGTGAGTCTGAGAGAGATATCTATACTGTATCTGTGGAATACACAATCAGTGTTTTAATCAGGATTTAAATCCATTCAGATTTGACTAAATGGATTTGAAATCCTGATTAAAACACTGATGATTTGAGCAGATTTGTTCCACAAAGAAAACAAAGATTGTTAGTTTAAATAACAATACCAGAGCATGTAATGCACAGGTTTATAGCTGAGACAACACTAAATAAATATATACATAGGATATGATAAACATACATTATGTTGTGTTTTCAAATTAGCTGCACCAATCATTTGCAGGATACCACTATATGATGGTTTGCCACTTTCCAAATTTGTTTACGGAAATTCGTGTCCCAATCAGGATGAATTGTTCAGAATTTGGTAAAACTCCCAGCTTTTCCTCTAGCACCATCATCAGGTCTAAATGTTGTCCAATTCTGTGTTTAAAGATCAAACACTTGTACAAAAATATTTGGAAAATGGATGGATTCTAATAAACTAAAAGGTAGACATTATAAATACGAAACATTAGCACGTTAGCATCGGCATTGTGTTGGTGTTAGCATTTGGCCTCACTGAGCTGCTAGCAGGGCTGCAGGCTCAATAAATATCGGATATATTATTTCAATTATTTCTTGGTCTGCACTTTCGGAGTGCCGTGTCAGATTTGTAAAATGCCGATCTCTTTAGCTGCTAAAAGCTCCACTTTGTTAGTTGCTTTCTTTGGCTTTTGTTTGTTAGTTTGAAATGAATAGGAGCGTGGATGAACCTCTGGTCTAAAAAAAACGTCTGACCCTTTAGACAGGTCGTCAGAATAAGCATTTTCATTTTATCACTCAGAATGTTGATCAGATTAAAAGCTTAAAATAATGACACGCATGGGTCGCTAATAAGAGCAAAGTAAGAGCCCCTTTTATGAGTCGTTCATAAATTTTATTTCTGGACACTCATTGCACATCGCTCGGGGACCTTTTCCAATTTTCCCCACATTCCCATACTCTCTGCCTCTATTTCAAACTCGCGCTGCTCCTGTCAGCCATGAATAATTGATAATCCAATGCGATCTCAGAGTTTGAGTGCTCTGTATCTGTCTCATAATGATTAGTGAAAGGGTCACACTGCTCAAACCCCCTCGGCCGCCAGGATCCGCCCTTAATCCTCCCTAATCCCCAAAACAATGGGCTCCTCCATGCAGGGGACTGTGACAGATTTTATCATCCTGCTCAAAGGGATCAGAGCGCCTTCACACTGCCAACACAACAAGGGATAGTAGTTCAGAACTGCCTGCCCTTATGTGCCAACATACACGTGACACAAAGCAGTCAGGAGAGTGGAAGAAGACTCTGTACAGCTCACTCCTCGTCTGATTTGTGTTTCAGGGTTAAAATGTTTACCCCGTCCAACCCCTCTCAGGCCGGCCACCTCTCATCGTGTTTCATATGGCAGGATCAAGGCTGGCTTGCTGTCTGTATAGCCAGAAGGGCTGGCTTTGGTCTTGGCTTTGGGATTATGAGCCGAGAGCTGAGGTGGTTCAGACAGAGGGAGAAACCCAGAAATAAAACGCAGGAAGTGAAAATATGATCACAGGTTGGGGCTGAGGCTCTGACTGAAAATCATTCTCTTTCTAAGTAGATATTTTCAGAGCTGGAACAATGGGAATTTATGCATGGGTTCTTGTATTTTAGGGGAGTTCTTTTTTTTTTGGGGGGCAACCAGTGTCTTTATTTAAGTGACAGTGTTGAAAGGGGATGAGTTGGTCCTATGTCCTTAGGGGACTTAGGGGTTTGCTATATTAATAGGGCATATGTGTTATTAATCCTACTATTAACAACACAAACCCTTTAAATGTCTGCTGCTACTGTTGCTCATAATGAAGAAAGAAATAACACCAATATTTTAATTTGTTTTTTGCATACCTAAGGTTTTTTTTCACACTCTGGAAAATGGTATTTTTAATTTATTCATTATTTAAATGTATTGACGCCCACATACGTTTTTTAAAAAGTATTTACTTATGACCTGCACCATAATATAGCTGCTTTGGACTTGCACTTCCATATTGACATGTATATTTAACATACTCAGAATTATATATCTGTATACACCACCTTAAATATTATATATAAACTGACATTTCTTGGATTTTTGTATTAGTTATAATTGTGTTATAAAGTGCGAACATACATCTTTTGTTCAACCTTATTACCACTGCTAAATCAATAACATTTGATCTTATTTGTTCTAATATTAACTTCATGTATAGTTATAATATATCCACTTATCAGCTAGTTAGTCAGTAGTAGTTCTAATATTAATAGAAGTAGTCGTAGTAGATAAAAGTTATCCTGAGAATGTGTAAAATGTTCGTTTTAAATAGTCTATTTGTGTTTTTGGGTCATTTTACCCACCAATCATGCAGCTGGCCAAGTAAAAAAAACAAAACGATGGAGTAGGTGAGACGTAACGAAACATTAAATCAGTGTAGATAACCTTAATCAACTGCCTTCACATGTTCCCAGCTATTATCATGCTTCATAAAACAATTCTCCAAACGTGGAATTACTGAGACGTGTTGTCGGGAAGCATTCATGCAGAGTTTATAAAGTCATTACGATGACTTCCCACATCCTAAATTATAGCGCACCTTGTGCCAGGACTTTTGACCCACCTGGAGGCAAACTGTGAATACTGTAATAGTGCTTTTCACATTCAGAGCAGCTCCCTCCCTTGAGCATTATCATAATCTTTCCAACCAGCCACATCGCTGAAAATACTCTATCACACACACACAAAAATCGGCCATTATGTCTGTATCTGGAAGCGCACATACATGCACCCATAAGGAAACAGCAGCACAATAACAGTCGGTATTACACGGCGGTCTGCGGTGACATCAATCAAAGAGGCGGCCATTCTAAGCACCGTGATGGTATATAACAGCTCAGCCACAGCGCTGATTTAATAGAGCATGGTCTGATAAAGTCCCAGCAGAGATCACTTCATGGCCAATAGGTTGTTCAGGCAGCTAATTGGTCAAAAAAAAAAAACCCATCCCATCCAATGTTATCATTTGGGAGTCTGGTACACGGTTAATGAGTTGCATTGGCTCCCTTTTAGCCCCTTAACTATATTTCTCCTGTGTTCTGTGCATGGGGACTTCTACTCGGGTGTAATTATGGTGATGATGACCAAATGTTTGCCTTGTAAGTACAGTCTGTACACAGGGGGAATGCGTTTGTATTAACAGGAAGACTGATGATGCAGCCACCTAGTTAGTTTCATAGCAGGCTATCCAACACCTTAATCGATCTGCATACCCAATACAGATATTCACAATGATCTCGTCCCAATGGATTACGGTTCAGAAGGCCAATCGATATTTAGCGTTTGTTCGAATGATGGGGCTAGAGGGAATCGAAGTGTTAACCCTGTCACGCCACTTTAGATTTTGAGCTATAGCATAAGAATTTTACTTTTAAATGCAGGTGCAATAAGAATAAAGCTGCACAATTAATCATATTCATTTAAGTGTGATGTGGTCTGGTTTCTAACTGCATTAGCTAACATCGAAGTGACTGGCCGGATTAATATGGCTGAAGCAGGAAGGACCTTGCACATTGCAATACACTGAGGAGTTAAATGAATCCTTCCAGGATGCCTGTTAGTGCTTATTAATTCCTGTTTTATTTGCAGGAGGACTATTGTGTTATTGCTCCAGTCTTTCTTTAGTTGTCGAAAAGCAGTCTGGGCAGAAGTGAAAATATCGAGGCCGCGTCAGAGTCATGGTTAAACTGAACAGTTGAACCATATTTGAGGCCGAAAGCTTGCATCAATTAGGATTTTATCGTAAAAAGAACAGACTGTAGCTTTTCAGAGGTGACTGCGGTCTACCATCCTAACTGCATCAGAGTTTTAGTAAGGAAGAATACATCTGGCTACAACTACTCCGAATTTTAAGCAACCTAAGAAAACATTTAAAAAGATACACAAATAGCAGGGTTTTTTTCTAAACCGGGTAACAGGTTACAAGATCAGCACCACAGTATGGCCTTGGTCTATAAAAAAACCCTGAAGAGATTGTGTTTGTTCTGTGTGAAGAAACAAAATGTGATATGAATTTAATAAAACAGCTAAATATCCTGTTTCTCTTCTTGTCCCTTTTCCTCCTCCTATTTGTCTTTGTACTTCATTTTGTATTATTCGTGTGTGTTGTACAACAATACTACTATGGTAAATACGTTTGGTAATAAATAAATAAATGATAACTAAAATTAATGTATATATTGACTCGTTTTTTTCCATCCAAAGTAGACATAATGTATCCGTAACACAAGAGCACTTCCATATTTTGGAGCATGCGTGCCATATCTGATAATGTCTGACATTTCTATTCTATATGCTTTGCCTTCACTATTGAATTCATATATTTAGTATCTTAATCTTGTGTTTTAAACAAGCCTAGTGGGTTTCCTGCCTCTTCATGCACTTATTTGTTTGTGTATTGTGCAAAATAATCAATAAACACATGAAATAATACATTTCACACAACAACGACGTCCTCCTCTGCCCCTCCCCTCTCCGTCTTTACGTCTCCATCCTCAGCTCCTCCCTCTCTCCCCTCTCCTGGCTACCCCTCTCCTCGTACCCGCTGTGGCGTGACAGGTGACTGGCGTCGCTAACAATAGTGGATGCAACCCCACCCCACCCCCCAACCCCCAACCCCCCCCTGCTCAGCAAAGCGCGAGCCGCATGATAAATTACTCTCATCAGTTTGTTTTGCCAGCAGCCCACACAGGTCACCACCAAGGCCGGTCGTGACATTTTGTCGCGTACTGTATATGCAAATACCTGCCAATCAATTAGCGCGCCACTCCCCGCTCTGCCCATTGTGATTAAAATGAATTGATTGGGCTAAAATCAACAACAGCCTGCCTGCCAAAAAAGCACAGGGGTCACCGGGACGTGACAGAAGAAAAATAAAACTGCAATGTAATGTTGTTTCTTTCACATCCTTTCACTTTATTCTTTATCACCACCTCATAACTGTGGGTATAAAACACAGAGAAATTTGCTGAAAATGAGAAAAGCCTCAATGTAAACAGACTTACTCATACATTTGAGGGAGGCTGTCAGGGCTTTTTGGAAGATTGGGTTGATATGTGATGGGAAAACGATTGTGGCAGCAATATTTTTCGAGCAGCCTGGAGCCTTTGAGGTTATCTAATGTAAGCATGTGTGTTCTGTATGCACGCCGGAGAGGAAGGTGTACGTGCTCAGGGTAATGCTAGCTGTGACAAGACTGACGGGCAAAGAGCTTTCGCAGGAGTCACAAGGAGAAGATACAACCAGATTTTGATTTAGTATCAAGGGATGAAAAGGCGGGGTAAACAACCCGCTGATGGTTTACAGAGAGACTGATTAAAGGAAGCACTTATCATTCAAAACCATGCCTGCTTACATAAACAGTGTTTGCATAGGAAGAGTCAAGAGCGAGGTAATAGAGGGTGCAATTTGAAAATGAAAGTGTCGTTTAAAACCACTTTTTTCTTTATCAATGTCCTCTTTTTATTTCCTTTCCGTTGTTTAACAATACCAGGGTGATGATAGGGAAGGTCTTTGCTCTTTAATCATGCTTTAAAGAGTTTTAAACACATTTTTGCTTTGGTTTGAATTCAGATCTTTATCAGAAATTGAATCCCCGGTTTATGTGAGAAGGTGCAATGCCCATTGCTTCTTAATTAATCCAGAGCCTTAGAAGTGTTTTACAGTGGCAAGAAAAGGTAAGTGAACCTGTATTTATGTATTCGTTTGTACTAGAATATGATCTGATCTTGAACTGAGTGACAATAATCAACCAACGCTATCTGTTTTAACTAGCTGAATCCAAATGATAGTGTCGTTCTTGTCTATATTGAATACAACATTCATTTCCGGTGTAGGGTGGGAAAAATATGAGTTCAACAAAGGCCCATTGAGTAAGGGAGTTAGCAAATCTGGTTCTAATCAACATTGTGGATGAACTACTTTGACCTAGCATCAAGTATTGTTGGTTTGCATAACGCTTGAAAGGGTTGGTAAGTAATCTCCATAAGTTAAGTTTTTATCAGACACATTTTGTATAACAGGAGCCCATTTAGTACTGTGGCTACTCTCCCTAGAAGTGGGCGCTATAATGACTCCAAAGCCACAACATCGAATGACCAATATGGTATAAATGAACCCTAGAGTAACAGCTGAAGGCTCAACAGCCATGTGTGTGTGCTGAGAAGAAGAAGATCAGATCATATTTTATGACCAATTCATGCTTAAACCAGGAAACAAAGGGGGTCCACATGCTTTGTCTTGCCACTGTATGTAGGTATGACATGTGTCACTACTGTTTCCATACATCTTAAATGGAAATGCTCATAATCCTCTCCCTCTATTCACCTGAAGGGTTCATACAGGTATTTAAGCATCTTACGGATTACGCTCAGTGGTGGATTATCATATGTGGGGCACGTTTGATGACAGAGGTCCCACATTTATTAATAGAACTTCATCCTCTTTTTAGTTTTCTTGTCATGTGTCCGAGTTATGGCAGGTGTTGTCTTTGCACTAATATCGTTGGTGTTTTTAAGCCGCCATCTGCTGCTGAAATCTAAACGCCATTAGAAAGAGAGACCTAGAGCTATGGTAAATATTCTTTGCCATTTGCTCACAGCAGTGTATTCAACAGCAGGTGGACAACCTTTGAAATCACACTCCTTTGCCAAACGTTTTTTTTTAAATAGGCCTGCAGTTTAAGAAAAAGGCTTTAGTCACAGTTAAATGTGCGAGCAATAAAACTGGAGATGGGAATCAAAACAGCAAGTTAAATCATCCATCTCTTTTTAATCCTATCCCCCTCCACGTAATCCTCGAAAAACATATTTTTACAAACTTTATTCCACTTTGTTTCTAAACATTTTGAGCCGGAAGGCGAGAGCCTAAAGCTAAAATTCAGTGTGTGGAGAGACAGTGTGACCTGAGGGGATAATCCCTGTGTTGCAACCAAGGTTGTTCTTGCATCCATGTTAGCAAAATTGATTTACAGCAACACCAGTGGAGGTGTAAATAGTTTATATTGTTGTCAGCCAACTGCGGTCCAAGTGATGCTTGCCTCTGTGGGTTCTTTCACCAGAGCACGGACTGCCAGGATGACTGAAAGCTGAATGAAGGTTTGAGGAATGAAAAAGAGGTGAAGTGAGAGTTTGCAGTATCACTGAGAATATCTGACAGGAAGTTCCTCAGCGGCTGCTCTTCACAGGCCAAAACCAGCTTCAAAACACGTCATTTCTCTCCATGTGCGTCTTCGTGAGAATGCTTGCGTGTGTGTGTGTGTGTGTGTGTGTGTGTGTGTGTGTGTGTGTGTGTGTGTGTGTGTGTGTGTGTGTGTGTGTGTGTGTGTGTGTGTGTGTGTGTGTGTGTGTGTGTGTGTGTGTGTGTGTGTGTGTGGTATCGAGCTAAATTATGTGGGTGTGTTCCTCATGAACAGGGAAATTGAGGGAAGAGCCGGCGCCCGTACCACAGTGCATAGCCCATGCATAATTCATAGCTCTGCATTGAGCCATAATCTTTGTGCACTAATGAAAGCTGCAGCGCTGCATTTTTTTACTGCATGTTAGTCAGGCGGACTAGATAATGTGGCAAGAAAGAGAACATCGCATCGTGAGTGGGTACACTGACTTCACACTGTTGCTATTTTCTCCCTCCAGGCACTTGCAGCTGCCGCAATCCAACAGTCCATCACTGGGAGCTGACGGTACACCAGACTTTTATGCATTTCAAGGTGGAGGGTGCCTTTGAAAACCAGGGAGAGGTGTGTGGTAATGCAGCGGTCTGGCTTTTGTTATAATGAACTGATTCTAGCAGGTGGAAGAAGCTGACAGGCAGGAGAAGTGTTGTCTCTTAGCCCGACAGCTTCAGGATTGCCCGCTGAAGTCAAATCTCTCACACCACTCTATTTCAAGGAATCCTGATGTTTATGTGTTGGAATAATGTGCATTAGCGTGTGCAGCACATCATTCGCTCCTCTTCCTCTTCTTCTATTTCCCTCCCTTTGCCCATCCATTCCATGGGTTTCGCTCATTGGGTGCAGTGGAGTGAGACCGATGCGCATGGCCGCGCTCAATAGCACCCCGCTGCTCAGCATGGGGATATTAGTGTACTCCGCCAGACGGTTTGGATTCAGTCCTCTGACCTCACTTGTAAAGAATCAGTTTTCTTTCTGTCAGCAGCTATGCATGTTTTTGTGTCCCGGCGTCGAGAGGTGTCTACGCTGGGCACATAAAGGGGACTGTAAGTGGCTGATAAATGCTGACAGCTGAGAATTATGGCGTTGAGGAGAAAAATGACAGTGAGGGATAGTTTCTTTAGGACGGCTCATGCTGTACATGTAAGATAGAGAAAATGAGCACTTAAACACATTTTACAGTTCTTCTGTTTCCTTGCATCACTTCATGTAGTTTTTCCATTTACAAAAAAAGCAAAGGCTTGTTGTTGTGTTTAAGGATTTCACGGATAATTGTGAGAAAAAATGCAATTCTTCCCAACAGTAGACTGAATTTGAATCAGTAGAAATAGCTCGGGGCGTGAGACAACGGATGGTCCTGTAGGCGTGCTGGTGCTTCCACATTAGTCTCACTGCAGGCTTCATATGGTTGGTGTGATGTCTTCGAAGAAAAAAGGCAGGCATGTTTTAGTTGTCACCCAAAAATGGGAGAGCAGTATTGATTTTCATCAGAGCTAACCAACAGTTTAAGCTTTCATTGTAAATTTGAGTTTTAAAACAACTATATTTCTCAGAGTCTGTGACTACGCTTGCGGGAAATATCCTCATTATTAAAGGCAGAAGCTATATAGGCTCGCCTAGCACTCCGCCATCTGAGCTTCCCTCCTGGGTGGCTCATGTCAATCGCCTTGCCGTCTATGAGAAAGACAGACTTCTGAGGCAGGTGCCTCCTGTCCGTCGCCCACGACGAGCTCATGCATTATTCTAAGGTAAATCATTTGAAGAGAAGGGAGGAGGCCTTGAAACAAAAGAAGACGGTGTGTGAATAGTCTGCTGGACTTGAAATGAAGTGAAAGATGACAAGCTATTGAATTTCCACTTCTTTCCCAGTTATTTTTCCTTATTTCACAGTTCCTCTCACTGAGTATTTTTGTTTCTCCTCACAGCTTGACTCTAGCTTATCGTATGTTTATCTTGACTTATGTCCTTCCATGCAGCACCGATACCAGCAATCAGAAAAAAAGAAGCTTGAAATCTAAGAAAAGGTTTGAAAAAGCTGTCGAAATGCTCACGCTTGGCTTGTAATTCAGCAACATCCTCTCTTTCAGGAATATCTCCTCAGAGCAAAGAAGAATAAAGATCGGAGAACATGCTGCAGAGTAATAGCCTTAAAGGAAAGTGTGTTTTTATCTCTCTTTTCGAGTAAATCCTTTGCAAGTAGCTGAAAGCTTTAAAAAGCACATCTGTCTCTGTGTAAGCACATCCCTGCGAGCCAAAATACTTCCCATATATTACTGCAAATCACCTTAGTCATTTCTGAGCTAAAAAACTGTAGCCTGAAAAAATGACAGTATTCAGCTCTTCTGACACAATGTAAAACTCTTACTCGCCGAGAGTTACATAAGAAGATTAATACAACTCTATCTGTACGTCAAATATAAAGCTGCAAACAAAAGACAGGTGGCTTAGCTTAGCACAAAGACTGGACACAGAGGGAAACAGCTAGCCTTGGCTTCCCTAATTTAAGAACGTGTTTATGGCGGGAGTGGAGGTAGCAGCTAAACGCTAACCTGACTGATATTTAGCAAGAAAGTGCCAAAATATGTCCTTAAAATGTCAAACTATTCTTAATGCTTAGTTAAAGGAGCCATTGATAGTGCTCAAAAGATTCACTCACTAGATGTCGCTACTTTCCTCCCCCTTTGGCTGCGATCACATCAAAACACCATCTGCTAACAAGCAATCCCTAGCATTAGCCCACCATTAAAGTAGAAAAGGTACCGCCTTATTGTGACCCTTTTGACTTCTTCAGCTGACTCTAACGAGCAACAATTTGTGCCATTCTTTCCCTTTCTGGCAACAACCAGGACTCTAGATCTCTGACGACAAATAGATACCACTTTGATAGCAAAGTTGTTGAACTCACAAGCCTCGTTAGCGACGGCACTAGCAGCAACCATACGTTAGATATCTTACACAACGGTACAATAAGACTCAAGGTTTAAATAATACATTCACAATCATAAGTCCAAAAATGTGTTGGTATATTTAAATATTCATCTATATATATATATCATTAAGTCACATTCTGAATCATCTAACATTTGGTTTGAGTTGATGTGATGCAGAGGTTGATGCCGAGCAACATTAACTGTAGGTTTCTTTGTTCTTTCTCTTCCTGAGGTTTCCACCAGCCATTTTAGGCCAAGTATTTTGAGCTGCACACAGAGAGAGCACCTGACCTGATCACGGTGACCCACTGGTTCCTCTGCTCCTGCAGCGCTTCATGGGATACTTGGTCCCAGCAGCAGCTGTGTTCCAATTAGAGAGCCCTGACTTATGCGGCCTGTATTAGCATTTCATTTACGCTCCCCTGCTCCTCACCTGGCCGCGGCGATGTGGTGGTCCGCCGCAAACTGTCACCGGCTCGGAAGAGACTGCCCACCAATCCCACTAATTGACTCCTGATCTTCCCATGGCGCGCAGGTGAGCCCACAACGCATTAGCTTGGATTTAACGCGCAATATGGAGTGGGATTTCACCTTAACTTTTCAGGTTCTCCCCTCCATTATGAGGGATAAAAAGGACTGTGTAAATTGAAAAGAGGCAAAGGCAAGATTGGATTCAGGCTTGCTCTTTATTTCAATTGCGGCAGAGACAAAACAGCTTAGGAGTCGCTCACAATCCTGTTTTAAATCAGGATAAAATCATCAACATGTCCTTTGTACATCACAAAAGGTTAAAAGACACACATGATTCAATGATTCAATGATTAAATAATACATTCACAATCATAAGTACAAGCACAGGATGTCTGCTCAAGCACTTAACAATGAGTCTTTAAAGGGTAACTCATATTGACCCTATTTAATATGTTTTTATGTCTGTGTTTGAGAGCTGTGGATGAGTCAGCCGGAAGAGAAATAACAAGAGCCCAAATGTGTTAGTAAGAATGTGTGCTAATGTTAGCACTCCACTAACAGAGTGGGAGATACTCAGCTTCTAACTGCAAAAGGTATCAGCTAGTCTACTTCCTGACTTGGAACTAGTTAGCTTGATAGCTTTCACTTTTTAGGTGAAATACAGCACTGTGTCACTCTGAAAGTTTACTGTTTTAACCACTAAGGACCAAACCAATGATGAACTGCCTTGTACCAACATTGGTAGGTTACATGGCTTTGACGCCTTCCAGCCAGTAGCCCAATAAAATGACCGAACGTCTCCAAGACAATTAAGAAGTTTAACATACTTCTACTTGATATTTCCGTAGGTAAATAAAGTGGAATACACATTTCAAAATGACTTTGAAAGTAGCAAGGTTATTTTATATTATATTATTAGAGTATTTACAAATGCACACATTTCTTTGGACAGGTAACACCTCTCCATACTGTTACAGCTCATCTGATTGAAGAGGCAAAAGAGAGCTTCCATGCGGGATGACTGTATTCCTATCTTTGCAGATTTGAGGTATATTGATGGCAAAATGATGTCCATAATACAAGACATTGCTCACAATCATTATCCACAGGTCCTTTGTACCTCAGTGTGAACATTAAGGGTGTCATGCTGCTTGCTGTGACTGCAGAGGAATGCCCTGCAGAGAATAAGAGATTCCTCTAATCACGGTTTGCCTGGGGTGAGCGCTGCAGAGGGCCAGGCACTGCAGTCTTATCTCGAGGAAACATGCCACAGCGAGTCACATGAGCACATGCCCGGGTACATGCATGCACATGTGAATCCTCCAGGATGAACAGAGAAAATGTTGATTGTAGTCCCACAGAAGCAGAGATATTCAAAGCAAGGAACACACTCATGGTGTGTACTGAATTATCTTCAAGAATTCAAATTATTTTACGCCACTTTCTGATGTAAAGTGGATCCCTGGGCTGCCATTGTTGAGAAGATATTGAATGAATTGATTCTTACATTTATTTCCCAGGCTGCTGCAGGATATCCGAAGATTTGAAAATATCTCAATAGATACCTATATAGAAAGACTTGGCTTCTATCTGGTTTAGATGGTTATTGAAAATCAGTTCATTATAAGATGGGACGTCCACAGCATTGAGCCACTAGGTTTCCCGACAGGGGATTTTAAATCAATTTGAATTAGCAAAAAAAATTTATATTTATATAGCAGTAAAAAATCTCCTGTTTAAACTACGTGATGACTCATTGTATCAGGCATTAACTTATATATATATATATTTTAAAAGTATCTATAAAATAAAACATATATGCATTTCTTAAAAATGTAAAAAAATCATCAAATAAAAATAAATAAAAACATGAATAAAAAGGTGTCTAATGTCTGTAGTGTACAGTCAAATTATGGAATGTGCAACTTTGAATTCATCCTCTTGTTTTAAGAAAATATAACCCTAAAGACTTGACTGATTTAATAAGGAAAAGTGGAAACTTCAAATCACATTCAAGGAGCTGCAGAGCTAAAACGTCAAAAAACGAGGGGGCACGTCGGTCTTTTTTTCCACATTAACTCTTTTAATTAACTCATTGAAAATGTTAATCAAGCTAAATTAAATTACCAGCTTTCATCTTGAACACTCACTGAAATATATCTGACTTTGAGCGCAGCCCTGACAGAAGGTTAATTAAAATGACGTTAGCGGTGACGTTGCAATCTTGAGTGTTGCTCCTCGGCTTCGAAGCTCCCCAAACCACAGTACATACTGTAAGTATCACCGCCTCCGCCTAACAACACTCCCCAAAGCTGCGGCTGTCCAAGTTTTTGTTGCATCTGCAAGACACCCTGACAAGAAATGGATTGCGGTGCTTTCCCGTGCTAGTAAACAGGCTTCCTGCTTGTGAAGGTATAGATGGGTTTGATATAGGATGCTGTTTAACCCAGAAACGACGCCATGGCCCCCGGGACGGCCCATTCCTCACACTGCACATCCATCATGCGGGGCAATCGAATGAACGGGATCCAGGGCTTTCCCCAGGGAGGAGAAGCAGTGAGGAGATGTAGAGGGAGTGAGAGGAGAAGAAGAAGGTGTCAGATTTAAACCGTGCATGTGGAGGGAGGTAACAACAGGCCCCCCTACCACATTTCCCCACTTACGCTGTTCAATTTTTAACGGCCTCTTTTGTCAGCTTCCATCATGTTCTGCCTGCTAAACAGGGGAGAGACGATCCGTGGGGAAGCCAGGTGGAGCGCTGGGGAAATCTTGTGTTTAGGATTGAGACTCAGGATCTAGATTGGTGTAGTCGTGCTGGATTGGCGATGGCTGTGAGGAATCTTCTGTGTTTACCAGCTCATTTTGATGTGCCAGATCTTGTAACGGCTTTTAGGTGCCACACAACAACCCCCCCCCCCAACCCCACACCTCTCCCAGGAACTTTATGAAAAAGGACACAACAGCGATTTGCCCGTCACGGTACGTCAACAACAAACATATCAAGTCTGCGTACCTTGAGAAGACCATGATAATCACTTAAAGTCACCTCTATTTCTACTCAGATTTTTTTGCTTTGTATACTTTTTGGTCAGCAATGAAACTATGAATTGCTTTCAACTTGTGAGTAAGAGTGTGTGTCATCATGGCAAAATGTGATCCTGCAGACTCCCACTGTAGTTATCAGAGGAATGATTTTGAGTACTTTCCACAAATGCTAAAATCCCTGTGTTCCTTTCAGAGGGCGTTTCTCTCACTCCTCCCCCCTGCCTGTACTCCTTTTGTACTTCCGTAGCATAATAAAGACCACTATGTAACACTCGCGCCTCTATTGGCTAGCACTCCAACAGATTGTACGTGATAGGCTGAGGGGCGGGACCTCTCTATGCTGTTGACCAATCACAACAGAGCAGATTGGGCTCTGGTTTCCAACAGAGGGTGGAAAAGGTGCTGCAGCACAGGCAGTATGAGAAAAATAGAGACCTTTTTGAACATTAAAGCATGTGTAGTAGAGGCACAAAATACAAATATGAACCTCAACATTTAAGTGAAATACTGTCATTCTGAATGTTTAATTTTGAAACCACAAATCATGATATTTGGGCATGATAAAAAGGGGAAAGTTGTCTTGTAGCAACATTGTGAGGTTACAGGGCTTTAATGTTATTCAGCCAGTAGTGCCAAGCAGAAGTGACAGAGCGTCTCCTAGCGACGCCAGCCCTAGTGTCAGTCAAACACTGCCTTTTGACACCTTATAGACATTATGCTCATTAGGTGCAGTATAATTTTAGTTGAGACTTCTTCACGCAAATAGAGCGGACATCTAAATTTCAAGGTGAATTTGAAAGCGTTAGGGTTCAAACGAATTGAGTATAATTTCCATTTCATACTATTTTTTACTTTAGAGAAATAAACAGACCCATTTCATTGGGCAGGTGACATCTCTCTCAGAGGGGAGTGACTGTAATAGCACATCTGATTGGCCGAGACATTAATTATGCACTTGGCTTCCCTTGACCGTCCCCGTGTCCCCCTCGGTCCCGACTCTCCGCTGAGTGCTCATTAGTGAAATGGATTACTAATGGATTATTAATCTAAGAGGAGGGAGTCTGTGGCGACCCAGCTCTGAACACCTGGAAAGCAAACAGTAAATAGCAGTTTACACACACACACACACACACACACACACACACACATACCCTCATCAGCATATTCACACACACGCCTGCTGGGCGTTAGTTACAAGTCTTTTAGGACAAAAATAGTTTGACCGTTTGATTTATTGTTGGCCCAGTAAATATAACGGATATATCTAATTACCCGTAATTAATTGTTGCTCCGTGTTTGTTTCTCTAGGTTTTGGCCTCCAAATGTATGGCCTCTGCTACGTCCTCTCCTCCTATCCTTACCGCCGGCAAACAAATGGCATGCTGAACCGCACACAAGACATAGCATACATCTTTTTCTGGAGCTGAGGCACCATTACGTTTGCTTTTGTCACCTAATTATTCCTCAGGAGAGGCAATTAGCCACCACACAGCAGCTCAGGCAGCGTGCTTTCAAACATACAACACACATGCAAACACAGGTACACAAAATGCTTCAGTAGGGCATGCTAATACACACATACTGCACTTTAAGTTCACACACGTTGCAAAGCATACACACACAAAGCATATCACTGAGGCGCATAGGTCCAGGGAGAGCACAGAGCACTTCACAGATAAAAGAAACCAACGAGCGTATATTTAGACGATTAATTTAATCAGATAAACGCCTTTATTTCGTATGCAGAGGAAACCATAAATATAAATCTATGTGCGTATTCTCCATATCAAAGAAAGACTTCAAAAGGAAAGACAGCCTTAGCATGTCCATTTGGGGTTTGTTCTTTTTAAAAATAATCACTGGCCTAAGCAGAAGTATCACAAAGAAAAAGTGAAGAAATAGACATAAGAAAGGGCTTCATTGTGTAAAACGCTGCCGACTTGTTTCGTGAAGTTTGTGCCGAATAAGAGACAAAAAGACAACTAGATCAACGCCACCTTATTTGTGTTTTGCGCCGAATGTGTCATGTAGTTGTCAGTCGACTCGGAAGTGGCCGGGGCCTCGAGTAAACACTCAGCACTTATCAAATCTCCCTCCTGCATGCTGGGATGTCACTTCTAATCAGAGGCCAATTACAAGTTCCAAATGGGACCAAAACAGATCCAGTAAACAATGACATGCCAGAGTCTAAGTTTGACTGTGTTCTTCATTAATAATGACACATTGGTAATACACCTCAGCGGATTTGACTTGCATTGTTTGTCCCATTATGAGAGGTTTTAAATATTTGATTAGGAATTTTGTACGCATGACGTACATGACATTTTTTTCCTGATCTTATTAGTGAGAAATGTCTCTTCTGTTTTTTTCAAACTGTTTCCGTCTTGGGAGCTGATTAATTCAGTTGGCCTCTCCATGTCTAGCAGAGATACAAGTTTAGAAAGATACGAGGGAGGTCTACAGCTCTCCATTTTCTCTGATTGCTTACAAAGGTCTCCCTCTCGCCACCGCTATCCTGGCCAAGATGCTCGGCCAAGATAATTTGGCAGTCGCACGCAACTGCGCATGTGGCCGTACACACCTCGCGCTGCATCGGTGTGTACGCCGACAGCCTCCCAGTACACTTCATTTGGCTTAGCACAAACGAGCAAATTCACAAACACGCCGCCGATTCCACCCCCATACTCGACGCCGGGTTATTAGAGCCCAGGGTTTTAGAGATGCAGGGGAGAGCAGATGAAGAATTTGAATTCCTGGCAGGACTATCAGTAAAGGTTATTAAGCTGTTGTTGATGCATCCATTTGTCGTGGCTGTATCCAGCAGTGTGACATTTATCAAGTATGTCCAGCTAAATGTCACAGAGAGAGGTAGCTTGCTGTCCTGTTCCTAATTAGGACCCTGAAAGTCACACTGAAAGTCCCTCTCATCCACTCTTCTACTTCGGGACAACATTGATCTCTTTCTCTTTCTCACTCTCGCCTCTTTCTCCTGCACTCTCCCCCCTTTCTGTTTTTTTTTATAAGGCATGCCAAGGAGTGCATGTTAAGCAAACTTTGGGGTTTAACAATTGATTCTGAGATGGGGATAAAGCGCAGACAAATGGGGAGGGATGTAGGCCATCCGTCACGGACACAGGACTCATTGTTTGCAGATTTTAACCTATGGGAGAGCTAGCTTCTTTCCCAGTGGGCTCCACAAATCATAGGCAGGAAGGGAGTGCAGCGCAGTAGGCATGCCTGGCCTGGGAATAGCCTGAAAGCAGGACGGAGACTCAGCTGTAGTGAATAAAATGCATAGCTTGTACTACTCGCTCCCTCTCCCTGCTCACCAGCCCCAGTTTTACAGGGCAGACTTACAAATGTATTGTATTAGCTACAAAGATATGTACAAATGTATGGATTACACCGTTTTGATTTGCATTGCGTCCTGCCTTTTCATAATGTATGTACATGTAATACCCAAATGCATTAATGTCTATATTTGTTTATAAGTTTGGTAAGTAAAGAGTTCTGTGCTTTGTGATAATATTTTAAATGATTATATTATTAGTATTCCTTTCAAGCGTTTATAACTGTTATCATTTTTCAACATTTTTGATAATTCAGTGATTTCAGTGTAACTCCTCTTTCTTCAAATATTTGACATCTCGTTTTACAGCAGTTATTCACTTTAACTTTCAAGCAACCATGTCTGTTTGTTAAATGGATACTGAATGATCCTATTAAATGAATTGCAATTTCATAAATATTTTCAGAGTGAAATGATTTTTTCACCTTTAGTACAGATGAGACGTTCAAGGTTTCCCTTTGACTTGGAAATAAAAGTTTGCCAAATAATCTTAACCAGGGTTTTGTCTAAACTGGGTAACAGCGGCGTGCGCCTTCTTACTTCCAGCTATGCGCCCTCACACCAAAAGGCCGATTTTCCCCCGTAAAATGTTAAAGTGTTGCCAGAAAACAACATTTCTGTTCTTCAAAAATGGTATAATTACTCAAAAAATATGAAAATGGTTTCAAACTGACCGTCAGAGATAGCTCTGTCTTTAGAGAGCTCCGACGTCGCGTTGTTGCTTATGGCCGCTGCGCCATCTTGTATACGGGCGCCATGTTTTCCAGATAATACATATATCTTATATAAAAGATCAGCGTCCTCATACTATATTTTTCTTGTTAACTCAAGGTTAACTTACCAGGTTTTCAGCTAAATCTCATGGCCTTCATCAGCTAAATGGATGTAATGCTATATAAGAATATTGCTATCAGTGTTTATTATCTTTCAACATTTTTTGCTAGACCTCTTACTATACAAACAGGACTATTGTGAAAAATAATTAGTGCAAAGGTACTAATAAATAAACCACCAGCATACTAATGATGTTATTTCATTTAAATATCAATACTGTTAGCTTTAAGGCCATTTGGCTCCATTTTTCTACATTGAATCTTTACATTTAACTACCTGGTCATGACCTTATTAAATCAGTTTTAAGATCATATTACATTATAGATAAGTTACTGAAAAGTTATTGGGGAAGAAAAGTTTCTTTTGGTCGTTAGTCGGACAGGAAAGTGCAGCAGAGAGCTGATCTGGGAATAGTCTGAAAGCAGGACAAAACCTCAGCTGTGGAGAACAAAGTGCCAAGCTTGTACTACACCCTTTACTATTCAGCGGCCCCATTTCCCTTGGTCCTTGTTTTTACTCTAAAGGTGAGGTAAAAGAAGAAACTGCAGCCGTGCAGTGAGTAGGAGAGAAGCCTTGAATCGAGTGTTCTGGGGTTCAGGTGTTCAGGTTGTAAAAACACCTGCCCTGCTTTAGTGTTTACCTCTTCCATGACCTTATGTGGAGGCTGGTGGTGTAACGAGCGGCAATGCATTCATTGAAGGTAGCTCATTTCCTTTCTGCCACCTCAACTAATTAATGAAATTGAATGAAATTTTTAAAAAAGAAACGCTCTTTGGCTGCATCCTTCATGATCGTACAAGATTGAATGCTATATGATAAAAAAGGGCGTTCAAATAAGATAAACACTCATTCTTTCAGGTAATAATAGGATTTTGCTTTCATGCTACACATTGACAAGTCCAACAGGGATATATACAGTATATCTGAGTTCAATTACGGGATTTTTCATCACAGAACTCATTAGGGAAAATAAAACATGCTGTCATTTCTTTTTTCTTTTAGGTTAAAACTGCATAAATTACTATCCTGAGATTGGAACAGGGAAAAGAAATTACAGTTGCATAAAGAGCTTTCCTAAAGGTTTGGAACAGGTGTGCTGAATTTAACTGCACACTTAATTCAACGTGCTACTATTAATGTTAAAAATAGAGACACAAAGTGTGCTTGGACATTTTCATTAAAAACAAATATGTATAAAGCCACCTGCTGAACAGAAACCGTGCCTTTACACAAGTCATTTCAAACATTTGGTAGCAATTAGATGTTATCTCACAACTTCACATGTTCAAGATGAACAATTAGAGGAATAAATATTTCTGGGATGAATTCTAAATTAGGATTGAAAGAAGATCTTATACAAAAGGGGCTTTAAGCTGTAATAATGCATCACGTTTTGGGAGCTGTTCAATAAATAAAAAGTACAAACAGTTTGCAGAATAAGAAGTAAAAAGCAATAGACATTTATCCATAATATGATATGTTAGTGTTTTAAATATGTAACATAATCCCCCATATTATGATAATAACATTTATGTATGTACAGTATGTGTTTATTCATTTATATGTAGATGTGTGTATTCAGTTTTTACATTGTGTGTATTTTGGTATTAATTGTTATGTTTTACTTGTATTATTATTTTTCTTATTACTGCTTCTTTATTTTTTATTTAATTAATGTATTAAAAAGAAAATCTGTTTAAGCATTCAAGACTTTTTTTAATTTGTATTTTCTTGTAAAAAAAATCTAATCAAAGTCAATAAATAATTAAAAGAGTTTCAAGTAAAAAGGTCACGAAATGTACAATTCCTTCTGTTTCAGGATTCAGTTCCACTACTGTATACTGTACTGCCCACTTGGCTCATTGACTGTCGGCTTGCTGTATCCATCTGTGTTTCTGTGACAACATGTCGTGGACAGACTTCACGTAAGTAATCAGAGGGTGTTGAAATGTCTCTCATGAAGCAGCCTGATAAACTTGGCACTGAGTCAGTTTTTTTCCTACATTTATTTGCTCAGAATTAATCTGGCCCAATAAACACTTCGGTGTGTTTCTCTCTCACACATTTGGACGTTGCTTTCATGCCCTGATTTCCCTACAAGCAAACAACACGGGTCACCTTGTTTTTGAGAGTGGCTTGCATTTTGGTAGAAACCCAAATAGGTTATCGCATGTTTCTCCTCTGTTTCGCTTTGATAGAACATGTTTGCAACCCCCCCATACATATTTGAATTCTTGATATTTGTTATGGCTGGGAGAGCTTTGAAGATAGGCCAGCTCTGTAAAACCCCTGCACAGAAAGACAGAGAAACCCCTTGAAATAATCCCACAGGGATACCGAGTGTGGCCGTTGAACACGGAATATACTTCCAGAGGCGGCATTCAGATGAAAAAACAGACAAAAAAATGACTTATTCAAAGGAGAAGACAGACTTGAACCGTGATCCACCATCAGTCTTTACTTAGAGGGATCGTATTCAGTTTTATAGGCGACTCGGAGGTGCTGAGGAAGAGGAATAGAGGCACATATGAGCTTCTTAATGGGGGAGTATGTTGCATTAATGTGTAGTGCGCTAACCCAGTGGTGAGTATCAGGAGACCTCCTACCTGCCTGGAGACGGAGCCAAAAACAGAGCCATGGACTCAAGGGGGGAGCGGCTCTGAAGCCTAAAGATTGATGATAGTCGGGGTATGCGTGTGCATGAGTGTGTGCACAAATCCAGCAATGTATAACACGTATTCTTAGGTATCTGTGTTTTAGGTGTTTACGCAGATATGATGTGGCACATTCCTTCATGAACATACAAACAAATTTGATTTGGATGCGCTCTACATTTCCCTAAACCTCCTTTTTGTTATTTAATTTCCCTTCGCTCGTTACCCCGGGATCCCGACCGATCCCCCCCCCCCCCGGTTCCCACTGGCCTCAAGGTTCCCTCAGTGTTGTTCAGTCTCTGAAGCGTCTAGGGGCCCACCTGGTGTAACGTAAATAATTCATTGAATTCCTATGCTTCGGCAGAAAGGTGATAATGCCTTTCTAGGTCTCTGTCATCCTCCCGGGAGCTCTACAGCCCGGAGTATAAAGCAACGGCAGCGTGAGAGGCAAGTTTGCATAACCCCCCGATGAGCACGAAGAACCGTAAACACACATGAAGTCTGAAGCCCACGCACTCGCCACAATGATAACATCATTATGGCGTTGGAAATGTGAATCTTAGAATAAGCCTGCAAGAAAAAGTACACAACTGCCCACATAATGTAAAGGAGGTAGACGATGTAACAGCAAAAAAGTAAATGTGTATTTAATACCTTGTGCAAAAGGGACAAAGTGTTTTCACAATAGATAGAGATGCTCATCCACATTTATGAGTTATGAGGGCGCTAACGTCACTTCCGGACAAAAATTACGGCCCCGCCCACTTTCCCGCGAAGATAATGCATTAGAGCGAGGAAAATCTGTATTTGGTATGAGTGCGCACGCCGAAACCCTGCACAGTATATACAGTACATTGCTAATAGGCTCTCACCAAAGAGTTGAAGATAACAGTAATGTCGATATTTGTAAGAATTGGATCATTGGTGGAAAAATCTGCGTTAGAATTTCACCTGATTTAATAGACCTGATTGTAAGTTAAGCAAGGCTACGTAATACTTTTCAAGACAGTGTGATACTAGAACCACAAAAGCACAACAAATAAAATGGAACATGTCCTCCCAAAATTAAAGCAAATGTAAAACGTTTGATGTTTCTGCCAAGGGACGGATGATCAGACCTACAAATGAGAACAAGGTTCCTCTATTCTTGTCATGGCTTACATGAAAGATTCCCTGCATGTAAGCCAACTACACACACACACTGTACACCCTTTGTGGTCTGATGACAGAAGGTAGAGTTGCACATTTATTTTATATTTCTAACCTAATCAATGTTTTCCAAATGTTTGATCCTGAAAGCTTTGTGTGTGTCTTCCTTTCTTTTCCATTCAGATGTAAAACTCAGCGGGGAGCGCGGGTTAATAGAGCACGAATAAGAGACGGCGAGGGAAGAAGAGAGCTGGAGACAAAGATTGGTGTTGATATGAAAGGAACGAGATCCAACCCAAAAAGCACAGATCAATCAGCTCGTACAGTGATGCATGCTGGGAACATGGCGGTGTTCTTGCTTGTGCCACGTCCTTGCTTCACTAAAGGTTCAATAGTCACAGGAATGCTCAGTCACACAATTCTTTTTTTCTTTCCTTCCCGTGCACTAGAAGCTCCTTAATCCTCTCTTTGCAAATTCACCCTCCGGTATTTTCATTAGTTATTAAAAGCTGTCAGGCCGAGGCTGGCCTTCACTCCATCATCCCCAGGAGTTCCCACATTTGGTGCAGTGCTGAGGAGAGTACGCATAACACACACCATCTATTAAGTGCAAAGTATGTGGGGGAATTCGGCAGAATATTCACTCAGTCTCACTCTGTACCTTTTATAAATTATCATATTACTAAAGAGGCACATTTGCTATGTATGGTTTGTTGCCTGGGAACTCTTCTAATAGCCTCCTATAAAGCAGGAGGGGGGGGCTTTGGACTCTGATGTATGCTGGCCAGAGCCCACTGTCAGTGGTAAGCCCGACCATCATTTATCAGGTTTTTTAAGAGATCTCCAGAGGGGAATATTATGCTCGGCAGTGCTAAAGTCTATACGAATGTTAGCGCTGGACTTTGCTGACATATACTGAGGCAGGAGGAGGAGGCGGGGGTGGAGGGGGTTGAGTCCGGGATTGGTATTCAAGATCTTGAGTGGATGATTGGAGAAAATATCCACACAATATGCCTGAGTCAATTAGCGCGTGCCATGTTGCCGCGCAACACGCATCATCTGAATCCAGAAACTGACGTTAGCAAAGTGATGACATTTTCAAGCAGCTGAAAAAGCATTCCTGCTCACAATGTTCCCCGGACTTACTCCTCTGTGTTGTCAAGATATAAAGCAACAGCAATTATGTACTATTATTCTAACAGATGCATCTTTTATTGTTTTGTTTTTCATGTAAGCTACAGTATATACTACTATAGAGATCATTAACACCACTTTCACAATATGGTTTTATGGCTAAATACAGTTTGTCTTAACGTGGAAGAAGTATTCAGACCCTATTATGCTTTTTGGGGGCTTCTGTTTCCTGTAGTGTGCATGTAACCTGTCTGCAAATGCTAAATTCACAAAGTTCACTCCAGTGGGAGATCTCCCACACTCCCCCTTTACTGGAATCATATCCAACCAAGAAGAAAATAGGGCCATACTTTCCAATAAAAAAGGATTGATAGCTTGAGATACAGAAGACTTTACAACCAGTGGCGTCAGCTAGTAATGACGAGATCTTTTTATAGAGCATACTTAACTTTGAGACGCAGTCGATCATAAATTAAAAAGGGACATAAAATTGCATTTTGATGCTACTGTGATTTTGTAGATCAGCCAGTTTGGGTGTTGGTCTTTGAGTGTAGCTTATACATAGTGATTTAGATAATAATTGGACACAAAATACAGAAATAATGTAGGAGAAATCAGCAAATATGGATTACGATCATTAGAAAATTGTAGGAAAACAAGCATTTGGTGGTTCTTTCTCAAGGGAAAATACAATGTCAGTTTAAATTGGTGTGCTAGGTCCTTCTTAGGCAATGTTCTGAGTGTCATTGTAGAAGTTTGGCAAGATGGAGTCTACTCAGAGAACAAAAGGCTGGGCTCACATTAAAAAGGGAACACTGGTGAGGCCACATGTTATGGCTTCTGTGCTCCCACAACTGTAGGAATCTATGCTGGATTTATTAGTTTCAATTTCACACCTCTTCTCGTTTAATGCCCGCTGTTTCGCTCCGCTCCTCTTCTCTGGTGCGCGTTAGCTCTCAGCTTCTTCCTCTCCTGTCCAACCTGCTGCTGAGCTCCACTCAGATTTCTCCTCTCAATCCCGCTGCTTGTTGCCCAATTTCCTCATCCTTGACAAGGCTCGAGTTAAAGTTATCCCTCTCCTTTGTGCATATTCTTCCTCTATTTTTTAAGCACTGTGCTTGGTTTGTATTGAGCCATAAAAGCTTTAGTCTATAAAAAATATTAGAGGGGAAGTTCTGTATTCTTTCTTTTACAGTAGATGAAGGGAGGGTATCTCACTTTTGCCTTCATCTCATCCTAGAGTTGTGTTTATTTCTGTCAATTCATGTTGGATATGTTTTAAAGAAATTAAAGAAGTTACAGCCCTGTCTTCATGTGAGGGATTTTCCTTTTCTGATATATATATTTTTTTTGGGCATGAGAGTGCCTTTTTATGATAGAGGCATTGTCGAAAGGGGGGAGAGAGAGGGGAAAACATTCCTTAATAGTTCCCCAAGATTGTAAAAAAGTCTCAGTTTGGTAAACAAAATAGACTTGGGTTTTATTCAGTAATGGTTGATCAGTTTGAAGGTATTGTTGCAAATTAAAATGTACAACTCCAAACTTTATCATGTATTAGAAACTGAATCTGGGTCATCCAAATGAATACAAATGCATCCACTCCACTTCATTATTTCAATGTCAAACTACCACCTGTTTCAGCCATGTGACTCCACCTTCTGTTTCATTTTAATAACTATACTAACACAGGAATTTCAGGCTGTGTTTTTGCAATCGCGCCTCCTCTTTCTCCTCCTCGTCTCCTCTCATCGCCGGGGCTTCTACTCGCCCTTCCTCTGCGGAGAGTTGTCCCACCGCAGAGGCGCAGTGACCCCGCAGGCAGTGAATTTAAACGAGGCTGAGCACCGGGTAGTCCTGAGCTGCACCCGGCCATATGGCTGCGTCTCTGATAGAGGGATGAGAGGAGGGGGGGATGAAGGGGACACGGAGGAAGAGGGCAAGGATGAAGGGGTAGGACAGAGCAAGGGAGAGGAGGCGGAAAGCTTACATGGCAGAATTAACAAGAACAAAAAAGGGGGGGGGGGGTGTAATAACTGAGCACAAAGGCTGGGGAAAAAAACTAGAGATCCTCACCTGGAAGAGGGAGGAGGAGGAACACAGAGGAGTAAATTACCTGGCATTAATCTGGAGGTAACAGGAGGATGGAGTATGAAGGAGGGGAGGGAGATTGGTCGCAGGTGCGGAAAAGTTCACCTGGCGGACGATTTGAGCTCGGAAAGGAACGAAGGGAGAAAGAATAGAGAAGGATAGATGAATGATCAAGCAGCAAGGAAAATTGGAATGTACTAAAAGTCATGGCACAAAAAAAGGACCTTGCAGCCCATGTGCGCTCATTAAGGGGCCCTATTAAGCTCAGTTCCAGGCTCATATTTGTGCTATGTGCCTTTAATGGAAGATATTTACATGCTTTAATGTTCTAAAAGTGTTGTTTATTTTCTCAGTCTTCTACGATTGGTTGCCAAGAGATGTCCCGGCCCTTCATGTACAGGGTTTTGGAACGCTAGCCAATAGAAGCGCAAATTTGACATACTGATGTTGCTAAATCAGTACTCAAATGAGTCCATCGAGGCGTCCCCTGCCTGGTATGCGGGAGAGAAAGTCCTTCTTACGTGAGCTTTGGGATTTTAGCCTTTGCTGACCATTTACATGCACAAAAACCTATATAACACACTACAGGAAAGGGAAAGGGAAACATCCCCCCCAAAAAAGAGCACGATAAGGCCTCTCCTCATTATTTTAGTGAATTCATGAAATAGAATTTGACGAAAATCAATTACAATGGTCCCATATTTTAGCACAAATAGTCATTTCAGTATTTGCCCTCCACCGCCACCTGAATTTAATCCAATTAATGAATAACGTGAACTTTTACATTAGAGTTTTCTCTGTTGGAAAACAACAGAGAGGATACTTACAGAGCTTACAGAGGGCCAGATGGAAGGAGAGAGAAGGGGGGAGGAGGGAAGAAGAGACTGGAGAAAATAGAGGGAGAACAGGAAGGAGGGCAAGAGACAAGACGTACTGGCCTGGTGCAAAGCCGGCTGCAGAGGCTGGGTGTCGGGCTAGTCCCTGCGGGCCCCAGGGTGCAGACGGACAGAGAGAGGGAGACGGGGAAATAGAGATCAATTCTGTCAGAACTGGGTTCATACCCCCGGGGCCACAGAACTGGGCTGGCCCTGGGAGAGAGTCAGGGAGAGGACGATGGGAGGAATGTGGGGCTATTTATATCAGTCCTAGACGTAAATGTTACACAGAAAGAGAAAAGGAGATACACACGAGGACAAGATATCTGGGCATGAGCGCGCTGCATATTTGCACCCATAAATCAGTCAATAAAGGGGCTGTTGCCGCTGGAAGGACAAACGCGGAAAGCTTAGCATCCTTTTGTCATTGCAAGGTGGGAGAGTCATACATCCAAGAGAGCAGAGAAGGCAAGACCGAGACAAAGAGGGAGAGAAAGAGCGAGGTAACCCTGCCTTGTCCCCCAGCACCGGGGGAAATCTCCCACTCCAAGGTTAATTAAGCACTCGAAATGAGATCAAGAAGCTTTCCCTTTCCGACTCATTAACCAATCACAACGCTTCTTCAAAACAGTTCAGCACTCATCTCAGAGTGCAGAATAATTGTCTGTCAATGCAGATCAAAAATCAAATCACGCCATAGACGGGGACTAGCTACAGCAACACCAGAGGCGAGTGAGTGGACGTCCGAACAACACGCACAATTTGCTGCAAAATTGGATTGTTTTTTAACAATGCTCAAAAGCACAATTATTACATTATTGGAAATGTCAAAGTACAGTATATCTATAAGTTGTTGTTTTTTTAATCTATATTCCAGAAGTTACAAAGTGAGACGATACCAAAACATAAAAAGACCCACGAAACAAAAACCCATCGAAGGTTTTTAAACCACAGAGAGATTGAAACATGGTTTCCCCCCAAAAAGGTAGTCTTCGTTCTCTGTGGTTCTAGAAGATTCCAGCACAATGCATCATCACTGTAATGTCGGTAGCATTTGACCCCAGATCACTAGTTCTATTACCGGCACGCAGCAATAGGGCCTTTTTACCATCATGCACTGTGCTTCTGACAAGGTCACCGCACAAAGTTCCTTTATGGAGGCGCAGAGATCACGGCCTTATAGCATGAACATCACTGCAGTGTACCAGCGCGCTGCACATACTGAACATGGCTGCCACCATGAGAGGAAGAAAAAGATAAGGAGATCGCTTTAGCATTAAATCTGTGCTCAGCCTTGATGTGAAAATGAAGTGTTACTTGCTAACTTCAATATAGATTGGACCTTTTTTATTAGCTGATCGGTAGTTTACTAGAGGTAGTAAAGTCAGTTTGGAGATTGATGGGAGAAACCCCAAGTATAGGTTAGCAAAAGAAGACACAAATTATGTTGGCCAAAGCCTTATTTAGTCGGGAGAACGATAGAGATAGCTTCACCTCAAAATACGAAACAGATTTGTTCAATAGGGCACCAAATGATTGTTAAAGCCCCCTCTTTGAAGGAAAGGGAAAGTGGAGGCTTATTGGGGTAACACTAGGGAAGCAGCTTATTCCTAGTGATTGGTGAAGGGCAGGAGGGATATGTCTTCTCTGGGTAGAAGGGACCATTTTCTTCAACATAGTGAAGGCAGGGGTTGCCTAGTTACCAAGAAATGTATAAGCTAATCATTACAGAAAGCCTGAGCACAAGGTATTTCTAGATGCTTGCAGCACAAGCGTACATCAAATTCAGTCAGCAGAGAGCGACAGAAGAGACTTCTACATGGATTTCTAAGATTTAACAAATGCTCTTGGGTCTGTAGTACGTAGTAGAAAGTGGGAAGCATTAGAGTGTTTCAAAGTAGCACATGTAGACATAGTGTAGCACCGGGTACCAAAAGGCTGCTGCATAAGTGTGCTAGGATAAAAGGTAAGTAAAAAAAAAAGGTGTCAATGTATTTCATATAGATGAAGAGGCAATTCCAAAAGTGTGAGAGTATTAAGAGTTGAGGTGGTATGAAGTCGTAAGGAGCACATCCAGGGTTTGAGACAGCAGGAAGTGGTTGTCAGGCCTTCCAGGCACTGACAGTATACGGTGTACCTATTCCAAAAGGCAGAGAAGCTACAGAGAATTATTAGCTCCAACATTAGAAAGTGGCTGGGTGCCCCGTGTTGCTCCAGCGGTGTGGTCCTGTATAGAAAAGGGAATTCAGAGGTCCCTAGTTTAAAAGGAGTTCAAACGCGTAAAAGCAAGGTTGGAGATAACATTGTCATAGTCTCTAGGGTGCAGCAGAACGGAGCACAGAGCCAACAGTCTCAGCAGGAAGTGGAACCCCAAGGGAGGCAGCTTTACAGGCTCAGGAAGCCCTTAGACTAGGAATATTTTAACAGTCTGTATGCAGGGTTAGCTTAGCAAGTTTTTGGCATGCTAGTTATCTTAGCTGGGTGCTGACTTTAGCAGGTTGCCTTGGTCATTTAGTGACCCAAAAGGTATGCTAGCTCGTCGGACAAATTGTTAGCATAACAAGAAGGAGTGTATACTATGTTTCTTTAAAGAGTTACGCAGCTGACTGTTTTTATTTGGCTGTTGCTCCAACATTAGCCAGGTTGGGCAGCAGCAAGCCCGAAGGAGGGGAGCTGGGTAATGAGGCACATTTTCGTATTGGCCAAAACGGTGGTACTAGAACTTCAGTGTCAGTCTGTGATGTCATCATTTTTTTACATTGACTAACATTGGAAAAAGACGTCTATAGATCAGTGAACTTCTCTTCCATATTCACTACCAAGTACAAACACTTACTGCATACATACATCAATGAATGTCTTTGTTTGGGTGGAGGAAGTTTGTAAAGATAGCTTTAATCCATTACCTCAAAATCTATCTCCTTCATTTTCTGTAAGATATGGATTCTATATACCTTCCCTATATGCAAAGTCAGTACAGTCTTATATCTCACATTGAAACAAAACTGCAGTCAGGGTTTAGAAAGAAATCTATTTCTTAAACTTAAAGACGCTGTCAGTCTTTGAAAGGAATGGCTTTGTAACTACTTGGTTAAGACACTGAGTTTTGTGGTAGAATACACTAATTTTGTTTGCACTATATAAATCTTAGGAAAGAAGTCCCTGTAGTATAAGTGTGTGACATGCAGAACAAATGGAAGAAGCGAGAATTTCACTATGACTTCTATTGTATAACCTCATTTAACAATGAGGTTTGCCATACATGATTTATAGATTCTAAATGTATGAGAATGGGGAGATGGGATACACTGCACTCTATATTGTTATTCGGACTAAAAAAGCCACGCATGAGTAAAACAGGATGTGGATTTAAATAAAAAGAGAGAAAAGAACTGTAAGGTAAAAGGGCAAAAGATGGACTAGATAAATGGACTGCTGTTGTTCATTTGTCACAATTAGTGCACATCCATTCAGGTTGTACAGTCTCTAAATTCATCTCACACAGCCATCTGTTTGCCTACCTTTTCTATTTTCCCTCTTTTGTTTCCTTCTGGCTTTCAAGTTGAGAAGTTTAAATGTTGCCTAAACACAATTACTGAGATATTAGGCTAATAATACAATTACTGAATCAAAGTCAAAATGTCTAATGAATATGTTGATGGGGATAAATTGTGTAGAGGGGAGATTTTGAGGGCTGTTGCTGAATGAATGTATGTTAGTATGCGGCAGTCTGCCACATTGTGCAGCTAAAATAAGAATCACCTTAATCCTACAAGTACAATAACCGCAGGAATTGCACTTTGTGACATTGACACAGTTCACTAGAATTGGACTCGCATGGAAGCAAGGCACCAAGCCCTTGCATAAATTGCACAGGACACAATGCGTAGCTGATATGTGTTAGTCATTGAGAATTAGAACTGTAATGGTTGATCTCAGCTGTGCACAGAATGACTGCAGCTTGGTTGCACCATTGATTCAATAAACAAGGTACTTTCCTGAATAAGCAGCAGATCTTTGTTTTGTATGTATTTTGGGCTAGTTGGTGATATTTTTTAACTGAGTGTCTGAGGAATCATAGAAAACGCACTCACTCACTCACTCACTCACTCACTCACTCACTCACTCACTCACTCACTCACTCACTCACTCACTCACTCACTCACTCACTCACTCACTCACTCACTCACTCACTCACTCACTCACTCACTCACTCACTCACTCACTCACTCACTCACTCACTCACTCACTCACTCACTCACTCACTCACTCACTCACTCACTCACTCACTCACTCACTCACTCACTCACTCACTCACTCACTCACTCACTCACTCACTCACTCACTCACTCACTCACTCACTCACTCACTCACTCACTCACTCACTCACTCACTCACTCACTCACTCACTCACTCACTCACTCACTCACTCACTCACTCACTCACTCACTCACTCACTCACTCACTCACTCACTAGGGTGGTCAACTGTCGTCCTTCACATCCCAGTGACCAGCTTGCACTGATCAGCGTGCATATCATGGCTTGCAGAGGCACACGAGCAAACTGTAACCTTGCATATACAGCACGGAATGTGCCAAATACACAGAAACACCTGTGATAATAACAATACTAAGAATTCACGACGGTACCTGGACCTGGTTTCGAATCTTAGAATAAAAAAGCAATAGTTGCCCAGAAAATATCTTTAAAAATGTACAATGGTTAAGGTATGGTAGGCAATAAAGACACTTGGTTGGGGTAGGGTTATGTTAGCTGGGAGGCAATTTATTTTGGGCCAAATAATTCCAGGTACCCCAGGGTTGGCCATCAGGAAAAGGCAAAAACAAGCCTGAATAATTCTGTTGTATTAAAATACATACTTCAGTTGAAAGGTTATTATGGATTTTTCCGAGGAATGACGTCAAAAGTAAACTGCCTACTGGAGTCTTAAGGTTAGGGTATGGTAAGGTGATCAATCGTCCACTTCTTATCGATACCTCGTGCAAACAGACAGAGGGACACATTTTTTCTGATTTATTTCCTGCGTTCAACTCAAGAATACACTCATCTAATCCGTCAGAGTCATGAAAAGAAGAGCAACCTTCTTCTAAATTCATCTGCCCTATTCACCTCTATAAAACGTTGGTGTCAGCCACTTTACTCGTCCACCTACAACCAATAAATCAAAACACAAACAGATCAGATCAAAATGTCTCATTAAAAGCACTGGATGCTAATTTGAATGCTAACGACGGTAGACCTTTTTTCTTTCCTCGTCTACGTACCACAGGCTAGTTGAAAAATCTATTTGCGCCGCTTGATATTGGGGTATAAAAATGCTAATATTTGCAGTTATATCTCAACGCTATTCGGAATGATCAATGTGTGACTTTGGACCGTGAAAGCGATTTCAACAGGTGTCACCGCATTTCATTTTTCTTGCCCCGGTATAATTGTAAATGAGATAAACATAATTGTCCCCTCCAGGCCCACAGGGAAGTTAAATGTCTCTATTAATGTCCTATGGGGAAGGGACTGTGTTTATGTACAGGGGGGTGTTTCCCCCCTGCGGATTTTTCATATTCTTCACATCGCTTTTCTCCCTTTCGACACACCGTAGTAGTCCCACCAGCAGGGACCATTTTATTGTTTGTGTGTGATATTGGTCATTAATATTTCATGCTCCCTGTCTGGGTGGTTCCCTACATGTACACAGTGTGTGTGTGTGTGTGTGTGTGTGTGTGTGTGTGTGTGTGTGTATACCTATGTGAAGGGACTGTGTTGTGAAGCTCATGTCTTGGTTGGTTGTCACACAATTTAACTTCCAACCCGACCCTTCATGTTCCCATTGGACCAAGCCCTACAGGGATTAACCAATCACATAACCCCGTTGGGCAGAGATTAAATCAGCCTCCCTGAGCAGCCAAGTGATCAGACAGAATCCATACTCATAAACATACTCACTCTGTCTGTGTTCCTGGGCTTTAAGAGAAACGGTGCTTTTTCTTTGGTTGTAAAACCCAAATTACAGTTGTCAGTCTTTACTAAACATCACTTTATCACTGTACTGCTCCTGTTCCTGTTCCATCAACAACATGTGTGAAGATGTCATTAGATATTTCAATCATTAACGAGTTGACAGTCATTTTTGATAGAAGCTACATTAAATGTCTTACATCACGACAATTTGACCGTTATCAACAGTAAACGTTTTTTTCCCCCATTTGTTCTTTCAATGGTACGTTGCAATGTGGCTTAACTTCATCACATGGTTGAAATAAGCATAAATAGGTGGGATCTGTATTTTTTGCACCATGCGCTAAGCTAATAAGAGGAGGCTATATCCTGAAGGCTTAGCATGTGTCTCTTAGCGAATCACTCTTGCTTTTGAACACTAACATCGAGCGAAAGCCATTGTGAAACAACATAAAAGTCAAAAAGGAAGCATTTAGAAGTAGAAAAATAACTGTTTGGTTTATCTGGCATCACTTAAGGGTAAGATATGATACTAAGCCCTAGAGAATGTGTCGAGGATTGGTTTTTTAATAACACCGTGTTTAAATGTTTACAGAGAAGCCCAGTTGTGTAAATGATGAATAAATCATGCAGCAGTATAGTTACAGAAATTTGATGAAAAGGTAAAAGACACAAAATACAGTTTTAATCTGCCACCTCTCCTCTGGCTCATTTTGTTGCTTTCCCTCTTTTCTCTTCCTATCCTGCCTCCCCCGTTCTAATCCCTGTTATCTATTTGATTGACCAAACCCTTTAATCACATAGCTATCTCGAGGATGGAAATGGCAGTGGCTAGATAATTAGCTGCTGGATAATGGATGCATCTTTCTCCAACAGCCATTCTCTCCTCCCTCGTTCACTGGTCATTCCCGGAACAAGTCTGTAGGTAATTGACTATTCATCACGAGACATCTGATGCTTGCCGAGAGTTGCTTTCACCAGCGTTGTCCACTTTTACCTCCCTGCATACAGATACACAATCGCACCAAGCTGCGAATGAGCAAGCACACTCGCTGTGAGGACTACACACACAAACAAATGATTGTGCAAATACAGAAACTGACATTCATGTGCATTAGCATAAGCATGTCCCTATGGGCCGGCTCATTTACATTCAAACTGAAGGTAGCGACTCATTTAGTCACTTTGGAGCTTGATTTTGTGGCAAACAATGCGAAAAAGAAATCAAAAACAAGGCGCTGCTAAATGGCAGGTTCCAAGTTGTGTGACCTTTGACAAATACACAAACCACAGATTAAGTGACCTTTTTAAAAGACACAAAGTAAGCTCGTGATAAATAATGTCAAACTTATAATGTGTGGGTTTGTATATAACCTTTTTACAAATAAGGTGTGGTTTGAGTGTTCTGAAGTTGGCTTTGACTTGGTTTTGTAGCGGTATGGTTGATTTGGTGAGGTCATTGTATTGTTGTGTGTTTTCTATGTAGTTGTTGTCTTGTTGGTTTTATGGTGGTTTTATTACGTTGGTTTGGGCTTGGTTTCATACTGTTAGTGGTTGATTACGTTAGTGTTTTGTGTTGTTGTGGGGGTTTCTATGATGGGTTTGTAGTAGTTTGGAAAGTTTTTAAGTTGGTTTTGGCTCAGTTTTGTAGCGATATGGGTGTTTCAGTGCGGGTTTTATGTTGGTTTCGTCCTGGTATGGACCAGGACGAATGGTATGTTGGTTTGAAGTTGTTTTTTTGGTCAATTGGTCTAGAGTTGGTTGATGAATACTCAAAAACTGTTTAATTAACTGATTAATAAACATAAAAAACGGTGGCAGACATGGAAAGGTAGGACATTAATCTGTAGGCATTTGGCTTTAAAGTGTCCAGCGTTCATTGAACTATCGCCCCGATGAGTCATACAGCTACGGTTCACCTTGGGAGTTTTGGTGTACTAATGCACACTAAACATGTAAAATAAGTACTCAGCGTTTCCATGCATGCTGGGGAAAAAAAGGTCACACATTTTGCTGCATGGCAGTATCCGTTGGGTCCTAGCACATGCACTTATCACATTTGTGGAAGGTTTCTGGAGACTGTATCATGGTCGTGAATTATAAATAAGTCAAAAGAGGGAAAAATGAATTATTTAGGGACATACCATAAATGTATTAAGGTAAAGAACCCTAAACTTAGTCTGGCACTGCCACAGGGTTATAGGAAGTTTGTTCCTCCTCATCATATGGCCAGAGTAATTCCTTCATCAAGATCCCACAGTTTCTGCCATCAGGCATACAGGATGACATTCACATTCTTTCCCTCAATTAAGTACGAGACTCGGCGGAAAGCTTTGGGATAAATTGCTTTCTAATCGGGCAGGTGGGATGCGAGAACTCTGGAAGTCAGAAGGCTTTAGATCATCCCATTTATTACCAGGTTGATTTAATCAGCACTGCCCGCTGATTTGATGAATTATTCTAATAAGCCACTTGGCGAATTGTTAATCTGTGAGGGAAATAAACAGCATTCAAAATACTTTAAACACCGCTAAAACACGCAAGTAATTGTTGGCATTAAATGTGAAAGCAACATATGGTAATATAAAACAGGGAACCAAGTGTTGCTATAAAACAGACAAGAGGTGCGAGTATGTTTAGGAGTGAAACTATAAATGGGGGAGGTGAGAAACATGAAATCTGCTGTTTCTTTTGCAGAAAAAGAGGTGATTGTTCAACCGCTTAGAGATGTCACACCCTTAAGTCTATCATGTACACTGTTGATTGGTAGCTAATAGAACTGGCGGGTTACATGTCACTATGTTATGGGATAAAGGACTACAACGGATGGGTTCCGGCAGGGGGGGGAAGTGTGTTCAGACAACTTTGGGATTTTAGCCTTCGCAGACCATTTACATGCACTGAAACCTATGAACCACACTACAGTTAAGGGAAAACCCCCCAAAACGTAATAGGGCCCTTTTAAAGCAATTGGTTTGTGGCATAGGGAAATGCAAGTGAAAAATACACCTTTGAAAAAAGATACGTGTGTACAGTATCACTTTGATTTTCTCGAGGAACACAGCATTTAAAACAACAGAGATGCATTTAAGTGCTGTGGTGTCGTTTAAACTTCAGTGAGGTTACTGTGATAAAAAAAAAATAGCAGGGTAGCAGCTCGTTAACTTCACTCCATCATCCAATTTATAACCACAGAACACAGCAGAGGACAGTATGTCCAAGGCTTTATGCTCCATATTCTCTTTTTTCATGCCTGATTTACACATACAGATGATTAATGAAACAGTGGTAGTTGTCACATGAGCTCCCTTGTGTGTGTGCGTGTGTGTGTTTGTCTCTGGCACTGAAACAACCCACAGACTGTGGTGAGAAGTCATGCAGAGCCAAAGTAGTGTGTGGGGTGGTGGAGGTCCGTCCCATCTGTCTCCCTCAAGAACACACACACACACACACACACACACACACACACACACACACACACACACACACACATACACACACACACAATAATAAATAAGTAATTTATTTGATGGGAAGCTTTGTCTTTGGAGTTAACACCCATCTATTATCCAATCTTTTCTTTTAAGCCAAACTGAGTGACAGGTTGACAAAATGTAGTTTTTTATTTGATCTATTTTTTTTTCTTCGCGCTCCAACATAATTGGAGTAGCAGCCTTTATTTACAGTGATTAATATGCATGTGCCTTTTCTCTTTGAAACAATGCATTCTGTCCGTGTTTGTTCACATGGGAGCTGTTTAAATGTGCTGTTTGTCCTCGTCAATCAGGCTGATGCGAGTCTTTGCGGGATTATTGTCACTTTGAACTAAACCGACATTGTGTTTGTGTCTGTGCCTGCTTCCGAGCGGGCTCAGTTCATTTGTGGTGTGAAACGGAAAGAAGGTGACAACCTAAAAGTTTGACATTTGGGAGAAACTGTCATCACTCGTGTCGTTCTAAATCTTGATAAAATCTCTTGAAGGACATTTACATTTTGGGCTGGCCTTCTACAGCAATGTTCCTTCATGCTAGTTAACGCTGATGGGTTTCTTTACATCTATAAACTGTGCAATTTTACCACAGCAGAAATAAATGTGTCATGTCTTCTATTGAATTTGACTTAAAATACCATGTAAAGAGAGCTTACGCAAACAGCATGGTATATGTGTATTCCTCTAGTGAAACGATAAGAGACTAGAAAGAACTGAACAGTGATAATGACTGTGTTAACTGGGTGAATGCACAAGATGTTCCAACGCGCAGTGAAGATAAAATGCGCCATGTAACAGATTCTACCTTTGTTCTTCAATGGAGGCAGCGCAATCAAGAAAAAAAACTACACTCACTATCATTGAGTCTCATTATTAATGAACATCACGCTGGTTTAAACGGGGAAATGGGTCTTGATGCAATCTCACATGCTGTCTTGATCCAATCTTCACACAGCAGAATATATCAAGGGTTTTTGGGGTTTTTTTGAGAGCGGTGTTTAAGCTTAGATTTGTTGATGGGGGGTAAAATGTACTTTTCCAGGGGGGGTTACATGCTGCGACATCCGAGGGGGATAATAAAGATAGTGTAAAAAACAATATGAGCAAATATACAAGGCCTGCCCTCAAATAGTGAGCTAAAACAGTCTTAGTCGAGCAAGTTCCATTTGTCTATTTGTCACAGGATTAAAAAAGTCCATCGCTTTGTTGCGTCAGCCGGGAAGTCCTTTTAAATTTGTACGGGAGCTTTGCCTGTTCATTAAGGTAATTTTGTTGGTTGGGAAAGTGTGGGATCCTGAAAATAAACCACTCACATGAACAATATTTGCTTCTCAGGCAGATGCAGGAAGATCCTTCCACAAGAGCCACCTTCGACCGATCCAAACAAATCTTCTTATTGAGAAGCCAGACCGTTTTAAACAGAAAAGGTTTAGGTAGAGCTCTACGGTTAACATAAGATTGTTTATTGACCTAAACAGCACTGAGTTGTTTTTGTCCTCTCTTATTGAACGAACAAATTGCCAGCAGAGAGGCTGCAGTGACATTTTGTAAATCCCCGGCATGAGGGTTACAATGAAGTCAAAGGTCTGTCAAACATCTATGACATTGCAACCCTGTGGAATAAATAAACATCCTGCGAACGCGTGACCTTGTCTGCTAGACACAAGGAGACGTCAACTTCCTATCTTAAGTGCAATGCACTCCAGTGATAATGTCACAGATTTGGCTGACCTTTCTTGCCTACCGCAGCATCCTCGCTCTCACAAGTCCAAGGACGTATGTGCTAACATGTAAACTGATTCACATGCAGACTTGTATCTTGCCGTTTCATTGTATGTCCATTTCTACGCCGAGTACACTACAAAGACTAAATCCCCCATAGCCTCTGAGTGACACTGCACACGGTCAGACACACACCTTCAGGTACATGAACACACTCCCACGGTGTGAAGTGACCTGAGTCACACAGGGAAGGCGGCATGGACATCACAGGGTTGTGATGGGGGTTCTTGTCAGAGAGCCTGCTCTCACATCTGTCTGGGCTTTGACCTCTCCTTATGCTCTGAACTCTTCGTTGGACACACACACACACACACACACACACACACACACACACACACACACACACACACACACACACACACACACACACACACACACACACACACACACACACACACACACACACACACACACACACACACACACACACACACACACACACACACACACACACACACACACACACACACACACACACACACACACACACACACACACACACACACACACACACACACACACACACACACACACACACACACACACACACACACCAAGCTGGCAACTGAACCTAATAGGAACGACTGGACACGTCAGGACGACCAAGGCCATGTTGGAGTACGACACACTCATTCTCCCTTTGTCTTCTTTGGACAATTTAAAGAGCAATTAGTCCGTCCATGCCGGCAGGGTTGGGCAGCATATCCGAGCGATGCTAGGAACCAGAGGCGAAACACTGCTAGCTAATGATGTGGAGCTGACTTTGGTCAAGACTCGCTTAACAGGCTTTCTCTCTAATTGTATTCAAATGCGGGCTGAAGGTTTGTATTCACGCCTAATTGACTCAACTCTTCCCGCTGGCTGCGTTCTGTCCACTGTCATATTATGCGGTAATGTACACCACGAAAAGACAAGCCTTTTGTTTTAACGGCGGCTTGCCACCGGGAATCGCTCATTATATTGAGCTGTTGTGAGACTCTCTAAGAAAAGCTAATAACGACATATGTTGACAAATGAGCTTTGTTCAGACACATATTGTAATACCTAGAGATTAAAAGACCAAACAGAAAGTGTACGTCAGAGAATCCTCTTCCTTGATAGAGCTAACTGGTTTAAAGCAGGTAGTCGTGCCTATTAATGGCTGGTATTCACTGTCGACATCACTTACAACAGGAATGGGTCAAGACGAGGTACATCATTACAGAATCAAAGACGTGTGACAGCAGACATGGAAATTAAACTCAGTGGGGGGAAAATATCTTTTGGCCTTGAAAGAAATTGGTTGAAAACACAGCAAGGAATCAAAGGTTATCCTGGTTTTAATCAAGAAGACAAGCGTTTGAGATAAGATGTAGCGTTGGAAGACCAATCTACCTGCTCAGCTAGATATATGTCAAAGAAGTCATTGCAACTAGTGATAAAGGTGAGGATACATTCAGCAGACAAGATGAGGAACCTTGATAGACACATGTGTTTGGCGCAAGACCACTTTTTCGTTGTTTTTGTGATTGGATCCTATTTTTCAGCCAATAATAGTCAATGATTGTAAATGCATGAATAAGGCAACTGATGTTGTTCATATAACGCAGGCAAGACTTTCTGGTCCTTCCGGAATGATCCTTAAAGACAAAAAGTCTTTAGAGACTCCTTGACAAAAGCTTGATGCCCAAATGGGTCACAATTGAGAACATATTGAGTAGTAGGAGTGAGTCATGGGCTCAAATGGAGTTTGTTCAAGGTGTTCTTTGGGTTATTTGGAAAATAATTGACACATTTAGGCATCACGCCTTCTTAAGATGCATTACAGTTGTTTTGTAGGGTCTAATATGACCATGGCAATATATTAAAGGGAAAGAAGAACGTTCCTTGGACATTTCTTCAGATTTCTCATCAATATTCCATGACCCAACATTAACAGTGGAGGGATGGAGGGGTGGAGGGATGGAGGGAGGGATGGATGGAGGAATGGATGGATGGATGGATGGATGGATGGATGGATGGATGGATGGAGGGATGGAGGGATGGAGGGATGGATGGTCACCTCAAACAAACTATTTTTAATGCCAATAAGCCCTCTGAAGTGTGATAATAGTTCATGTTCCTGGAAAAATAACCTTGGAAGGCCCTCCCAGCAACCCCACATCCCTTTCTGCCCCAATGCACGGCACGTTTTAAAAAACAAATGTTTGGAAAATAATTCATTACCTTTCATAGATAATGTGATAAGCGTCTAAATTGTTTAAAATATTAAACAAAACATCAATTATACATCTAATGGGGTTATAGCCTACATATAATTGTGTTCTAATACGATTGATGCTCCGCAGGCATGAAGGAGTTCACATGAGGGACCGAAAATCATACAAGTACTTTATTTGCAGTCTGGCAAAAGCAACCATTGCTTTGTTGAGAAATCCCAACAAGCTGAAAGTGTTTTATTAAAAATTAACATAGTAATTGCAGCGCCATTAAAAAAAAAAAGGGTTGACAGACACCTCCGCGCTGAATAGGGGATTGGAGATTAAGACCTGGGCGAGTCGTGGAAAAGTCTGCTTTCCTTCTTCATGATGTGTGTGCGGCATCCTTCAAGATGAATGGCGACTAGTTGTGTCCCACGACTCACATGACACAAACAAGCTGAGGCGGACAGAAGGTGTGGAAGAAAAAAAAAGGCTTGTGGGTGTTCACGTGACGAGCCGAGAAATGAACGAGTGAGTGTCACAACAGCGTGAACCCGGAGGAAGTTAAGGGAGCGGCAGACAGATCAGTGGCTTTCCTCCCCCGTGGCAGATTACACAGAATACACACAATGAGAGACAGGAATATGGCAGAGGCTCACTTTTTCTTCCCTAATTATCAGACGCCATATTGCTTCTCTTTAGGAACAGAGGAGGTAATTTTGTTTCGGAGTCCTTTTGGGAAATTAATTCATTTTACCAAAGTGACTTGGTAATTACAGTGACATCAAGGTTAATTGCCAAATCTGTATTGCTTTGGTGCCGTCAACGTCAAAGAAATCTGTTCTCTAAACACTCCAGCAGACAACAGACCACACACACACACACACACACACACGCCCCATTCGGGTTTTTCCTGAACAAAAGCCTGAAGTTGCGCCTACATGCAAGGACACACAAACCACGTTGTGAAGGCTTTAAAGATGCTAGTGTTTCATGACAACAAAGTGAAAGGTCAAAAGAATGAATACATCAGAGGGACAGAGCTACAAAGAAACAGGTTTTTAGACTTAAATAAGCCCTATTAAGCTTTTTGGGGTCTTCCCTTTCCTGCAGTTTGTTATATAGGGTTTTTCTGTCCCACACACTTCACCTAAAACGCTTCGATTGGACTCCTTTGTTTACTTCTGTAATGTAGGGACATTGCTTTGTAACACTCTGGCTTCTTTTGGCTAGCGCCCCAACACTTTGGACATGCTAAGACTGAGCTCTGGTTTCAGACAGAGGGTGAGAAGAGGTGTTGCAGCACAGGCGGTATGGGAAAAATAAAGCACTTCTTGGACATTACAGCAGGTAAATATGTCACAATAGAGGCAGAAATTACAAATATGAACCTGAAAATGAGCATAACACCGCCCCGTTAAAAATACAAATGGTGGGCCACCTGACGGAAAAACAATCATTCCGGTAATGAAGTCTTTTATCAGGCGATGACAATCCGCCCTTTCTCTGTAGATGAGCCTCGTCCACAGCTCACCGAGGTTTGCCATAAATTCACCCGGAAAAGTTTATTAACAAAAACAAGGCAAAGTCATCAGGGTGAAACCTTGGTAATCAGTATAGCGAAATAGAACTCATTTGTTCTCCGGGGAGCAAATGAAACAATAAAAGACATCGCCCTCATTAACGCATCAGAGTAAGATGCCAACTGCATTTGTTATGAAATATGTTTATTGAAAGTTGTGTGGAAAAAAAAAAAACCCAAGCATGACGATGCTCCACAAATAATAACTGCTGATTTGCAATCTTGCTCCGTACGCTTTTACCCTTGAATAATTTGAATCGAATTATGTTTGCCTAATGTTGGCGCCCCTGTGCTGCTGCACCCTAATCAACGTACACTTTGATGTCTTCCTTAATGTGCGTGAGGTTTTTCAATGTGTTACTTTTATTTCCTGTAGAGATAGTAGGGCAGTTTCCTCTCGACCATACTGGCCGTTCTGACAGCGGTGCGTAAATAAGAGGGCAACAAAAGCACAAACAAACTTGAGGAAGAAACCTTCGACAACGAGTCAAGCTACATCCGTGTCCGTACATGATGTCATCGCTTTATCATTTGAATCAATTTGACATCTGAATAAAATAGTCATAATTAGAGGGTGTGTGTAGCTCTCATGAACCTTTCTCCAATTTTGCTACAATTGTTATTCGTCTTGTTTTGTTTCAAGACAACGTATGGCCTATGATCAAAACTCTGAAGTTCAGAGCTGATGGGCAATGACTACTTACCTTTCCTTTTGATTGTTATATAGCTTTTTGTGCATGTAAATGGACACACGTGCTTCTATTGGTTAGCGCTCCAACACATCGTACGTGAAAGTATAAGGGGGCGGGACATCTCTAAGCGGTTGACCAATCATAACAGAGCCAGCCAGCTAACCAATCAGAGCAGACTGGGCTCTGGTTTGAGACAGAGGGTGAAAAGAGGGGATGCAGCACAGGCAGTATGAGAAAAATAACATAAATAAAAGAGCTTTTTGAACATTAAAGCATGGAACCATTTCACAGTAGAGGCACAAAACACAAACATGAACCTGAAACGCCTGATTATCCACTAAGAGAAGTACACATGTTTTTGTTTGTTATAATTGTTCGCGCTGCAAATTCAAATAATTAGCTTAATCACTGCTAGCACTGTTTTTAGTGCTCTTATGTTGACCCCCTGAGTAGCACTACGGTCTCAAATACAACTCAAATGCTTGAAAATAAGTGATCCTAGAAGTCCATTTCTTTCTCCGGTTCAACACAAACACTTCAACACGATTGGCACTCCAACTATTTTTAATGTCTGGCAAGACTTGTATACATTAGAAAATGTCGAAAGCATCAAATATAATGAAAGGTAATTTATCAATCCTTGAGAACTTCACATTGTGTACTGCTTATGACATGCCTTTTAGAGTTTTTGAGGAAGAGTACAGGAATGCAGAGCGCAAAGAAATAACTGAAAATCGGATGCATTTAATAGAGGCAGTGAATAATAAAAAAAAAACTTGTCATCGGTCCCATGCTACTGCGGATCGTGTTTGTGCATATGCCTTATCCATCCAAACAACAGGTGCTGCATCAGCCAGACAGAATGTTCCTGGATGTAGAGGAAATCCCTTAGGCCTTAAGCTTTCGTGGTGCAGCTGCCAACAAGCAAACATCCAAAAGGATCTATTGACCAGACAATGATATACTCCACTTTCAACTCGCAAAAAAATACAAAAGTCAGCAGTGCCGTCAAAAATAGACAAAACCATTCAAAAAAGGAAGTCACTCTAACACTTAATTTGGTCTATAAATGAATCAAGATTCAAGGCTTTATGCCCAACACTTACAAAAAATGCATTTTAAAATGTAAGTATAATCTTTGACAGACCTGTCAGAGGTATACATTGTGGATTTTATAGTAAATATCCATCTAGATTATGTTAAGCAACCCTCCAAAACGCTGTTCAGTAAACATTGAAGTGGATTCATCTGAGGACAAAATCAAGACGACTGCCCACCCCTTTTGAAGAGACTTTATTAAAAAACAAATATTGAAAGTGGCAATGCATCTTTGGGATACAGCACAATTAATCTGGTGTTCATTTATCAAACTTTAGTGTCCGTACTTATTGTTTAGCACTTAATACAATTATATTTCATACAAGCAAAGCGTGCATATTAAAATATAATGTCTACATAGACAGAATTATTCAGGCAGTAAATGATGTGTTGCTGTTATGTTCACACCTCACAGATCCATAATGTACACAGTTATCATGTCTCCTAAATAAATAATCGTGGAGCGTAAAAGGTTTAACCCGGGAGATCAAAGCGCTTGAGCAGCTCTGAACCAATCAGAGAGCAGATCAAGGCCAGTTGATCCTTGATCAATGACGGCTCTTAAATTTGCTCGTTAGGCCCAGATGCGAAGCCTAATTAGGCTCACTAGTCTCAATTGATGTTGTATCAAAACACACAAGCACACCCCCCCCCCCCCCCCCACCCCCCCCTGCTTCCCCCTCCCTCTAGACAACCTGAGCTTCCTGAGTGATCAATGTCTCTGTCATCCAGGGCTGTGTCCGGGGCGCCAGGCAGGGGCCGCGGAGCCTCTGCGGCCAGGCTCGGGGCTGACATTAGCGGACACAGGGTGAGTGATGTCACCCCGCAACTCCCCAGGGGGGCGGCAGAGGCAGGGGATCTGGCTCGGCCAAAAGCAGCGGGCTCGGAGAAAGGTCACTGCTCAGCCTGGTGTGATTAATAAGACAAGAAGCTGAGTGTCCCCGATGCCATTATCAATATCCGTGGCCACCAGCCGCCCCAGCTGCATATGCAGTAGGAGTCGCACACAAGCTAAAAAACAATTATTTGCGAAGTTAAGTCTTATTGGCGTGCGTCGGTTTGGTCACATTTGCCCGTTAATGCAAGAGGTCAGCTATCAATTAGATCATATTTATTCACAACAGCAGCTCTGACTCAACCTGATTCTGGTAATGACGCACGGCGAACGGATCCGAGAGGTGAAAGTCTGGGACTCAAATGTCAGCACAGCCTCGGCGACAAACATGACATTTAAACAGACATCTGTTTCGCTGTTCTGTTTCCCCACCAACCAAAAATATTTATCCCAACCGCAGTTACGCCATGTAAATAAGGGTAAGAAAAAAATAAAAATCCCCACTAGTATTGGAGAAAACTGCAAGCCATTAAAATAGTTCTGAATTCTTATTTCCATGCACTTCGCTGCAACTCCCTGAGCTCGGGCAAAGTTGAAACCGACTCGTTTTCGCATTAAAGCAAAACTAAATCCACAAGAAAGTTTGCTAAGACAGCAGCAAGTGGATTCGCTTCACTCCTATCCATCCTTTCCTGCTCTCCAGTATCCTATGTTAGCTTTCCGTTAAATCCATGAGCACCAAACAAGCACATCTTGCTTCCTTAAATCAATTGGCCTCTGCATGTTGAGTGTAACTAATAGCCCAGCCGAATCCCAGATTAAATATGCTTGATACAAGCCGAGTATGAAGCGAGATAGTTAAGATAATTAAGATTGATAAACCCTTCCGAAAAGGAGGGGGGATGATCTGAAAGCGCGAGCAAGAAGTCAGCTGGAGATCGACATGGGAAGAGAGGACAAAAAAGAAGTAAAACAGAAGCGATGTGTGAATGTGAGCCGGAGAGCCAGTGATGGAGCTGGAGTTGTTTTCAGCCTCGCCTCGAGCGGCCCAGATGGCGAGGGCTCGTCTTCGTCTAGCCCTCGGTGCATTTGGCAGCAGCTACTCCTCACTGCTGGCTACTGTACATCTCTCTCTGTCTCTTCTCCTCTCGTCGGAGAGACGCATTAGCGCAGGGAGTGAAACATTACCCCACATTTTCACACCACACAAAGTCTTCCGCTTTGACACTGTGACCTCTCACATGTGTCTTTTGCAGCCAGATGTAAAGAGCGCAAGAGTACTGCGCGTTCTGCTGAATTCATAAATATGTGCATACACTTTACTGCAGGAGAGAATACATATGTTTTCAATCTCTTTCTTTGTGTCCATTGGTTAAATCTCTGCTATTTGTAATCTCTTTTTTCTGTTTATTTTTAATGACTAATTTTAGGGCTGCATTATTTGTGATTATTTTATCTGCTATTTCTATTCTGAGATGATATGTGACTTCACCAAATTCTGCTTATTTTTGGGGGCCTTAGATATTGCACTACAACATATTGCGATCTTGATAACATTTCAATTAATTTTGCAGCCCTTACTCCATCTGAAGGCATATACAGAAATGTATCTATTTATTTTCTAATCCGATGAAGGTTTTTGGGTATAACCATATTATTTGGCACTAATTTTAAATAAATAGAAACATCCCCAAAAAAATGCAGGCAGAGTGAATAATAAGCGGCAGCTCAAAGTGAGCTGCAGCACCTCTTTTCACCCTCTGTCTGGAACAGCCAGTCTGCTCTGATTGGTTAGCTGGTCCTCACTCTGTTGTGATTGGTTCATGCCTATCACAAGCATGAGCCAATATGCATATGTTACATAGTGATGTCACTATGATACAGAAGTCAAAAGAATCCAATGAAGGAAGTTCAGGCAGGGCGGGGAGTGTGTGGGAGAGAAACTCCCTCAGAAGGAAAACAGGGATTTTAGCCTTAGAAAACCATTTACATGCACTAAAACCTATACAACACACTACAGGGAATGCGAAATAGGGCCTCTTTAAACATCCGTCTCTCTTATAACTATTAATCACGTATGAGAACTTTCGAGGACATTTTTAGGAAAATTGGATGAAATTCCGGTCACATATTATCCGTGTTTATTAAGATTAGAACAACTTCACACAGCTATTGAATTGTCATTTTCAAACTTCCGTATCAGTAAATGAAATCCTCATTCATCTGAATGTTAATCAGTGTTAATTAACGACTGTCTCAAGTATTTAATTGTCTCACCAGTAAAGAGAGGCAGAAGCAGATTTTACCGCTTCACGCACAGTTGAACTCGTTCACCAGATCCTTATGAGGGCTGTCTTCTCAACCGAGCTAATAAAAACCTCTCCAGCGCTCTATCACTGTGAGAGATGTCTCATATTTCCCCCCTGTCATCCCCGAGAGAAGCAGTCCTCTGATTTAAGGCGTTCTGCACGACAATGACTTTTATTAGGGAGGTAAATATTAGTGTTGGGTGGTGTGAGATTCACAGCTGGGGCTCAGATGTGCGGCGTATGGAGACAATATCGAGGTCGTCTGGGGAATTGTTGAATTTCTGTCTCCTCCCAGAGTGCAATCAATTGTTCTCATCGATAGCTTTTTTCCCATTGGATTCTCGTTCTAATGAGATAACGGAAATAAAGGCACTCTCTGACTTTTACAACTTTCAAAAAAGAACGCCCACACAGAACCCGCAAGATCTGACTTTGAAAATGCTAAGGGATGCATATCGTTGCTGCGCTGAGGTGGACACACATGTTGATTGCTCATTATTCCCACTATGGCATTATAATGGAGCCACAATGTAAACGTATGCAAGTCTCTTAACATTTCACAGGGGGTTTTGAGCAACACGCGGGATCCACTTGAAAGAAAAGCTCCACGGTGCTTTTGAAGCGGCGCAGCGGGATGCGAGAGTGACTCCGTGGCTAAGCGGCACATTCAATTTTATAAGACGTCTCCTCTGCTCCCGTGGGACTCCCCGGCTCATGCCTTAGCCATCACTTGTCAGCCAGACCACAACAAGACGAACAAAGCTAGAAATCAAAGTTACTGTGAACTGGAAAGGATCAAAATCGGTGGAGGCCTTCTCAAGAGCTTTCCAACATGACGTGTAAGCAAGATGCTTTAGCTCCTAACAGCATGGAAAATGATTAACATTAATATCTAGCACCCACACCCATATTCATCACACCTTGTCACCGGCTGCCACCCAATTCTACGCCTGGATGCGTCGGCGTCGTGAAGGTGAGGGGTTCTCCAAATGACATCCTTATGAGTGAACCTCCCACTCGTTCTCCCTGTCCCTCCTCCGCAAATAAAGCACCGTTTCCCTCCATAACGGCGGCCGTGACGGCTCCGAGATAAGTCGAGATAAATATGAAGACCGGCGGTTTCCACTACATGGCTCATTGGCGTGGCAGATGACAGTTATTACATGCTGCGGGTTAAGAGGAGATATCCGTGGATGAGAGCGGGGGGGAGATTTGGCAAAGGCAGATGGATGATAATGTTGGAGCAGATGTTTTTCTTCCTTTTTTTTGAAGGGGATGAATAGTAAACATTTGCTTAATGGTTTTCTGAGCAGATTTGAGAGTGCAACAAACCCCAGTGATTACCACAGAAAACTATGAAAAGGAGGAAGGTGAGGGGAATTGACCATTTCTGTCATGTCCCTTGTTAAGAAGTTACAGATTTCAAGCAGCCAATGATGGTACTGTGGTGAAACAAAATGATGAGTTCACTGAACATGTAATATCCACACAAAGCTTAAATGGTAAAAGCACGTGTCTGTTGTCTCGTAGACAATTTGGCAGAAAACGACCTGAATCTTGGCATTCTTGGGTAATTATTCTTAATTGGCTGCAGCTGTGGAGCCCCAATCAGGCTGCGGTGGTGTCAGGTGTGTCGCTGCTTTGCCTACGTTATGGGCTGAATTTAAAAATAAATATATAGCTATGAAAGATAATGGAAAAGTAGGTGTAAAAAAAGTATCTTTGCTTGTTCTTTCTGTGTTTTGTCATAGAACAAAATCCCATTCCTCTATCTTCCGCTTCCATTTTAACAAGTGTTTCTGAAATGTGAGGAAGTCCTGCAATTTAAGGAAAAAAGAAGCAGATTGGAAAGCACTTATTTGCTTTCATGCTATAATTCAAGAAGCTTGCCTAAACCCTTGTGATTGTTAGCAGAGCAAAGAGTCAATTATATAAGCTTGACTACGAGAGATCATAAAGCACGTTAGCTATTTACACTGACTGAGGCTTCATGTTTAGCATACTGCTATCAAATAGTTATCAAACTCATCTAAGTAATAACCACTTTTAAATGTTCAACCATTTAAAAGCACCTTTAAATGATGTAAATATTCTCTGTAGTGGGAAAATATCAAAGCTGTGCCGAGACTAAAAGACAGTTTATGACAGAAACATAAAGCAAACTGTCCTGAATTCTATCGATCGGGAATAAACAAAGTTGACGCTTATGTCAAATGTGTGAAACTTATCAACTTTCTAGTTAGAGATGGACAACCCATAATGTTCTTTTATGCTCATTCTGGTTGATATTAGTGCAGTTCTGCTGTGAGTTTCATAGCACATCCTGAAAACAGAAGGTTTTTGCTGGCACATTTTTCTAGCGGTATGGGCAAAAGTGCTACTGGTGGAAGCTGCTTGGTTACTCAACCACTGAACAATCCTTTCATTGCAATGTCTTTTGGACAGCGGGAACAAAGAACAAGCTATATTTGTAGGTTTGCCAAAAACACTCGGATGTTCCAGCTCGAGAGTCCTGCTTTTCTACCTGTGCTCTTTCAGCTTGTTTGTGTCTAACCTAACAACATCAGCAGCGGGCTCCCTTCGCTGTGGCTGTTTTGGTGGATTAGAGATGACTGAGAATGTGTTGATGGTTTTCCATTGACATTCATCTAATTTGTGCTAAACTTTATCAAAACAACCAATGAAAAAGTTATTAAAAATCGATTAAATTTACGAGACTTTATATAACTGCACACGTCTATTCTCCATAGCAACAGTCTGTTAGCATAATGAGCCACCTCTGACATTGACCAATCAGAATCAAGTATTAAAGTAAGCCGTGTAATAACCAGTAATTGATCAGCTTTTGTTATCCATTTCAGACATTCTAAAGTCTATTTACAAAGCAATTACATTTCTTAGCTTAACCTTGAAATATGAACAGCTTTCTATAAAAAAAGAAACCTCTCAAGTGTATTAATTAAGAAAGAAAGAATTCATCTTTTTATAGCTCTTTACAGCTCCTGGAAGCAGTTTTTAACAAACCACCTTGTTACGGTTTTCTCCCTATTTCCCGACTTATTCTGGAAAGTAATTGGGGATAATGAGCTGTAATCCATTTAAATCCTGAGCACGCTTGTTCAAAAACATGTTCTTCCCTTCTAGCACAGTCCCCAGACAGGTATTAAACAGCCCTGTACCTTTCAGGTCTCTGTGACGGAGGGTACTCCATGCCAAAAAATACAGTGTGACTTGCCAAAAAAACAAGGATTATCATCTTTGGAGGATACAGGGATTGAAAGTGACTATAGTGTCTTTAGATGTAAGTACATTTACAGCCTGTTAAACGTATTCAGCTTCTCAACATTTCAGCACTTTGCTCCTGCCTCCAATCGCTCATATAGAATGTATTGATACATTCGCCTGGCGTATTTCCCATCACCCCCTGCAGAGCGTTGCAAAGCTGCAAGTCTTTTCACTCAATGCAACAATCAGAAATGACCTTAATGTTGACAACAAGGACACCAGCAATGGATTACTTGTCAATTTGACTGCATAACAGAATCATGGAGTTGGAAGATGAATTACTCCGCAAACCAGCCAAGACAAGTGGTGTGTGTGTTCATTTAAACCCGATTTGTGTATTTAACGGCTTACGACGGGGCGTACGTGACAGAGTGCCACCAGGCGCTTAATTCAGATGTATTACAGCTAACGCAGAGCACTTGTGACTGACAGGCAAAACATAACGCTTGGAAACAATTATTCATGAGCCTTGCAGAATTCCGTACGAGGTGACCGCTCCGTTTGATGAGAAATGCTGTGTTTTTAGCCCCCAAAATTAATTTCCCCCCCATCAGCATCCATGAGCATCTATTTGTGATTGTGTGCAGCGTTGGTTCGTACCGCTGATCCTTCCCTTTGATAAGTGCCCTCAGTGCTGCCATCATTGTCATCAACAATGCTGCCACGGTTGCTGATTTAATCATAGCCTGTCAATGTGTCCGCGCAACGCTTGAAGCTTTGTGTTCCACGTTGATCATTAAGTGTTGCAGGCACAAAAGGAAGGCTAGTCTCGATCGATACGTCAACAACGATGACAGGCTTGTCCCTGAGAAAATGTCCGCAGTGTTTGACCACATTTATGCTTGTGAGACATTCTCTTTTACAAGTTCTCTTGCCATGCCTGAATTTGCGTGCAGGAACGTGGCTAATCGGGTGACCAGCAGTGGCGCGGGGCAGCAACTGAAATCTGATTATCTTCTCATGGTGCTCGTCATGAGTTTAGAAAGTTGGTTTTATAGTGTCACGGATGGACAGGCCTACTCGGTACAGGCCAAGTAGCCCTGAGTCAGAAGCTCTATATGAAGTGACCTGTTGGACAGTCAATCAAATGACCATGAAAGGAGAGCCGCAAATACTGGCGCAACTAGAGGACTGAAATTGGCAAGATGATGTACAAAACAACCTCATAGATGTTAAAAAAAGCACCAAAAAAACGTATAGAGATGCAAACGACCACCATATAAGGCAAAGGAATGCACAAAAGGAGATGAAATAACGACCAGATTTGCAAAAATTGACAAGGAAGAGATGAAACGAGTCCAAGTAGAGGGAAAAAAACGAATAAGTGGTGCAAAACAAACACACAAGTAGTAAATAAAAGGACCAAGAGAAGATGCCAAACGAGCCAGAAGAGACTAACAAGTGAGAAGACTATGAATCACAAATATGCCTATGTTCTGAAAATCTTCAGTGGGCTTGGAAAATAGGAGCTATTCATTCCTATGATTATAAATTTGAAAACATTTCAGTTTATTCCTCTTTAAAAACAAGCTCCAAGTTTCTAAACCAGCACACACATCTGGATGGTGTCATGTTTGTGTGTGAGTGCGCATTCGCCATTTTCCGCATGGCCACTTATCAGTTTAAAATATGCTCCACTCACCTCTTGATTCTGTCCCTGTCACTGCCTTCCCGGTTGTTGCGTGACGCCACGTGCCGCGCCTCCACGCCACCTTGTTATCTGATATCTTTCTTCCTCTTCACGCCTCATCTTCTGGAACCTTCATCAAGCAGAGGGAAAGAAATGCACAAACAAAAACAACATCATTAAACACCGAAATTCTGTCTTATTCATTTGAGCATTCAGGCTCCACGCATCACATCTACTTAGGGGAGGCAAATTGATTCAATTTGCCACGTTTGCATCACGCTTAATTCGGCGGCTTTTGGGTGAGCTGTAAAACATGCGTCGTCAAGGAGATGGTTATTTTTTTTTTGTTGCACTTTAACCGCAAATGTGTCTTCCTATGAAATCTCATTCATTAATGTTAGGGAACAGATAAAAGCGGCAAACAAATAAAGCCTCCTGATGAAAAGCTGTAGATGAGGTTGTCAAAAGACGGATTTATCTAATATGATGGCTTAATCTTTGCACTACATTTATCTCTAAGAAAATTAACAAAAGTCCTGATAAAGTGCTGTTAAATAACAATGATAAGGATACAACATCCAAAACCATTTAGCAAAAAAAAACCAAAGCTGTCAGCCAGACTACCAATTATACAGACCCAGTGCAAACAACTGCAAAATTATAGACTCTTGTTTTATAAATGTTGGGGTGGGATATTGTGTTATTTAGTCATTTGAATGTCAGCTCTGCAGACAGCTGATGAAACAGTATATCGATATCCATATAAATATAACATTAAAATGATTTTGCATTAAGCTTAGATTATTGGTATTCTTCCAGACGTGGCCAGAACAGTTGCAATCTATGACTTTAACACATTTTGACCCTAAAACTTGCAAAACATTTAGTCAATTTATACACAGGTCAATCTACAAAATATCAAATCGGCATCTATTTCGATTTTGAACAGAGCAGCCTTCTTGTTTAAGCTAAAGTGGGGAATATTCCCACTGTCTTGTATTGTCTATTTGATTAAAAACCATTGGGTTTTGGCTGAACAAAAATAACTGTTTTAATAATGTTGGACATATTCATTATTTTCTAATACTGTAAAGGCTGCATATGTTCAAGATTAATTGAGAAAGTTAAGACACAGTCATCCAAGTCTGTTATACTCGCACTACATAGCTAATCGCTAATAAGTTAGCTGGACCGAAACATACTAGCACGAGCAGCGAGTAAGTCACAAAAGCTCTCTCCTGGCATTTTGTATCTTGGGAAATTAGCCTGTTTGATTTTATTCATAAGAAGTTTTATTGGAGAGGGTGAAAAATAGATCTTCTGACAAGCTAGCAAGCTAATTAGCTCAGGTAGCGTAAGCTTGATATAGGCTAGCATGCTTGATAGCTTAGTCATATAAGTGATTAAACACTATATTCAAATAGTTTATTCATAAGAAGTTATTTGCAGTATTGACTCCTGTCCGCAAACCAGCTAATAGGCTCGTAAGCTATTGCCATTTTGGGCTTTCTGTTCCTTAAGCAATGTCTCGACTAGTTGGTACTGGCACAGCACAAAGTTTTTCAGCTGAGTTGAGCCTAATGCCAAAGAATGAGGGGCAGAATTACATCTCCACCACAAATAATTCACCTTTAATCTGAATAAACTTTAAATTCAATAACGAATGTAGGAGGCAGGGCCGTAGTGTATCAATCAATACTCAGTTCTTCTGCTACTTGAGGCCAGTCTTACTGCCAGTAAACACTCTTAACTTTGATTTCCTAGAATATAGGAACCTCTAATCGCCCCGGACGTTCACTATCCCCACAAGAATCCACCAAAGCACCTAAAGCACGGCTAAATCAATAGCATGTACAGGTTAATAGCAGCCTTGTTTTTGTAAGCCGGCACATCAACTATTAATTAGCTGGTGATTAGAGTCAGCTGGAAAAGAATGATTCACAGCCTGAGGAGGCTATCGTCCTTGTGCTCCGTGAGGATAAATCAGCTAGTTTTAAAGAGGGGGAGAGAGGTTCAACATTAATATGTATCTGCGTGTCCTTTGTAGAAGTACATTCGCAAACAGAAAATGAAACAAAGAGCAGTGAATTACCATTTACAGACAAACAGAGGCCCTTTGTGTCGGACGTGTGCACCATCAAGCATACTTTAAACCGCAAGGACTTTTCTCAGTAAAGTTTGCTCTCCAAGAAAAACTTAAAATGAAATGTTTTACACAAAGACACAAACATGGGCTTGGCATTGATTTAAACATCATCCAAAGAGAGTAAGGCAGAAATAAATATGGAAGAATGAGGAAAAACAGAGGGTAGAATGAATGTCGGTGGCCCAGCTTTGATAAATGGATTTAAAGAAGCTTGGACAAACGAGAGAAAGAAATGTTTTGCTAAATCTCCAATTCTTGTGCGGATGCCAATGAGATAACCATTATACACCCACCACAAGACAGTCACCACGTTTGATTGGGTCCCTTTCCGTCCTCTCCTCTCCAATTCTTCCCTCAGATATAGTGGAAATGAAACCCCTGCAGCTAAGAAACACTATTTTTTTTAGGATGTTGTTTTCACATTCTTTGGCATTCATGTTTCAACGAAGGATAATTGGAATGCACAGCCCCATATTCAAGATCCAGAGTGGAGGGGGGAAAAAGCGAGAGGATATTGGATTGCAAATCAAGTGTTTATAGTGTCTGGTTCTTGTGTTTTTCTGTGGTTCGGTGTTTGGTGTGATAACAAAGGGTTTGTGTTCACTGCAAGAAAAGAGGGTGCTGTAACTCCAATAGAAAAGTCTGCTGGTTTTCAAACAGTTCCTTTAAAAAGGTGAATTCTTTTTAGAAGCTCATTTTTTTTGTTTCATAAATCCGTGAAATAATTGTAAACATGTATTTCTTAAAGTGTGTAGATCCAGCATAAAACCAGCAGACAACAATAAAATAATAATGCTGTCTTTTGGATCAAACCCACCCTGTCCCCAAGGGTCTCAAACTCAAAAGCAATGTCTACCCCAAACACACACCGCCACAAAGACTGCTCTGACATAAAAGAAGATGAAAAGAAGACACGTGTCAAATACAAACCGTGTTTCCGGCTTTGAAAAAGGCCGGGTGCAGTGTAAACGGATAAGGGACCTCTCAAAAGCAATTACTGCTTTGATTCCCATAGTAAAAAACAAGTGTCAAAAGATCCAAACCCCAGAGGTCAGATTTCATATTCTATCTGTTGTTTCAGTCAACAAATAATACTAAAAGTGACGTGAAGATCAAAACAATTTGACTAAAATAAATATGGTGTCTGGTGCTGGTGTCACATGATATTTTCTATCCCAAAAATGAACCCACACAGCTATGTTGCTCCAATATGCAACTTGAAATGAGTATTATCTCACATTTAAACACAATGCTCTTTTTTTATTTTGCATGACTGGATGTTTTTGGTATTCCAACATTGTAAGAATTTGCCGCTAAAGGGGAAATATAACAAAGTTGCCATAAGCTTTGTATGTGATCTATACCTAAGGGGAAAAGGGGATCAAAAGGCTCCCTGGCTAATGAATGCCCCTGGCCATATCTATTCTTTAGAAGGTCTTTTACCTCACTTTCCCGATAGAAGTTAGATAGTGCTTTGAGTATGCACCCTTAAGCAAATCCATTTGAAGGTACATACCATGAAACTGGTGTATCAATATAGATCTAATGCACAACATGACAGTCTTTTCATCAGACCAATGAGATGGTTTTGCATCTCTGATGGATGGGAGACCTGGTTATAGGGCAGCCATAATGACCAGCAGTGAGCGCTCACTGTTCCAGGCCACAGCTTTTGATTCCCCCGGTCCAATCCCGCGGCGACATTACAATACCCGTGTGCAGAAGTTGTATCAAGGTCGTTTCAAATCACCCCCCCCGTCCCCATTAAAGCGACAAGTTCAAAGACCCATGCGCCCAAGAAGATGACATAAATAAGCGTGGGTGACGAGTGAATATAAAGCTTCTGAGTGGGTGGGAGGGAAAGGAAAATATTTTTTCACCCTTTAATGGAGCCGTCAACAATCACTTTTCAGGAGGGGTAGATGAGGAGTCACAATGCGGCTGGCGGTTTTGTGGTCGAAGGCAGAGGGGAAGCATCATTACCATAGAAAACATTACAGCGGACGACGGACATCCAGGCCATCAAAGATGATCATCTCATAAATTCCATGCAGCACATAATAGGCCTGTCACTCTTGAAGGCTGAACGGAGAATAATGCCCACGGCTGATTTTTATCTTCCACGGGGCTTCTGCTGATTACTGCTAAATAAGCTTCAGCTTGTTTGGATAATACACACCGTGGATGCAATAAAAAAAGAGAAAATGTGGTAGGCAGCTTTTTGATGGCTACTGTCTAAGTCCATATGTCCTTTTCAATCTCCCATGTCTCATCATTAAGCCAATAATTTGACGAGCAATCAAAGCATGGCCCGTCATAAACAGCCGGCTTGATGTGTGGCAAGCCCATGTGGGAGAGACCTGCCGCCCTACCACCTCTGCTTAAATGCCAGCGGTGGGTAATCACTCATCAGCAGAGACCCTCGATGGGTAATACTGACAGCGGATACACTGTAGGTGTTTATGGCTTTACAAATCCAGCCAAGTATGCGTTCACACAAACAAGCTCACAGGCCGAAAAACAACAAGACGTTCATTTAGAACAGGGCTAAGTAAAATGCCTTAGGTAGGCAACTCTCTCCTTGATTTAAAGGTCACTAATGATGTGTTTGTCTCTGAAAACATGACGATGTTTTTCTGAGGAATATTTCTAGCGGGAAGGGAATATTAGACAGGCAGTTGCCCCCCCCCCACCCACCCTTCTCGTTAATTACATGATTAAGCTCTGCTAAGGTTAAAGACCCATTCAAAGCCCTGAATCGCTAATTGGGACACAAGCGATGCTGCTGTCTGGACTCCATCTCCTACTACTATTCCTCTCACACACACACACCAGTAAATGTAATAGGTTTTATCATGTGAAGGCACAAATCATTTAATTCTGTGTGGGGAAAAACACTGTAGTGGCACCACATCTATACACAAACAAGAATTTGGCTAATGCCCTTACCCGACAGTGAGTCCAGCAGTTCAATTATTCTGAAAGCTAACTTGTAATATTAAGCATCCAACACTATGAGGGTCTATCACACAAAATGTGCCTATTATCCAACCACTTATGTGAAGAAGTGATTGTGGTTTTGGGAGTGAAGCATTTACGTGTACATGTGCAAAATAAATCGGTGAATACGCTTTCCATGATAGGGTTCGTTAAGAAATGTTATGTAAATCTAGCGGATTCTTAATGATGGATAATGAAAGGGGTATTAGCATATTAACAAGAAAGAACACTGACTTATCTTTGATTGGCGTTAATTATCTTTTTAACTGTGAATACAAACTGAGATTTCTTAAACCAAAAACATCCATTTTTTTAAATGCACATAAAATATTTACCCATTGTGTTCTCCCTTCTATATTCTTCTCACTACTCTGAAAGAAGACAAGTCAAGGAAAGATTCATGAAAGAAAAATGAGAATTATTTCGTTCCAACTTTGTCTCCCAACACCTGTATTTCCTCTAATTCATTTGCCAAAAAAGAGACTAAATTCACAACTAACTTTTAAAGGCGTATCTGATAATCTGATACCATCAGAGCTCTAAAATGTCATACTTTCTTTTCCCCTTCTCCCTCTGTACGAGTAGAAATCATCAGTATGCTTATCGGGTTACTTCAGCAGTCTGTAATGAACAACCACAGTCAAATGTTGGCTTCAAAGTTTCCGTAGCTCTTCAAGGCGAAGCTCTGAATTACTTTACGTTACGGAAGACCGCCCTCAGTGTTCAATCTGTCAAAAAGACAGACGGCTTCTAGATTTTTCATTCACATCATTGTTGAAAAAAACGACTGAAAATATTCGGTTGGCCTTACCTCTGCGGTATACGAGTGTACCGCCATGCTGAAAACAGGCCTTAAAATAGAAAACCATGTGACTTGAACATGTAGAGCACTGTTGCATGTCCTTTTTGTGAAGTATTTTAACAATTCGTACAACAGTTTTGTATCTGGGTATCTTCACTAGCTCTGTAGAGGAGGAATCGGGGAAATCTAAAACAAAGATGAATGCCTTGAGGGAGTGGGCGTACAACTGAGGGCCAGCCAGCTCTGCAGGCCCTCCTAGGACTGAACTGTAATGAGCACCATGAAAGACCCATGTGGATAGAGCTAGCTGCGACTTCTTTATTGTAACGGAATAATAAGAAAAAATTATAAGAGTAGTCCTATACCCTTTCTGCGGCGTCCTAGACAGAGACAAATAAACGTAGCTTGTGTAAATGGAGCAGAAAGCATTCAGAGGATGGGAAGACGAATAGGGCGCACACTCGCACAGTTTGGGAATCCACTTTTATCCCTTACCATATAGAAATAGCCCCCTCCTTCTTGCTTTCCCTCCTTTCTCAGGTGAAACTGAGAGATGGTGATCTTTTCAAAAGGTCATTTGAACCATTTGTCTAATCTCAGAGTTTCTTTCCCTGCGATGGCGAGCACAACAGAGAGACTTCGCCTCGGGGTTTTGGCTTTGTACATTTCATAACCAGCCAGCGATCATCACAATTTGTCTCGTGCTAACTCCATTATGAAATTACACTGCGATAATTATAGATTTTTTTTCTGCCCTCAACAAGCAATCACCAAAAGGCAGGTTGTAAACATTACTATAAACTACTTCATGAATAAGCAGACCCCTGATGGTTGATACACTCGATCCCAGCGTGCTTGGACCACAGTTTGAATTTCACCAACCTGCCACGACTTGCCCTTTTCATTCCTGCTGCAGAGCCTGTAAACACTAACAAGCCCCAGAGAGCAAACCCGGGGCGTCTGTGCACTTAATAAAAAACAAGTGAAAAATTATAGTGGACTGCTGCTGCTGCTGCTGCTGCTGCTGCTGCTGCTGCTGCTGCTGCTGCTGCTGCTGCTGCTGCTGCTAGCACTACTTGAGTATTTACCTGCTATTATGAAAAACGGGTGCTGATTATTACCCAGGGTGCACTGGAGACAGCAGTCATTACGGCAACTTCCTGTTTCTGCCACAGTTAACCGGTTGTGATAGTCACTAAACACCTGTACAGGACGCCTCCGGCTTTGGCAAAGAAACATGAGAAAATGAATATTTATAAACGGAGGAACAGCGTCGCAGTTATCACAGGAACAGAACGAGCTACTTTAGAAACGGACTGCAGTGGAAACACATTTCTGAAGACTTGTTTAAATTTTAAATTATGATCCAGACTAATTTAAAGTATTTGAAATGTAAAAGGGACATTCTGCTATTGGAAACAACAGAAGTGTATTTAAGAATGGCATTGGTGTAGCTTGGAATGGATTCAGTTTGCAAGTAGCGATTATTTTAAGTATAGATTTATCTATTGATCAACGAAGTGTTTAGTCTGTCTCTTTAAAATGTCCCAGATCCCAAGTGGAGGTCTTGAAATTGATTTAACAGTAAAAAAAACCAAATAATTTCCATTTAAAATTATATTTCAAAGCCTGGATTCAGACATTTTTTAGGAAATGAGCAAAGACAAACTTTCCCATAAGCAGGTTTGTCAAAATCTGCACAGAGAATACATTCTGCAGGAGAAGGTCAAACGTCCTTGTGAAAAAAATTGGGTTTTGTAGCTTAAAATTCACAAATCCACAAATAACTTCAGCTCAAATCTGGATACTCGATTTTACATTAGCTGTATTCAGATGTTGCAGTCCACCAATCTAATGATAATAATGAATGCACATGCCCTGGTTATCACTGAGCAGCACAGCAGGAAGGTGAGAATAGATGCAGAATGTGTGAATGTGTCAAGAGGCGGGGGCGCTGGCCCAGCCAATCGGATTCCAGGACCCAGAACTCCTGGGCCATGACGACAAGACGCCTTCAATTAACCTGCCGCCCTCTGGCCGACGACATTTAGGCTTAAGCGCGACCTGAATCACAAACCAGCTTCGCCTCTTGTCCTCTGAAGTGTTTCACTTCTAATTGCCACCTCGCCAGTAACAAGAGCCTGGGAGGGAAAAGGAGCGCTGGCACACAGAGGGCTTTTCAACATATGCAAAGGATCAGAAATACTTTACTTAAGCCGATGGGAAATTGGGTTTTGGGACAGTCGTTACATTTTAGAATAACATGTAAAAAAGATAAATTATGAAGGTATTTTTATAAAAATCTAAAAACAAATATATATAATACAAAATAAATATGGAATTAATAAATTCAAATTAAATATCACATGAATATAACAATTCTAATTTAAAATGTCCAATAAATATAAAAAGGAATAAAATAATGCATTCACTCTACTTGTGCTTCCTTTCCTCCTTCCCCGCCTCACATGAAGTTACCCACAGAGCTCCTGGCAGGCCTTACTGCTCTCCCAGCAGCTCCAAAACTATAAGATTAATCTTTAACAAGATACTTGCAGCACATGATTTATTTTGATAGCCCTATGCCTGCTGTTGAGAATATTCATTGTTGATGCCATGTTATGGTTACACAATATTCAAACAGCTCTGTTGTATCCCCCACCCCACCCCGGCTCTGTTTCCTCTCATTGATTTTGGCTGCTAGTGCCACCAAGTGGATAACACTGCTCTCTCCTTCTCATCTCTACCGGCTCGGTCTAAGTGCTGGACTGATTTGCCATAAAGGCAGTCCATATGCCTTTTTTTAAATGTTCAAGGCAGCTCAGTGACTGTCATCTGCAATTCATCTACATCACAGGCCGGCCGCGGATGTGTGTCAGCCTGGTTTTAAAATGGCTTTTTAGCGCTGGTGATAGATGTGAAGCTGACTGTGGAGTAGCTACTAGATTGAAGAGCAGTCCACCCACATCGCCCGTACTCCTTCCTCTCACTCTCTCCATCTCCCGGGATGAAGAAGGTGGGCATGAGCTGCGAGTGATATACGAGCCCGCCCGAGAGATGATGAGAAAAACCTGCCATTCCTTGTCAAGAGGCGAAGTTACAAGGTGAAAGGTTACGCACATTGAAATGCCATTTTCTGCAGTTCAGTACCACACTCTTGCCGCTTCCTCCGGGAGGGCTGGGATTTATGAAAAATGGCTCCCATTACAGGCTTGACCCCTGCTGATCTTTGCTGTTGACCCCCACATCTTATAAGTGACCCCGCTGCAGCGTCCTAACCTTTCCACACATACATGCTTGTATGCAGAATCCCATGCTTCCCCCCCCCATGGATGCCTTTAGATTAGTAATGACCATCTAGCTATCTGCCAATAAGACCGTGGTGAGTATCTACGGCTGGACCTTTTCTAAATGAGCGTAAATGGCTTCGCACCAGAGGACAAGAAGTTAATCTATCAGTAATCACTAGCATGGACTACTACAGGTGCGCTACATCGGCTGGAACTAGATCTATGCGGATGAATTAAAAGCATGGCACCACTGCTACTGCATGTTTAACAGCGTTGGGGAAGGTTACAGTAAAAACTAATTAGTAAAAGGTAATTGACTTTGCTGATTTATTTGCCGAAGTTAAGGTAATGAGATTTACTGTGGCTATATGGCTTGTAGTACTAAGTGTGCTTTTACTGTTGAATAAATCCAATTCAAGCCTATTGCTGTTTTGCACACAAGTAGACACATCTATTCAAATTACACACATCTGTTCCTTTTCAGGTGCCATGTATTTCTGCTAATTAACACTAAAATGCATGTGAAAGTGTATTTGTTGTCTCAATGATCGCCTCAAACACAAACTTCTTATTTAGAGACTTACTTTACGATACATTTGTATACTTTAAGGCCTTTAGATATTTAGAACAAACCTACCCCGGCAACACATAAATAAGGTAGAAGATAGAGATAGAATCGGAGGATGAAACCCTCTTTATTTGTCACATGCATGCACACAGCAGAGCACACACAGTGAAATTGGTCCTCTGCATTTAACCCATCCTAGTACTAGGAGCAGTGGTAACACAAACTGGCTTTAGCCCATATCGCTTAAGAGGTCCGCTGCCTCCTAAATACGAGGTTTGCTGTTTCCAAATAAATAGAGTGTTTTTGTCTATTTTGTTACATTTTAAAGGGGATGCTTTTTGGGGTTTTCCCTTTCCCATAGTGTGTTACATACAGAGGTTTGATGCATGTAAATGGTCTGCAAAGGCTAAAATCCCAAAGTTCCCTCCAGAGAGTTTTTCTCCCACTGAAAATGAATACAATATGTCCTATTTAAAATCAGTTTGTCTTTTTTTTTTATTGTTCTTCGTTCCAACTGTGTGGGATGGCAGCTCATTTTATGTTATTGTCCTGCTGCCAAAATAACCTTGAAAAATGAGCACGTAAACAACTCAGTCTAACATCACTATATGACAAATGGAACACTTTGTTTGAATTATACCTGTAATTGTTTACAACTTTGACTGTTTACTCGCTTTAGACATGAAGACATTAACACTGTCAGGATTTAAAAGAACCAGGCGGAAACAAACATGCTAACATATACGAAGTTAAATCATCCTTTATAAAGTCTGGTCTACTTTAAATGGAGCTTATGTGTTTTCATTCAAAACTCGCCTGATAAAACCCAACAACACTGTTTAGTGTATTAAACTAACAGAGGGTTTTTTTGCCTCAGAAATTAGCTTAATAGCATGTTTCTATTTTACCCATCAACACAGCATTTCAAAGGTCCGTACGAGCTAGTTAAAAACTATAACTGCTCATTAAGTGGACAGAGATCTCAATATAATTACCAATGAAATGTTCCCAGTTAGCCCTAAACTCAAGGTAGTTCTGCTGTTAATAAGAGCCTGTATCCAACTGCCCACCTGCATGTTGCGTGGGGCTTTTAATTTCCAACACTGAGACCAGTCCAGCTTGGAGAACTGGCATAAGCTCTATCATCCGCCTACTTAAAGAAGGTAATGTTCCTGCTTTTTGAACTACAGATATAAATTACATAATGCCTGTACTGTAACGTATCCACAACATCTAAACGTATAATGGCCATGTCCCTATAGCACAGGCATATTAGCTCAGTGAGCATCCTCTCCACGCAGAGCTATTTGGTCAAAGGGTATGATGAGTGTGAACAAATGGAACAATATGTTGAGTTTGCTGTTCCAAAGTTGAAAAAAGAGTGGGAAAGAGCAGCTAACATTAGCCTTAACTCTTATAGCATACAGGACTACCTTCCAAACAAGGCCCAAGGAAGTGGACCTAACCACTGGGAAGCTAATCTTCGTAGAGGCCAAATGGTTGTACTAAATCTTCCGTGTCAGTCAGGTAATGCCATTTGGCCGAAAACTATACTTTTATCCCATTGATTTACATTAAGAAAGAGACATCTGTAAGCCAAATACACAACGTAACAAGCGGAGAATTCTCTGTAATCATGGTAGGGACTACAACGGCTGCTAGGACAATACTTAAACTGTGGAAAACCCCCAAACCCCCTGAGCTGAAAGAGTGGATAAACATTATGATAAAGACAGCTTCATATGAACGTATGCTCAACAGGTTGAACAATACAAACAAGACCAAGGCGCCAGCCTGGACTTGTTCTGGGCTTACATCACATTGCCTGATGAGCCTACAGTATGAATACCTCCCTCTGATTGTATCCTGTATCCAGCACTATAATCTATTGTATGGATATGCTCTCCAGCTATGTGACCATCAATGTGTCCTCTTTATGAACAGTATCGTTCATACTGCACTTTTATTTTATGACACTGATACTACATGTAATGCATATGATAAGAAATGTCTCACAATGTAAAATGTTGTACTGTCAAACACCAAAGAAAGAAAGAAAAACTTGAATTACAAAGAAAGAGACATCTGAAATTCAGCTAATTTAAAGGTGAATCGTCTATTCAACGCATTTGTCTGAGACGCAAACACCCGTGTCGCAGCAAAATGGAGGCATGGTTTAATGAAAAACAGTTTGCATGCTATCTGAGCCACATGTATGTGGAAGATTACTGGAAGATCCTGGTATTTCTGTACTCAAAAGTCAGGCTATTTTGGTTTTTATACACCACTTCCATAGGAATAAACGGGTCCCGCTTACATTTGGGATTTTCCAAGTAGATTTCAACATTCTATCAAAATACGATATATGAATAAATATCGGCTAATTCACTTTATATTCATGTGTTTATGAATTCCATTTAGCACATTATTATCCCACTTGAAGTCGAATGCAGACTCTGCAGAGACAGTCGATAATATGAGAGGAAATGTTTTACATATTTAACATATGACTGATTGTTTGAGGAACGCAGTTATTAGAGGAGATGGAGGCGGCGCTCACACTGAGAAAATCAGGGATGCACCGACGTTGTTAACCATTTATGCAAAACAAATCTGATCAGACGTAACCTCAAGGCTATGATACACAAGAAAAGGCGTTGTGGGAGGAAGTCGAGCAAATATTTGATCAAAGTTATAAGAAGAATGACTGCGTGTTGTCCTTTTCATCTACATTCAACTTTGAACCCTGGCAACTACAATGCAGCAAACAAATATATTCAGTATGTTTTTAATGTACTGCAGCACCAAGTGTTCTGCCAGGAAGGGTAGATGTAAACACAGTGCAAGAGTGCGACACTGCTGAGGATGCAAAGAGCATCATTTTAACAATTTGATTACAGATACTGATGAACACTGTGGTGCTCATAAAAAACATAATTTGTTTGCTCAACATTTTATTAGCAAATAGTGAAACGTAGTAAACAGTGTGTAGCTGTTGAAAGGTCGTTCCAGCTGAATGATTGCAGCCAGAACCCTGACACAAGGGCCAGTGCAGAGCTTTGTGTAAACGTATCAGTATGAGCCATAATCTTAAAGGGGCCCTATTGTGCTTTTTTTTGGGTTGTCCCTTTCGTTAAGGGTTTTATAAAGGTTTTTGTGCATGTCAAAGGTGTGCAAAGGCTAAAAAAGTTCACACCAGACAAAGTTTCTCTCCCACAGTCCCCCTCCCCCACCTGAAACGCCTCGATTGTAGACCTTTGTTTAGTTCAGCGACAGTGACATCACTATGGAACAATCGCGCTTGTATTGGCTCCCTCTTCAAAAGAATGTACATGATAGGCTAAAGGCCAGGATAACACCAATATTTCATAAGTATATAGCAGGGTTGACCAATCACAACAGGGCCAGCCAGCTAACCAATCGGAGCAGACTGGGCTCTGGTTTCACACAGAGGGTGAAAAGAAGTGCAGTAGGAGAAAAATAAAGAACTTTTTGAACATTAAAGCACAGTAGAGACACAAAAATGTCCCTGAAAAGGAGTATAATAGGGCCCCTTTATATTTAACTAACAGCGTTTTAGATTTTTTTTTCAGCACTATGCTGTATCTTTTATTTTTGAGTGAGCACAGCCGCTTCGCGCATTCCAATTTGAATCTCTGATAGATAAAACTCATTAGATTTTCCAATGCGATAGTTATGAAAATTACCTTTTGCAATTCAAATCCACAATCCAGAACCCTAGAGAGATAATTTTGTCATTTCCATATTCAACCTCAGCAGCAGAGTCATCAACACTGTTCTCCCCCGATGGATGTTATTAAAAACATATGAGTTCCCCATGCCAATCCAAACACAGAACCTACAAGTCAAAGACAGGAAGGGTATCATCAGTGGTGGCTGTAATGTTTGTTTCCCACTTTGCTTTTGTATTTAAATTCAAAACCTGTTATAGGTTGACTCTGCTTAGCAAAATCACTAGAGATTTTTAGACGACACAGATTTTTTAATGACCCGTTGACCACAATTTCCAGAAGGAGTGTGACATGGCCATTACAAACTTTCATTACGCACATGCACAATGTTTTTCAATAATGTCCCTTCTTTATTCCATTGAATTAGTTAAAGGTTTACATTTGTATTTCATTTCAAAAGGAGTGGTCTTTTTAAAAGTTAAAATTCAAAGTTTAAAGAAGGAACAGAATATTTTCCGTTCTTGAAATACGTTTTATAGCATCATCCACTCAACGTCAGCAAGCAAGATCATTTATTAAAAGTCAATTATAATTACGGTCTATTTGTTGTCTTACAGGGTACTTCTAGATTCTAAATAACCTAAACTATCAGTGGATGGTGAAGTTTAGTTGCTGACTTTGAGTGGTCAAAGGAAAGATAAGTAGTCGGTCAGATGGTCTGTCAACAGTTTTCAAATCTCTAAAACATAGAAAACCGCTCTTACCTTAGCTTAACACTGATTTGGTCCCTTTTATCTCTGGTGATAGACTAGTCCCTGTTAGCTTGGCACAGGGACAGGAAGTGTATGCAGTAACTCCAAAGATGTCTTATTTATGCGTTTTGTGTTGGCTAGCTTGATAAAGTTAGCCACTATGCATATATTCAATCATTTCCTGGATTTCCTTTTTCTTTGCCCTAGCTTCACTTTGTGGACGGGACTACTGCCGCTAAGCTAACGTTAGCTCCTTGCTATTGATTGCAATCATTGGGGCTAGCTAGCAAATGTGGATTGGGTGCTTTTTAAACCACAGAGTCTTGTTTTTACTAAACCTACTTCTTAACAACAGAATATGACGGGTGGAGGATTTGGGCCTTTGATTTAACGGTGCTGGGCAATGTAATGTTAGAAAGCCACATAAGAGGCATATTTCTGAATCAACACTCCTATAATTTTCCACACAGCAGTATAAAAGGCTTTCTGTTTCTGACACATAATTTGATTAAAATGCCCCCTCTTTAATCCCTCAGTCTCCAGGCTACTCAACCTGCCACCAACACCCCTCTTGCCTCTCGCTGTTCTCTCGTTATCACAGCCAGCTTGCCTGTCCCAAATGCCCTTCCTCCATTTCATGTGGATTTTAATACACCACCTGCCTTCAGATGCCCACCTTGCATCCCATTACAACTTCAGAAAACGCTTCAACAGCTGCAGCCTGCTCTTACTGCTTTAACCTTTTATTTTGGGGATTTAGCTGATTCTCTTAAAGTAGTAACACCTGTGTGGGTTGGGATCACATATTGGTCATGTGAAAGCCGTGCAATAGGGAAAGGATGAGTGCATGGGCTGGATTTAAAAACACATTTGAAGCATGATGAGTTAGAAGAAGAGACCGATAACATTTCTGGTAAAGAACATTGGAAATGACGTCTTTTATATTATCTGTTATACTAGAACCCAGTTTTTCCGGCGGTTGAGCACAACCAAAAGAACCAGGAGAAAAATGAGTCATGGAGTCCCTTTTTCTTATTGAAACAATGATGACCCTTTATTAATCCCAGAGGGGAAATTCAGTTTTTCACTTAAAAAGGTTGTGACTTACTGAGGGAGGGTTAGGGGGAGTTTGATATGCCTGATGTTGCATTTCTCATGTAACAAACATATAAAGAAGAGGGAATGAGAAAACCTTTTAACCTTATTCTTCTCCCATTTTAAGTCACTCTCAAAATGTGTTGAAGAGAGAAATAAAAATCCCTCTCCTCCTGCCTCATTTTTCTTCATTTGGCGCTCACCGGTCCACAGTGCAAATACGCTGTCCGGGGTCGGCATTCACACGTGCGACATCTTTCATTAAGTCTTATTTAGGACTGAAATTAAATGAGAAACACTTTCCCCTATTTCTTTTGTTTCTGAGCTCAGTTTACAGCATTTTTCTGTGTGATCTGATTTTGAACCCTGACAAACACAAACTAGAATTGTCTGCAAGTTCTAGCAGACCCCCCAATGTCTGAGTGGGATGAGCCTCTTTTGATAAAGCTTCATCCAGTATTTGAGTGGGTAGGGGTTGTAAATCTTGAATTTGGAAATATTTTAGGCTCCTTCTTCAAGTAGTTTAGTTTTGAGAGTCTTTCAACTCCTTCCTAATAATCTTCTTTTTGTTACGTGGCATTCATTACCGATTCTCCCACAAACAAACGACTCCTCTCTGGCAGATTCGTGACTCTGATCCAGGGGCGTAATCTGTGAAGGGCTTTGTCAACATCGCCGACTGCCTATTCATGTTTATCGGTACATTCCAGGAAGACAGGAATCGGAGAAGTGAAGAAGTGGAAACAGAGGGAAGGAAAAACAGCATGGTGAATGAGAAAGAAGGAGAAGAAGTGGGGTAGAGCGAGAGAAGGGGGGTGAGAGGGAATCACTGAATCGTTTCTGTGGAGTGCAAGAGGTATGAATATTCCAATTTTACCCTGCTCATTAGAGACGGCAGCCTCTTCCTTTGGGGGAAAGCACTGCTTGTGTTTGTTTCCAGCCTGATTATTTGCATGATGTATTCTGCAGCTTTATATTCAGGGATGGAGGGGGGGTGGTGGGGGGGGGGTGTTCTGGCAGGCTGACGATGAGGCCTAAGGGGGAGGAGGCAGGCACAGTCAGCTTTAGTCAATGCGAAGTTCAAAGGCCACGCTTCTCTACCCCAAATTAGTCACCATTACACAGTCGCTGAAGCCCCTCTCCTAACAACTCTTCTGTCTCGCACGGCTTCCAATTTCCTGGTCTTTTGGCATAAAGAAGACGGCCGCATCTGAATCCTTTGGGCGTCTATCAGCAGCCAATCATGCTTTTGGCTTTGCAGTACTTCCGGATGATGCATACTCTTAAGTGGCGGGGCTGCAAATGGTTTTCAAATGGGAAAGCCTACAGACGGGGACACAATCAGGCTTTTTGTCTGGTAAAATGACAAAACTAATTCTAGTTGTCATTTATGTTTCAGAAATTGAACAAAATCACAAATTCAATGGGTTTTTGGGTTTGTCTTTCAGTTTGCCTATTTGTTTTTATGTGGACATTATATATATGTTCCAACACATTTGGAATTTGATGTGTTTGCAAGATATCTTAATATGTCTTTTTATTTGCATCCGTCTTTTAATTTTAACAGCCGAAAAACAACAACCCATTTGTAATATAGCTTATTAAAATTGTAGAATTGTTTGCTATTGTTGTCAATTAAATCCCACAGACGGAGCGTAGGAATCAGTGCCTAATATATATACCTGCATTTGAGGTGAAACCAATTTGTGTTTTGTTTTTTTACATACATGAACCCTTGTCAGGTTTAGGCTTCACAGTTTAGGATTGGTTAATTTTGTTTGGTTTTACATCACTGTCAATTGAATATTACTGGGTTTTGTACTGTTGGTCAAGCAACTGTGATAAAGCATTCCCTTGAATTATCATTTGTTGGGTCCCTGAATCAAATCGGTCAAAAATAGCGTTTTATCAAACCAACTTGCGTTTGCGTTGACATCTTCTCAAAACCCACCCTTTATCTCAGGAGGATCTTGTTTACCGCATGTAAAAGGTTTGCAATCTTCCTTTAGGTTCTGTAGAAGTCTCTGTTCTGTCATGTGTTTGTGTTTACATTTCTTTGCATCAGGTGCTTTGCTGACAACATACCAAATGGTTTAAAAAACTGCCACCTACAATGTGTGAGCTTTCAAAGCCGGGGTCCACATAAACAAGACGAGGGACAGCTAACCCTCCCTCTGCAACAGTTGTTCCTGCTGTTTTTGCTCAAATCAAAGAATACGTGATTCAAACCTCGACTCCTCCCAGCTCCGTTTCATCAACTCCACTGGATACCTTTAATGTGCTGCATAATGAGATGCAGCAACGAGCGTGCAACCGCTTTAATTCCAAATAAATACAAAACACAGTCGCACCGCACATTGCATCATGGTGAAGCAGATTGTGCCTGATTAGGCTTCACGTATGAGTGTGATGCCTTCCCAGCAGGACATCCACCTTACCTCGCCTACTCCATTCGCCTCTTTTTTCGTCTCGTCTCTCTTCCTCCCGCTCTGCACTTAGCCCGCAGTCACATTGGCTCAGAGCAGTGACTTTACAACTGAGACATCCCCCTGTGGTGCTTGAGCTATCTATAGAGGTTTTATCAGATACACAAATCTGTTTCTCCATTGCTGAGAGGTAGATATATATATTTCCGCACATATCCCCCTTGCTAAATACGCTTTTGACATGTGCAACTAACAACAACAACACGAGACATAGTGTTGTGGTTTCTTTCGGTGGCTTGATGGCAGTTTATAAGTGACAGGCTATGAATCAGGGGAGAGGAGGCAGAGGGAGTAAGACATAAAGGGGAGGAAGAGGTTGAGAGGAAGCTGTGAAGGTGAGGATGGGGAGTCAAGGAGGAGATGAGGCAAGACTCAGAGGTGAAAGACAAAACAGTTCAGAGAGGGGGAAGAACAGAGCTGAGGAGAGAAAGGTTTAAAATAATCTTTAAGATACAAGAATGATACTGTTGACATCGTACAGATCTATGTCGTAATGTGGATAAGGAATTGATCTGATTAATATGCGTAATACTTCGTCAAAGTTGTCTACCGAACACTTTAAATTAAGCTGGTACCTTATGGTGGCTAAAACTCTTACCTTAGCCTCGCCATCAAGTGGTAACTGTCAGATCCTGTTAGCATTCAAAACTGTCCACAGGCAGCCGGGAAAGCTTTCACTGACAATTCAACTGCCTAATACCTTCAAAATTAAGACAGGGCTGTGATATGTTCTGCTCTTTAGAAGCTATAAACACAAGATGAGAAACTTTTTGGTAGTTATTTCTGTCTACTTCTTATCTCAAAACTATAATTACCCAAATCTGCTACAATTTCCTTATTCAATTATTAACCAAAAAATTACAAAATGAAAGAACAACAACATGACAAGACCACTAATCATAGTCTAAGCATACTTATAAAGTACAGTAAGTGTACAATTAACTAGGAGATTTTTACCCCCCGGGTGCTTGATGTCAAATATAGGTAAAAAATAGCTGAAGTGATTGTGAGAAAACACTTTCGACAACCTTCCATGCTACACAGGAAGTTCAGAAGTCAAGCCCTCCTTAGTTAGCTTAGCGTTGAAGCAAATGTTCGTAGTGGCCAGACAGTGGTACTACACCTTTGTGTCAGTCCTTGTAATTGGGCCCAAAAATACTTTTTACCATTGATTCAAATAGGGAAAGAGTGATCTGTGTAGCACCATTTAGCTAAATCAACTACCCGCTAGAATGTCTCCTCATTAACTCTTAAAGATTTGGACACCTCCCAAGTTATAGTCAGTTCTTCCGTGGAGCAAGCACTGTAGCATTCAAGCTAATCTTGGAGTATGTTCACCAAAATGTGTCTGTAGGAGAAATTGTTATAGAAAACTAAGACATTACTTATTTAGATTATTGAAAGGAAACTCATTTGATGTTTTCATAACTGCAAGGATTCACCACATGCAGTCCTGACTGCTGCCATATGTCACACGACAATCATTTTGCAGGTTGTGTTACTCACCAGAAAAGGTTGTGAACGTGACTTCATTTCTCAGGTGTGTGTTCACGAGAGTGTGCGGTTAGGTTAAAGTCACTCAAGGTACACAAAGCGTATCGGACTTGCAGCTGTCAGCCCTGACTCTCATTATCTCACACTTAACACACACACGCCCACACACACACACACACACACACACAGGTTTGGTGAACTCACCTGATCAAAGTCACTCATTCATGTCCGTCCTTTCCTCTCTCCCTCTCCTACCCTCTGTCACTTACACTGCTGGGGATCAGAAGGGAACACACACCTGCGACAGTAGATGGCCTCACTAAACAGGCTATTAGGATGCATTCAGGGGCGACAGGGACGGCTTGTAATGCCTCTATAATCACAAAGGCCACGCTTGGATCGACAGATTGCTCGGGATGACTGCCTCTGCACTGCATTCAAAGCCCAACTTCAAATGAGTGCTCCATATAATTACAAATTGGAGAAATTGATTGGAATGATAAACGCTTGATTCGGATAACTATCTAAGGAAGGGCAATGCACTTCTTATCCAAAGTTTCTAGAGTCTGCTTATCAATGTTTCATCAGTTTCGAATGTGGTTCTGCGTCCAGCTGGTAAGACTAAGTTAATGTGTGAAAAAATCACTTTAAGGCCTCGATAATTAGTAATTGAGTTGCACCTTCATTACAACTGAGCATTCCTATTTGGTATGTCATTCTCGGAGTGAAAAAAAAGTTCCCTTCCTGAAAATGACATGTACAAGACAGCCACGTCTCGATCTAGCGGGCTTCTGTGGAGTTTAACTGAGCAAGGCGGACAGCATGCCTAAAGACTCTGAAGAGTTACAGCCATGAAACCACATAACCCTCACAGTATCAAATCCCAAATTGAATTTTCTGCTCTGTCGCGTGGTGCTTGTTGAGACGGAGACAGGGCGGGCGAGGGGAATGGAAAGTAAAGGAAAAGGAAAGGGGGGGGGCGTTCTTTGAATCTCTTAACCTTTACTGCTTGTTGCGGTATCAAGCCCCGCGGACAAGATCGGACGCTGACACGTTTGTAGAGGGATGACAAATTAGCTGTCCTTCCACATGCCTGATTGCCTGACCTTTATTCACTAAGTGCTGGTGGTGCTGAAGAGGGGGGTGACAGCGGTAAATGGTGCCCGTGTCAATGAGCGGCCTGCACAGGAATTGCACATTTCAACCCTGTCAATTAGGATTCACAATGATGGAAATACAATCCGGAGCTGAGGAGCTTAAGCATTATTTGATCACTGTTTTTATTCCAATGGATGATAACTACTCTGACTGTACTGTTTTATAGGTTGAACAGATTGTGTTTCAGAATTGAAAAGAAAAGGGAAGAAAAGGGATGCGAGGAGTGAGAAACGTTGCAAAAAATGTGAATATTTGTGTGTAAGCAAAGTCGTCTTCATGTTGCTCATTAAACATTTTTGAGTTACATTTTTCCAGAGTTAAGTCTCCAATTTTGCTACACTCAATCTTACTTTAAATAGGTAAGAATCACAATCAGAATACCTTTATTCGTCCCACAGAGGGGAAATGTATATTTGCTACAGTAACAACAGAGCCAAAGACAGCTTTAAACAGAAGGGAAAAAAGGAAGCATTAAAAAAAATATTAAAGATAAAAAATAGAAAATAAAAATTATACAATTCACAAAATACACAACCTGTAAGAGATAGCAGCCAGGTGTACATTGAACAGTTACTAACGGATGTATGTATATATATTGCACATAAATGGTATTGCACAACAAGGGGTGTTATAGTCTGAAATTGAAGAGGGTACTGCAATTTTCCAATTCAGACCTTCTCAGGTGTCCTTTATGTTTTAAGGGGTCCAAAAAACAAATATATTCACAGAATGTAGTTCATTCAGAAAACCACAACTAAATATTGCCATGAAAAAGATGAACTCATTCAAAATTCAGAAAAAGTTTAGATAAATGTCATCAAGTCAAGTGTAGAAATGATGATATTGGTGTGTTTTTCTAATAAAAATACAGTAGATCATTCGTCAATAAAACTACTCAATGGCTGAACAAAGCAAAAGTTATAGCTATTCCTTGTTTCTTAGTATTTGTTTGTACGTTGATGTTGTTACATTGACACACACACACACACACACAGTTAAAGCCAGATTTGATCTTGGTCACGCTGAGCATGCTCATTCATCCGACATGATGATGTAATGCGATGGCTGTCACGAACGCTCTGCAGGTGTATGCGAGCGTAACAGGAGCTTCCGAAACATCTGCTCTCGGACACACACACCCACACCCTCACACACCCACACACACACACTCACACACACACACCCACACACACCAAATGTATTTTTAAAGACGGGGGGGATCTAAGCCTTTTACTTATTTCCTGTGGACCAGGACCAAACAGATCCTGAGATCATTGGCTCTGTTAGTTTGAATTCCTTTATCTAATAAAACGACAGTGTGAACTGAAACAAAGTACACGCTGCTGCTTGAGAGAAAAGAAGTGTTATATCACACAATTATTTGTCTTTCAGCAAAATGTTTGACACAATAAAAGGATTTATCAAATAGACAACACTTATTCTAATTACAACAAATCATCAAACACTTTTTAGAAGACATTTTGGCAACCACCTCTCTTCTAAAGAAATTAGAAATCAAAGTTGGGGAAAGCTTTTGATGGATTACACTGATATAAACAAATAAAGTCAATAGTGGATATGAAGTATTTAACCGAGGTCTGAGGTTATGTTTGCCTTATGCAAACACGAGTCGGAGCTTAACCTTGACTTTTCTCCGTCCTTCCTTTCCTTAAGGTTTCGATGCCTGCTCCTCCGCTGCATGTTAAGCAGTTCCATCCAGAGTAAACTTTACCCAAGTGCATCTTCTCCTACCTAATTGAGTTTGAGGATCGCCATCTCCTCTGAGAACAGGACATTAAGCTTCCCTCTCAGGGAACGTAAATCGCTTTTAATTAGAATAAACCTTAAGATTAGATCTGGCCTTTCCTTCCCCGTCATTTGCATAGCTCCTCTCAATGCCTTACAGGAGCCTCGGTGGCTGATAAATGAGATTTGGAGAAGAGGGGTGATTGAGCACAGCAACAGGTGACTTAAAACACCTTCGGGTAATCCCATGCTCTTTTTTATATGGGTTTAATAAAAAAAAATATTTGAGATATCTTTAAGGTTAGCAAAATAAGGATGTCTGAATGGGTTAAGTGATTTACTTTGTATCGTAATTATTGCAAAAGGCTTCAGATAATGATCATTTTGATTACTGATAATTGTGTTTTACATTAATCGATTCATTTCAATTGGTCTAACGAAGATACACAACACAATTAACATGACCCAAAGTGATGTCAATCTATTATTTATCCTGAGCAACCCATAAATATTCAAAATAAATAATAGAAGTAGAGGAAATCTAAACATTTGAGAAGCTGGAAACATAAAATATTTTGCATTTTTGTGAAAAACGATCAATTAGTGAAAAGACATTAAATTATTTTTCATTTGATTGATTTTTTAGCTCTGATTTCTTTATTAATAGATTGAGGTAAAACTACTCTACTTGTGTCTGTATGATTTAAAAATAGTGTGCATGTGTATAACCTCATCTTCACTGTGGTACATTAAACTGGATTGTGCAGTGAACGTCTCCCACACACACCTTTAGGTCAGTGACTCCACAACTGGGAGAAAGTGCTTTATAAAGACCTTCATCATGAACTACCTCACACTCTTTATCACTCCAGCTGCCTCTCCGGTGACAGAGAGAGGACTCAGTCTAACCCCGCCCCGTCCCTTCTCTTAATTAAATGAAGGAAGACAGAAAATGTTCCCACTGCGGCTTTATGTATTTGAACATTTCAAATAGGCTTAGAGAGTCGCGGTGTGTAAATAATGCGCTGCTGTAGGACGGGTTTTTAAAGTGTGTGAGGAGAGAGCAAGCAGGGCCATTTAGACACAAAGGACGGACGGATGAGCAGGACAGAATGGAGGGAGTGTCTGAACCCCCACCCACCCCCCCCCCCCCCCTGCTGAGGGAGATGTGAGGGAACGTGTCCCAATCTCCTCTCATTCGGAGGTGACAGTCCATCTGTCACCCACATAGAAGTCCGCAGGGGGATCAATGTCTGCTGAGGTGGCCAAAGCAAAAGCTATCTGCATCCGCATCCGCATTAGTATTCCTGTGTGGTGGGGCGCGGGCCGCCTCCTGCATCGGGCTCCTCGCGCAGGTGCCACGTCGATAGATTGATAAGACAAGGCAGACGTGGCCCTGGAAAGTCCGCCACTGGACACATGATTTAACCTCCTCTGGGATGAACTTTTAGGATCTCACACACGCAGCAAGCGAGCACTTTCATACATACATAATACATGCAAACAGGTACACACAGGAGTGGACGCACGGCGAACGCGCCACACTGAGAGCAGATACGGACAACTTACAAGGATGAATGGCCAGCCGGCGAAGGACGGCAGGACAGCGTAATAAAAGCCAGACGAGGCATTAATCCTCCTTGTGGGGTTCGCTGATGTTTGCAGGCCACTAACATTTGTCATGTCTCCGCTGTGTAAGGTGGGGGTATACTGTATAGGGGCCACCGGTAAGTGTAATGCTAAATCACAACTATGTGCTTGGCATGTTGTGTCATCATTATAGTAAAGCAGCTCATGGGGGGGGGGATTCTTTTAAAGCCACACAGCCTACGTGTTTACAGGAATAACGAACAAATCTCCGTCCGTCCTTCAGATATTATGCTTCAGCCAGGAGTCATTAGCTTGGCATAAATAGATAGATAGAATCTGAGGATGAAACCCTCTTTATTAGTCACATGATGCACACAGCAGAGCACACACAGTGAAATTGGTCCTCTGCATTTAACCCATCCTAGTACTAGCCCGGGGAGCAATGGGAAGAGGTGTCCGGTACCTTGCTCAAGGGCACCACAGCAGGGCCTAGGAGGTGAACTGGGACCTCTCCAAGTAGCAGTCCACTTTCCATATTTCAAGTCTGTTCGGGGACTTGAACCGGCGACCCTACGATTCCCAGTCCAAGCCCCTACTGACTGAGCCACTGCTGGACTAAAGAAGAAGGGGTCACAGATAGCTAGGTTATTTCTACGGACTACGGCTAAGCTAACTGGACACAGTTAAACTTCTTTTGAAATGTTTTCCATATGGATTAAACTAGCAAGACATGTCACTTAGGGAACTTTTCAGTTGTCAGACAGATGTTGTTACTCTTGTACAAAGTCAGGCTAGCCGTCTTTATGCTAAGCTAAGCTAACCATCTCCTTGCCATATCTTTACATTTAGTGTACAGCCCACTGAATAGTATCAATATTCTCTTTTTTAAGGAAGCCTACACTTGTATTTCACATGGTATTTCCTATAAATGATCCGAAAGTAAGTACAAACCTTTTTTTATTTTATTTAAACATATAAAAATATGATGCAACAAGAGAGTAACTAAAAGCTAACCTTTGTGACTTCAACAGGCCTATAGGCAACAACACTTAAGTGCAATTTCTCATTTGATTTTCTGGGCCAAGTCTGTCAGCCCTGTTAATAAAAAAAACAACCAAGTGAGCACTCCATTTTATGAGTTGAGTTGACCTTTATAGAGCTGACGGGATTTCAAGCCACCAATTAGCACTGTGGTTTCTGCTCGAGTGCGATGTCAGGTCTCAGGGAGGGACACGCACATCCCATCAACAACATCAGCATATAAAGCAGGACACATAGGACCCCGCTCGACGACAAATAGGTACAAAAAGGGGATCTATGTGTAGGGGTCACATTGTGTTAAATTAAGTGGCAATTTGGTGGTTTTCCAATGGCTTTGTTTTGAACTATATCCTAAAACAAGATTGTATTTTACTATGCAAGTGAAAAGATTATATGAAATCCTACTAAGAAATGCACAAAGCAGGACAGAAGTAAGTTTTCAAATCTGATTCCCTCACAAAATGACAACATCAATGAATACACACGTGCACTTTAAGGATTATGCCCCTGTAAGCACACTAACAATGTGGTCAAGGGCAAGCATAATAATGAATTGATTGTCCTCTGAGAGTGTCATAATGAATGTGAATCAGACTATGCCGTGTGCTTTTAACAATCAATACGGCTATGAATTGCCACCGCCGTCCCCAGTGATTGATTATATTCATTTATATTTAAGCATAATGCAGGCTTAGATCAATTATGAATCTCTTCTGTCGTCTAATAAATAAAAACCAACATCAAAGGGGAAAATAAAGGTTTAAAGAAACAGCAACGTTTTGGTTTTGGGAATGAAGGGAGGTAAAAAAGAAATATATTTTCAAATTAATTTCCAAAGAGTTGTCAATATTCCTGAAGTGTGGCACATGCGGCGTGTAGCTATGGTGCTGCATTAAGCTTTCATGAAAGGGAAAAGTTAATTAGATATGATGACTGAACTCCCGGGATCGTAATTAGCCGAACTGCGTGACTGCTCTCCTGTAATTAAATGTCATTTTCCCTCAGTTCACTGAGCCTGAAAAAAGAAGGAGCAGAGGAATATGAAGAGGAATATTGCTGCAGAAAATGTCACTTATAAGAATTCACCTGTGCCCTGTGATGGACTTTTTCCTGAAACATGCCAGAAGGACAAAAGGTGGGTTTAAGCTATTGGCCTCACTTGGTAGTGCCCCACTGGTTTACTTCCTCTGACAATTGGATGGTGTTGGGACTGTGGGCACGGACGCAAATGAGCGTAAACACTCAAGGTGAAAGTGTAAAGGTGAGAAAAGAGAGGGGGTCGTATCTGCAGGTGAGAATGAAATCCTAGATTCCGTCTACAGTGCCGCCCTGGCAGGTGTCATATGTGGACAACCCCCATACGAGAGACAAGAGAGGGGAGAGATGGGAGAGAGAAGGGAAGGGAGCCAGTCCGACAGAGTACACAACGGGTCTCTTGTCAAGCGTTAGAGGAGAAGAGTCAAACCTGCGGGAACCAAACTATTGACTGACGCCAGAGGACACACCGTAAGGACGAGCGATAGCAACTACTGTGAAAAAGTTTCCGTATGAATTCCATAAATAGAAATTCAATTTAAAAAACAAAACTTTTTTCCTGGTTCATTTTACTTTCCGCAACACGTCATTTATATAACAGTATGACCAAGAGAAGAGGGCATTGGAGAAATGATGTAATGTAATCTATTTCCTAAGATGCAGATATTTGCATACTGTCGTTTCGATCATGATACTTTCAAAACACTGTTGGGAAAATTCTGTTGTATCACTAAAACGTTGTCTATTGGGTATTACTAGACATGATAGTCGGATCTCATGACAACATATATATATATATATATATTTAGCTTTATTTGAAGCAAGAAAATGCATTGCTATAGATGTTTGGACATAAAAATGGACATTTTGATTTTTAGGTTCGATTTTTCGATCGCCGCATACCGAGTTCCCACCTTACCTTCAAATGTAATTTTATTTCAACTAGCATTTCACCTGTGTGGCCTTACCTTTTTTATTAAATGTTTAGTAAATCTTTTTTTTAGGAAATCCTTACATTGTACTGAATGTTATGTGTGCTTTTGTATGGATGGTTATTCCCTGATAAAGTAAATAACGGGTCAGCTAGATGTGACAGGGAAATGATCCCTCACCAGATTCCCACCCACGTACATTTCTAAATGAATGCAGGTCAAATGTTTCTCAGTTGTATTGCACTCCTATCAATAATACCTTAACTGACTTTTAGCCGGGACTAAGTTGTTACGAATTTAAAAATTCTCCTTTATATCTGTTTCTACAAGCGTCTCTGAGGAGGCATTCATGAACACATGCATGAATGCATGGATAGTGGATGTCATTGATAGGAACACCCACAGGCTATGTTCTCCATAATAACGCTCTCTCCGATGAGATATCATTGACACTGGAAAAGACAGTGTGAGTGGGGAACCTAATTAGCTTTGCACGATGGACGGAAAATGATTACTGCGAATGTAATAAGGCTTTCACGAGTTTGCCTGAGAAAATGACTTGGGCCTCCCCGCCGTGTTTTGAATTAGAAAAACGCCAGGTTAAAAACCCACCTGTGTCTGAGACTCAATCAGCCGCTCCACCGCTCATCTCTGCTCTGTTCCTACCTGTAAAATGATATGCATCCATCGTGGGCCTGGTAGACCCCAAGACATGTACACAACACAACTTATTTTCCAACTACTTGTCCTATCAGGGAGTCCAACCATAAGAACATGGAGATTTTCAATTGAAAAAGTCCTAACGTTAAGTCTTTCATGAGTTACGTTTGAATACAAATAGCAAAGGAATGTAAAGACACTTCTCTACTGACAAACTGTGTACCAAAACAAGTCAGCATAGTCAAGGTCATACCTTTTAGATGACATAATCCGAATCTTAAATATTCAGTGTTGCCAGTTATTTTTTTGCGATAGCCATTTGATGTTTTTACAGTACATTCTATAATTACACATCTATAAAACAGACTTCAATGGAAGTGCCAGCCATTCCCAATATAAATGATCTACTAATGCACAAGGGATTTATCGAAGATGATGCATGTCTTGATGTTAATGTTACTTTGTTCTTTTCATTTAGAAAGGGTGATGTTGCAAGAATGGAAGAAGACGAAATTTCAAAACCCCAGCCAAAGGAACGAGCCAGTGAGCTATAAGGGAAGTATTAAGGATCCATCATCTGAATATTATTCCAGGGGGAGTCTTTTTATGGGTGCTTTAAATTGGGTGATTTTATGACTGCAGCAGTCTATGTAATATAATCACATTAAACTCCCTAAAAGAGCCTCCTAAATTCCCCTTATGTTCACCTGATCACTTATCACCACAGACCCGATGCGGAAAACAAACCGCAGTAATTTTTCCAACTAAATCATCGCCCTGTCACCAACTCTATATATACACGACTTCCTACTGTCAACAGTTGTCCGTGTTGACCTTTCCTCTTCGCCACAGCTTTCTACGGCAGCATCTGTCCCCTAGCTATACTGTAGCTTTACATCCTGTCTGCCTATCCGACTGCCCGAGGGCACTTAAGGTGTCTGGTGCTAATTCCACCTGAGCCTTTAATTACCTCATTAATTTAGGCTGACAGGGTAGGTTAAAACCCCTCTGTGATCCCCAGGCTCCGTACACGGACATTAGCGACTGAAAGGGAGGCCGTAACCCTTCCCGCCTTCTTTGAGACCCTTAAGTGTTCAACAAGGTTTATACCTAATCCACAGCTGTATCTTTATGGATCAAGCCAGATTTTTTAAAAGCAGCTTAATTGTTCGTTGGCTTACAGCTGAATCAACATCATCTTGGCGCGTCTTTTTCTGAAAGTCGGTTTCAGGGGCCCAATGCGGCATCTCAGCTACCATCATTTGAGGATTTCCATTGTGGCTTTAGCCAAGCCATCTCCCATCCGGATCCATTCTTTAAAGACGGTCGCTGAAGGACGGAGAGCGAGAAATACAATGGCTTGAAGCTTCATGGAGATCCTATCTAGACAGAGGAGTAATAAGGAGAGGGCTGAGAGGAGGGTTGTATTTGTGTGGCTGCTTGGCATGGAGGAGAAAGGAAGGCCATCGCAACATGTACCGGCTTGACTGAAGATGGGATTAGAGAGGCAAGGGGGGGGGGGCGGGAGACAGGTGGGCAGAGATAGAGATAGGACAAAGAGGAAGCGATAGTGAAGGAGAGCAGGAGAGGGTGAGCGAAGCAACGGCGTAGAGTAAGATTGATGGCTGACTTGTCCTCGCTAGGTGATTTTTCGCCGTCTCTCAGGATGAAAGTGGCATCCAAGAGCCTCTGACGCAAAGAGGAGGCAGATGGCGACGGAGAGAAAGACTGATAAAATCCAAGAGCTGCTGAGCAGATCGAAATAAAGATAGGGAGATGGCTTTCGATAATGGTGGAGTTCATGCAAGAGGGAGGGAGCTGTGGGTTATATTTGATAAAGTCCATAGACTGTAGTTGTTTTAAAGAAGCCCTAGTCTGCTTTTTGGGGTTTTCCCTTTTACTGCTAAATGATCTGCAAGGGCTAAAATCCCAAAGTTCACACGAGAGCGAGTTTCTCTCCAACAGACTCCCCCACTGCTTGAAACGTATGTATACAATGTAACACCCACGCTTCTACCGGCCAGCAGAAGGATCAAGACCGACTGGGCTCTGGTTTCAGACGTAGGGAGAAAAGAGGTGCTGCACACAGGCAGTATGTGAGAAATAAAGACCTTTTTGAACATTAAAGCATGGAGACATGTCACAGTAAATGCACAAAATACAATTATGAACCTGAAGTGAGCATAATATCTCCTCAAAGAATAATGGTCACTACTCCTCTCTTTACACAGAAAAACACTGAAACGTGCCACAGCTGAAATTCATTCAGCAACAGCTGGGGCTCTGGGCCACATGTGCAGAACAGAGCATTAAACTAGGCTAAATGGCATGATTCCATTTAATATATACAGCGGTTATTTGTGTGTTATCCCGCACTTGTGGAATTATGGGGCAAATCGATTATTAAATCAAACAACATTAGCTAGACAATGAATTTCAAAGCTGTATTGGTGAAACTGCCATACTCAGTCAGACTATTAATCAGTGCAACTGTCAGATTATCCATTAATTGATTGAGTTTTACATAAACTGCTGTAAACTGTCTTGATTTGATGTGTTGAGGTGTTTGAAAGCATCATATTTACATTGTTTTAATGAAACTAAAACCTTTTACTCTTATAACTATTCCAAATGCTGTGATTCTCAAAGCAGTACATGCACACTAACACACACCTTCCCCATATACAAACGTTATTACCCCTGCACTGAATGCCACATTAGGAGCGGAACAACTCTAACATGGATGAGCTATAGCGTCTACACAGCTGAAGTGCTATTGTTAGCTACTGAAGCAGTGTTTCTTATCACACGTTAACATGACCCCAGGCTTTGAAAGCTGCAACGCGGAGCAGAAAAGTCAATGCACCATAAACCATGTATGATGCGTGATGCTTCTGTTCAGCTCCTGTGTGCTTTTGTACAAATTGACTGCGCTATTTCTTGCATAGAGATCAGGATTTCATTCTCTCAAATCATGTCAGATTGTTTGACTTCGGTGCACAGCTCAATGGTTTGAAAGAAGAGAGATTTGCCACTTCAGTGGATAGTTTAAAATAGATCAATCAAAAAGATACAACGCTTTGAGTTCACTTATTAGATGCCTTTGAATATTTATGAAATGATGTTGTCATATTGCTGTAAATGTTCCTTTGTCAAATTGGACAAATTGTGAACACACAGCTTTTTAAAACTATTTAAGATATCTATTCAAAGCATCAACAACTTGTTACTCGACACAGCGTTTGCTATAATTTCACAATAGCTTGTTTAAATATGACCCTAAATCTCTGTCTCAGAAACACTAACTACAAAACACCTAGAGGCGACAGGAAATGCAATAAATGGAAAAAGATTATAAGCGATATATGAAAACTTTTCCCATACCAACTTTGCTGAACTGGGCCAAAACTAACACCAAGCAATAAATCATACCAATTTCCAACAAATAACTTGATAATAGTCCAGGCTAGCGTATGAAAGTAGAGATGAAGCCCTGTATGTCATTCCCATCCCCGCAGGCTCACTCCCAATCTTTAAAAAAAAAGTGGAATAAAATATACTTGCCGTTTACAGGTCCATTAAATCAACTGGGATAGTGGCGGGGAGTAGAGGGGAGAGGTATTACATTTGTGTTATTGGTCAAATATCGCTGGCCTGTAAAGGAAAAAAAGGCGATTTCCAGCATAGCCTGGGCAAATGGAGAAAACGATTGAGGTGGGGGGGGGGGAGGTGGGCGATGTTATGTCACAGCTATGTCCTTTCTGATAAGTGAGTTTTCACTTGCCTTCATCCCCCTCCCCGCTGTAATAAGAGTTGACACCTATTTGTGACATATGACTGTATCTCTGATTGCCTCGGGCGTGATAGCATCCCGACGCCCCGCTCAGCTTCCGATGGAGGGATAGCGACAGTGAGCGATGGAGAAATGGAGGGGTTTGTGGCTCAAATGCACCGGTCACCGGGACACTATATCTTCAGGGGAGATATGGTGGCTGTGGGGCTGAAAAATGTGAACGCGTGCAGCTCATGTGTGGCTTGCTTTTAGATAATTGCATGGATGGATGGTAAATGATTGCGTACCCAAAGGAACGGATGTATAAACATCTCTGTTTGGTAGCAGCTATAGTGTAGCTGCATTGTCGCAGGGCAGAGCCGACATGCTTCTGCAGGCCAACTTCCACCAACTGTGGGCTCCCCAGGTGTTTCACGGACCAGCTGTGAGGTATATTCCCTTCCAGCACGTCCTTGGTCAACCCTGGGGTTCCTTCACAGGTGGCCATGCCCATTACACCTCCAGTGGGAGGCACACTTACTGCAAGATGCTTGATGAGTTCTCTCAAGATGGAAGAGGAGAGGCACAGTTCTACAGTCCTCCTGGAGTGTAGACCGCTTTACCCTATTTTAGCTAATAAGCTCAGGTCCCGCTTGGCCCATAGACTTTGCAAAAAGATGGCAAAATGAAGATAAGAAATGCTTTAGGCCATGGGAAAGTCTTCTGAAAAAATAAACGTTATGGTTTGAAAACGTGTCATCAGTGGTCCATGGTGTAAATGCTTTCCTGGCAAAGGGGCTATTTGTTGTGGTTGAATGGTAAATGGTAGAACTGGCAAAAAAGTGAATGGGCTGCACCATATCAGCTCTTCATTACTGCTCATGCTCCTTGAAATTATGCCAGCATCGGCAGGGTGCCATTGACAGAACATGGCCTTACCAGATGTCCAAGATAAAAAATAAAAAGGGGATTTGTTTGTTATAATGTCATGATTTCAAACTCTTGGAAAGATCCACCCCGTTAATCATTCTCAGCTACTCTTTCAACTTATTTGAACAAGGCCTTCCTCGTCCACATTAGTGCCACTTCCCCACTGTTTTAAGAAGGAGCAAGCCGCCGTCATATGGAAAAACTACAGCCTTAAGTTTGGAGCCACAAACCCCTGAGATATCAACAATCAGAGAGAAGACGCAACCCTGTCAACACACTGACCTTGAACCATTTGACAAATGCCAAGTACGCAGACCAGAACACCCCATACATCATCTCACATCCAGATAAATGACACAAAGTCTTTTTGCCTTTTCACTTGACCTGGAAATTAGCCTGCTACAGGTTTTTAATAGCTGTGGGATGAGATGTGTGACTGGCGGATGCTAATACTTAAATTCCAAACAACAACATTTTGCATACTATCGTTGGAACGTAGTGCAAACATCCGTTTCAAATGCAACATTAAAACCGCTGGGATCCAAAAGTTTGAGTTTACGTGCAACCTTGCAGTCAACACACACACTTCACAGAGCAGAGGTTTGACACTGTGGTTTCACAGATCAATGGCCTGCTCCTCTGCGGTGTCTCTGGCATGATAAAACACTCCTCACTCTGTATGCTCACTGAATCATACCGAAAGCTACATCTAATGTGCTAAGAAGGTCACCCAGGTAAGATAGAAATGGATTTAAAAAAAGGATGTTTACTTTTCATTTTTTGGTCAATAACTCCACAGGTACTGACGGTTATAAATGGTGTATATGTTATACGAAAGATAGGCACTGCTTCTATGAATTGTGTAATGGATCATCTGTATGTGTGGCCGAGCAACAGCGATCCTTGAAAATCCTATTAAAATCCTGTGTATTATTCAATGACACTGAAGTACACTCCCTGAATCGGGTACTTCCTCCTCGTTTTGAAGAATTTAACGCTCTAGTTCAATGGCTGCCAACAATCGTTATCAAAGGTTTCCTCAAAGTACTTTGAGTTGAACTCAAGTGCCCTCTCATCAACACCATTCATCATGTGCACCATTCGTCTTTTTCCCTCCATCTATTTCACCATTTCCATCCTTTATACAGAACTTTATGTTAACTTTTCAAGCATATACTCACCACACCAACTATTGTATCCATGTAACAAAAAGCTTTCATCTATTTCAACCATTGAGCCAATACATTTAGCTCTGTCAAATGGTATGCAACATTCTCAGCTAATTTCTTGAACTGTTTATCCTATTAGTTTCAACCAGTTATCCATAAGGTATATTTTCAACATATAATCCTACTTTTAGCTCAATTTCAAACATTCTCCTTCAGCTAAATATTTCAAACATGTCATACATTACCCATGAGTTATCTAATTCCAGCGCTTAGTCATTGCTATGATCCATCTCCACCTTTTATCCAATATCTTGAGCTGTAAATTGAACGATTGGTCCATTACCTTAGCTATTTCAACCATTTATCCAATACCTTTGCTCAATCACTACTGAACACCATCTCCAAATTGCAACATGACGTTTCCAGGCTTCTCAGATGACTCAATTCATGGATAAATATTCAAAATAAATGTAATTAGTCTCCTCCAAAAGTGTTCCACATAGCCCCTGGCGACTGTAATGTGCCCCTGGTTGGAAACGACTGCTTTAGTATTTAGATATTGGTTGTTTAAAAACCCCATCTCCAATTGTCTATTTAACTTTTATGCTTTCTAAGAGTAAATGACGTGGACAAGATAACAGAACATGAACCTACTACTACTACTACTGGAACACACAGAGCCATTTTTCAGTCGGTAAAACCTTTAAGGATTATTCCTAGGATATATTGAGCCACAGATCAAGCAAAGAACCCATTTGAAGTGATAACTTTATGTCATTCCTTTTCATTAACCTCCAACTCTGGCAAAGCTCTTAAACTTTGAGCTAATAACCTTTGCGGCTAATGGCGTAAGACTGAATAATGTGAAGTCATCAAGGCTACGAAGTGGATGCTTCCTCCTGAACTTACAACCTGTAATGAAATGCATCTTCGGGCTAATGTAAAAAGGATTGCCGCGATTAAATATGACTCTTTTATTTTCTCTATAGTAAAAAAAAAAGGCTGTTCAGGTGCAGTATACTCTTTTTTCATAGCAGGAAAGTAGAAATAAAAGTCCTGATCCTGTTAAGGCCCAGGTGGTGTTGGGAGGTGATAGACACGAACACTGCTTGGCCACATTTAGGAACCCTTTTAACACTGCTGACCTTTTTCAACACGAGGCTGGGTATTTTTTTTGTTGTTTGTGCCCCCAAGGGTCTAGAATGTCTTTCCATCTGAGCATTTCTAGTGTTGCTAAAAGACAAACTCCCCTTATCCCCGTGCTGTTAGAGTTTTCAATTTGCATCTTATTTTATGTCTGGAAAGTGTGCTTCAGTGCACCTTGAGCCGACATTAATAGCGAGTTAATGACTGTTTGTGGAGCAAAATGAAACCTCTTACAGGTTACTAAAATACGTCTCGAGACTGTTGAAATTGTCACGGTCCTGATCGGGATTCATCAAAGGCTTCTCAATTAGGAGACATCTCCGTTGACACCGGAGAGCTTTTCCATCTAATGAAGTACCTCACATTATTGCCCCGCTAGTAAATTATTCAACTAAACTCCTGACAGCAAGTGGGATGGGAAGACAGACTGAGAGGGGGGGGTGGGGGGGGAAATAAAAATGAAAGAAGTCTTCTCATCATTTTCAATTCATCACCCTTCTTCCATATTGCCCTCCAGATCACAGAGAATATTCGCCTAATCAGATTTATGATTTATCCCATTTAAATTCAGTCGACTTTCTCAAACGCTGAGAGGTGGTGGGTGGAGAATGAGAGACGGAGAGACACACAGAAGCAATTTATAATCTACAGAAGAAAGACACCTACTGTGGGTGACCTCTATTTGAATGAATAAAGATGGGCACTTTATATGTCCCACTACTGCGCCATTTCTAATGACCATCAATTATGAATAGTTAGTGTCTCAAACTCAACAATCAAAGGGAAGTTTACCATAATATGTCTTATTATAGCCAAAATATGGGCTTTCACAACCAGTAACGGTGATACAGATACAGAGCTATCACACTAGTACGTTTTAATGCTATATTTGACGAATTTATGAGCATTTTACCATTGGGTATAAATATATGATCTTACGTTGTAAAGAGTGTTAATGGACGCACTTGATTTATCGCTCACTGTTCAATTTGTTATTGAAATCCTAATTTGCTGGTAATTAAACGAATCAACATGCGCATGCCATTAATCAAAAATATTAGTGCAAACTTTTTTAAACGTACCGATCATAATTTGTTCAACAGGACAGTATTGATTGATCTTGCTTAAATCACCCTGATATGTTGTTTAATAAAACTACATTTTAGAATTTTTTATGAACAGACAAGTTTGCTTTTAACCGTAGCTAAAAAAAAAAGAAGACTTACTGAAGTGCTGCTTTACACTTCTTCCTCAAGCTACATCAGACATTACTCTGTTGGCCATCCACCAATTTAACACACAAAAGTCACCTCTTTCTGCATGCAAAGTACTACCCTACTTTTTCACATATTTATTAGGGATCTGGAGGGCGCTTTGTGTTTTTGTGTTTGCCTTTTTCTCTTTCAAGTCCTCCGTCATTATGGATATGTACACTGCCTGGCCAAAAAAAAGGTCACTCTTTGATTACGGCACGCATTCGCTGTGGCATCGTTTCCACAAGCTTCTGCAACGTCACAACATTTGTTTCTGTCTTGCATTCATTTTTTTAAAACGTTGTATTGATGACGGGAGATTCGGACCACTGTGCAAAGTCTTCTCCAGCACATCCCAAAGATTCTCAATGGGGTTCAGGTCTGGACTCTGTGGGGGCCAATCCATGTGTGAAAGTGATGTCTCATGCTCCCTGAACCACTCTTTCACAATCTGAGCCTGATGGATCCTGGCATTGTCATCTTGGAACATGCCCGTGCCATCAGGGAAGAAAAAACCCATTGATGGAATAACCTGGTCATTCAGTATACTCAGGTAGTCAGCTGACCTCATTCTTTGGGCACGTTGCTGAACCTAGACCAGACCAACCCCAGATCATAGCACTGCCCCCACAGACTTGTGACCTTTTGTTTTGCCGGGCAGTGTAATACACAATAAAGTAAAATCAATGCTACAAAAAAAAGTGTTCAGTTTGGATTATACAGTTATCTATAGTGTGGATCCTAAGCACAATATATGATGAGCGATAAGATTTCTTCACCAAATGTGTGAGGGTTTAGAAGTCTGTGTTTAGGCCTAGGCAAACCATACCCTAGCCCTTGGAAATGACAGTAGCTATTGAACTCAGTAGGGGAAAGTCACTATGTGCAAAATGAAGTGGATCAGGCTCAGGAGTAACCCAGGGACAAAGCATATCATTTCAAATTGCATAACTTGCAGAAGGTCAATGAAAGAGGAGAGAAAAAGAGAAGCTTTAATAAGATGTATTAAAGCTTCTCTCCACATAAGATGGAGCAGCAAGATGTAAAAATGCGATCGACAGGTGAAGAGTGGGTGTGATTTAAAGGACCGAACCTGAACTCAGGCGACACAAGCTCAAGTATTATTAGAGGACTTTTCATTTGATGTCAAAATATAGGATTCAAGACTAACAATAGTGCGACCAAAGTCATGTTGGTGGAGCATATAATGCACAGGGCTGGTACCGAAGGTGTCATAAGAGAAACGTGTGGAAAGTGTGAAAACAGCGATTCATTATTTATTTTTAGCAGTGGTTGAACACAATTGAGTTGCCCGTCAATGACAAACACATTCTAAAATCGGTAATCACCTGTAGCAATTGCACTTTTATTAAACAAACATCGAGGTAATTAAGCAAGATGAATCATGTTGAACTAATTACGATCGGCACGTGACGCATTTCAGAAATAATTGGACACCTATTGTTTTATAACTTCATGCACATGATTTATTTAATTACTGGGACATGATCGTTGAAATGATACATTTAATGAGAAATAACTCCTTCCATAAATGTAGGAATTCATGTATTCATTTCTGTTGCTTATTATTACAATCCTTTATGGATTTGAAAAGTTGCGCTCCATCGCAGGTTTACTTTAATGTTTAAAAAAGGTCTTTATTTTTCTCATACTGTGCTGCAACACCACCATTACTGGTTTTAAAACTCCATATTGTGACTAAGAACACGATTTACCAACCTCTGCTCATTAACTTATAAAACACAAGATGTCTTTGTGTGTAAGCATCTATAAATGAACTCCAATATGAAAGCTATTGAGATAACACAGTTACCTATATTCCCATACGTGCTGTTTACTGTGGAGGCACTCGTATAAATAGCGGGAATAACAACAAACTGGACGGACGCCACGGTGTATATTTCTGCAGCATATCACTGAGGACCTGCCAGAAAAACACTCCCCATGTACAATACTTATTATAGCGTGTTGGAGCTATAAAGCCGTCTTTTATGTTCGCTGGAAGCAAACCAATATGATTAGATTAGATCATGTTTTCCATTCTGCCTACAGCCAATCTGTGACACACTACTTTATTTGACTGATAAGACGTACACGAGAAGCGATGCACCGCAGACACACACGCCGTCGGAGATTGTGGCGCTATGGATCCGCTGGCCTTCTCTAATGAAATGGACAGGTGGTTAACAGGATGTCTCCGTGTAACCATGACATTTACCCTTGACTTATGTGCTGGCGAGACATAAACGGGAGCCTTTAAGCATCCTGACAGCACAACGAGCCCCTAAACGATGGTGGTTTGACCCTCTGGGTTATTTGTACAAGACACTCAATGATTCAAAATACCCTTTGACCCCTTTTATCAAATTGCTTGGTTTCCTCCTTAAATCTGTACTCCGTATCTAACGGGAAAAAAGCATCGGGTTATTAATTTGTATCGTGTTCATAATTCATTCGGAAGTTTCTTTAAAACAAAGATATACTTTTCTGTGTTTCTGTACACTGGCATATCAATCTTTTCAACATACAGTTATTTATTCAAGGTGGAACCAAGTTACTGACACAAATTCTGTAGCTGAAAATCAGAGCTTTTACTTTATACTGAGCTCGAAACGTTAAGGTCTTTAGCCCTGTCTTTGATTCTTTCACCCCGCATCAGTGTTTTAAACGGTGCTTTTTAATGATTTAGTGACTTCCTGTTCTGGAAAGTGCTTGCATTTAAAAGTACTGAATAGAAATTGACTTATTTCTGAAAGACGTACGGAAAATCCTTCCCGTCTTGTGAACATTGCTTTTCAAGTTTAGTCTCATTGTGTCTTGCTGTGGTTGAAACTGTTTAAAATATACACGAGAAGAACAATGATGAATATGAAATGAATTGTAAACTGATTATAATTGTAGTGAAACGTTGGTAATTTATAATGAATTATTATTGGTTCTAGCAATGGAAGCAACAGCAATTGAAACAGCAAGATTTGTATTAGTCAATTCAGCAAGTTTGAGCCTTGTTTTACTGAAGTATTTAAAGCAGGTTAACGTAAGTCTTACTTAATTAGATACAAATATGTTGATTTAATAACAGATACATTAATTGACGTAAGTATTATGATTGCATTACATCCACATGTTTAGTTGGTGTTTTAAAATAACAATATATTTAGATTGAACGTGTTTTCTTTACGTGGAATATAGGCGGCATGTCAAAATCATGTTCATCCAAATGATTTGAAAGTCTGAGTGTGTGGCCCTCCATCAATATTGGTCTAGAACCGCCATTGTTCTTTTAGAGTAGTATAGGAGCACAGTAGAGAGAAGAAATGTATTTTCCCAGTTCTAAATTGGATTAGCCAAACATTCTTCCACTGGGTGTGGAATAGAGGAAACTTCTGAGGCGACACAAATCACACTGAGAGGCGTAGCTGCCTTTATCACTGGCCGCCAAGCCAGGATAACAAGCCTGAACACAGACGGACAGACACACAGACACACAGACACACAGACACACACACACACACACACACACACACACACACACACACACACACACACACACACACACACACACACACACACACACACACACACACACACACACACACACACACACACACACACACACACACACACACACACACACACACACACACACACACACACACACACACACACACACACACAGAGGGACATATGTGCTGTCCATGCAGAGAAAAAGGCTGACCCAGAAATGCGAGCGAGCACTCAATTTAACACTAACAACCAAACATCAAACTGAAATGTACACACTGCTGGGCTCCCTCCAAATGAAAGGAGTGTGAAATGAGCCCAGGCCGTGTTGCGCTGCGGGGGGGCTTTTAACACTTGCCTGGACACCGGCGAGCGGTCACGGCCGCTCACTGTGAGCTGGTCAACGCAATTAGCCGCGTTGGCTCCCACTTAGAACAGAGTCTCAACGAAGCTTCAGTTGTTTGGACATGGAGGTAATTATTAAATTAAACACTTTGTCTCCTGCAACTCATAAGAATACACATGTAATTCCGTCCACAGAGGTTTCTGATCTTGGTTAGTATGAGCCTAGGAATAACCCAGTACATTTTGAAGTGTCTCCAAATCACAGGGCCACTACATGCAATTACTTTCCTTAATGGAAACGGACCTGGCATCATCCTTCGCGTGCTGAGAGACAATTTAGTTCTATAGATCATCTTCATGTGCCGTTATTTATATACAAAACATTCCCATAGATGTTTGTATCGTAAACTTCTTCACCTTTTATAACAGTGTTGAGGTGTCCAACCCGTCCAAAGATATTGTGCATGATGTCCCTGTGAATCTCATGTAATTGTTGCTTCCCTGCTAATCAGTGCAATTTGTAAAATGCCACAATGAAGCGATGACAGTCATCAGCCTTTCCATCCAAGTAACGTTTATTAAAATCCAATCACGGGCATCCCAGATATTGCTTGTGACATTTGGGTGGACAGACCGGGGTCGATCCATAGTCTCTCCTCGGATTTCATCGTGGGGGACAATTATAAAAGTTGCTCTAATCTCATTTCATGTCCTGGCTTATTGCACGTGGGCTCAGTTTAATGACTGCACGGACGTCCTTGAGGGTGTTTTTCCAGCATTTACCTTTGGAATTCTCCAGAGGTAAAATGGCTGCATCAACAAATAAAATTCAAATCCACACGGGTGACGTAGAGCCTGGAGATACCTGCTGAGCGTGTAACAAAAAAAACATTCAGCGCTCGGCTTTGAAGTTCACCTTTGTGTGTAAAGGTTATCTACTCATCTCTGAGTGGGACTGTTTTGCTTCTGCACTGAAGACGGGTGTCTGGAATATCATTCATTAGCAATGTTGGCGTGTAGCTACTGAACTGCTACAAAAGGAGCGGATTCAAGGTTCAGATGAAACGAGCAAAGGTGGACCTTGAAGTAGAGCGGACAAAGTGAATACATTCAAAGCCCCCTCACACTATTGATCTTGCAGTTAGCTTACTATCCATGCCGTAAGAGATACCGTTCAATTGTTTTCCATTTGATTTGATACAATGAAGTAACTTCATACACCGATGATTTTCAAGAACAAATAGCGGTAAAAATCATGTTAGACTAAAAAGCTTATGGTGCACCATTTAAAGGGGCCCTATAACGCTCATTTTCAGGCTCATTTTTGTATTTCCTGCCTCTACTGTGACATGTCTCCATGCTTTAATGTTCAAAAAGCTCTTTATTTTCCTCATACCACCTGTGCTGCAGAACCTCTTTTCACCCTCTGTCTGAAACCAGAGCCCAGTCTGCTCTGATTGGTTAGATTTGGGGCGGCAGTGGCTCAGTCAGTAGGGACTTGGTCTTGGGACCGAAGGGTCGCCGGTTCACGTCCCGATCGGACCAAAAAAAATATGGAGTGAGCTGGTAGCTGGAGAGGTGCCAGTTCTCCTCCTAGGCCACTGCCAGGTACCCGGCGCCATAGAGGTTAGGTGCCATAGAGGTTAGGTGCCTTGCTCAAGGGCACCTAACCTCTATGGCGCCGGGTACCTGGCTGCCTCTCTGCTCTGCCACCTCTCCTCTGCATGTGGTTGTGTGTGCATGTATATCCTCTGTGTGTTTAATGTGTGTCAACACAACAGAGTAGAGAAAGCAATTTCCCTGTAAGGGATTAATAAAAGTATGTCTTCTTCTTCTTCTTATCAGCTCACATGTGATTAGTCAACCGCTTTCACTACATAAATGAAGCACATAAATTAATCCAATCGATGCATTACAGCAGGGGTGTCCACACTTTTTTCCCCAAGGGCCACAAAATATACAGAGAGCCACTTATAGAGGTGAATATTGCCTCATAAGTAAAGTTATAAGTTAGCAAAACAAATCAAATGTAGTTGAGTAATGTGCAATACTTTAAAATGCTTGAAGGAAAACACTGTCTTCATCCCGCCTCTCTTTAAGTTTTCATTTATTTTGTTGGCAGCTCATCCCTTAAAACAGAAGCCTCAGATTGCTGATAGTAAGAGTAAATATGAAGGTTAAATTTCAAGCTTCTTATAGAAATAATTTATTGGGCTTTTTTTTATCAACTAAGATAAGTTAGAAAATGTTTTAAATGACTAAATTTATTTGAAAATTGGGCTCATTAATATATTTTAACATATATATTTGAGAAGTACAATATAAGACAGGCAAAAGTTGAATTTGTGGGCCGTATTCCATTTTACTTTAGAATTTGCAGAGGGCCGATTCAAAATGGCCTGCGGGCCGTAGTTTGGACACCCCTGCATTACAGGCACTTCCTGTGACTCCCTAGGGTATATAAGCCAAACTAAAAATGGATAGCGAGTGATGACGCTGAAGTCCAGTTCCGAAACGCTACAATTAAAGCCTCGGTATACACAGTTAAAGGACAACATGAGCTTCCTTGAATAATGATTTGAACAAAGATATCATAAAATAATCCTGCATCAGGATGAAATGAGACCAAAAACACAATAGGAAATAATAAACAACCCAGTATCATCTAAATGTATACAAAGAAGCAAATAATGCATAAATTCATAAGGATGCGATGCATGCAGTCATAAGAATGTGGTGTTTTGTTCATCCCCTTAGGGAGAGCAGCTAATGGTCTATGCTAACACACAAACCACACATTGCATTTTATGCCAACATCCATTCTTCACTGATCTCCAGTCTCACAGGAGATGTGGGTAGTGATGATAATCTTGAAAATCTCTATTTATACGCAATTACATTAGGTTTATTCATATTCTGCATAATATATTTGTGTATGCTAACATTATGCGTTGCAAAAAGATACTCTGGATATAGAGACTCAATTTTAGTGCCAAGGTTAAGGCATGAGCATCTGCCCTGAAGCAAAACTGTGAAGCCGACAATCATTGATTCAATAGGAAACCTTAACACATGTCAACAGAAAAATGCTCGCAACTTAATCACATTACCAAGTTTAACCCAAACTTCCTCCTGTACTTCCAGCATGGATGTGTACTATGAATTCCATGTGCGTGAAAAGGCAAAGATAGCGGAGAAATTAGCACCAGCTACATGGATCGCACCGACTGGAGACCACTGGACATCAGTGAGCAACGGCACACCTTGTCCCTGGCCTTACTGAAAATGGCCGAGTCATGCACCACTGTCAGGGAAATTGCACAAAAGTGGGAGACAGCGTGCAAGCTCACCACTGTAGGAACAGATGGCAGCAGCAAAAATGCTTCTATACGAGCATATGTTCTGTGTAGCACGCATTATAAAGAGGGGAATCACAGCGGCTTTCTATTTACAGCTTTGTCATTGCTTTAGGTGTTTGAAATTGTCCGACTTTATGCCAGTAATTCAGAAATCATGCAATAATAAAGTTGAAAAGAAACTGTCTCTTACTAGTTGTCATGCATTTCCAAGAGAATCTGGTTTATGTCCCCCAAAAATATGAGTAAAAACTAGTATTTCAGATAAATCAAATTTAATCATGGATAACTAATGTGATAAACGGGTGATACATTTCCTCAAAGTCACATGTTTTTTGGTAAAGCATCTTTTTCTTGTCCAGCAGTGGCTCAGTCAGTTGGGGCTTGGACTGGGAATCGTAGGGTCCCCGGTTCAAGTCCCTGAACAGACTTGAAATATGGAAAGTGGACTGCTACTGGGAGAGGTCCCAGTTCACCTCCTAGGCCCTTGAGCAAGGCACCTGACACCTCCAATCCGCCCTCCCGATTACTCCCCAGGTGCTGCACAATAGCTGCCCACTGCTCCTAGTACTAGGATGGGTTAAATGCAGAGGACAAATTTCACTGTGTGTGCTCTGCTGTGTGCATGTGTGTGTCCAATAAAGAGGGTTCCATCCTCCGATTCTCTCTTCTTTGCGAATGGTTTTGTCTATCGGAGCAGATTATGCTGTTTGCTTGAATTTTCTAAAATATTCTCACTACACCTCAGACTGTCTGAGTCTGTTAAACTTTTTAGCAGGGCGCATCTGACAGTGGAGTGCAGGTGGATTTTAAACCTCTCTATAACCCTGTCAATGAGCAACTTCACTTCACTGTGTGTGACAGTGTGTAGCAGAGAGTGTGTGTCTGTGTGTGTCTTCACCGGTTCCCATGTGCCACGCGTGTGAGTGAATGACTCACCTCCAGTGATGGTTTGGGATTGCAGAAGAAGATAAATGGGGTTGGAGGTTAATCTGAGGTTGGTACAGTTCATCAGTTTGCTGAAGTGATGTGTGGCAGCAGCAGCAGCAGCAGCGTGCAGGTAGAGCCTGGGGAGCTGAACAGAGAACTGCAGCATAAACAACGCACACTAATAGCCGAATACACTCTGCGAAGGTAAAACACAAGGCTTCTCTGACGGATGGAAACATCATGAATGTTGTACCAGCTCCTTTGTTTTCATTTAAATAGCAACCAGTTAGCTGTGTTTCTCTGATACCTTAGTCTTTTGCAGATAAATACGGGCATGGAAGCCATTTTAGGGATTTGACAGTCATGCATGCAACGAGTAATGAAGGTCACCAACGTGTGGACTGTTATAGTAAAGAACAGCATTATTAACAGTGTGTTTATTCTAGCGAGTTTAGCCTGAAAAGATCCCAAAAAGTTAGGAATAACAGTCAGAACTTGGGAAAAAAGCCAAGTGCTTGTCTTGGCGGATTAAGTTCAAGGCGGTTAGCCCCGAAGCTAGCGGCAACAACAGCCCAGGCTAACTTAAGCTGACCTTTCAGGTGGACCAGCTATCCTAAATTTGGCGACAAGTTGGTCTGAACAGCAGCCAGACTCATTTTTATTATTTTATTTCAAAGCTGTACTCCCGTTGGCTGTAAAGGAAGGTGCGATTAACTACAGAGGCTGTTTTTGTGATGCAACGCTAAATGTGCTTGTGGTCTGAACACAACTTCACTGTGCGAGCGTGTTGGCATGCTGATGTTAGCAGTTGGATTACAGAGCAGCGAGCGAGGATGTAGATTCTTGCATGCAAGCTTAATCATTACCTAACGACGAGAGGAAATATTAATTATAAAGTCTATATTCCAATTTAAGGAGTATACTTTAAGCAAAGAAAAAGCTTTGGAACGCACCTCAAACCCTGTCTGCTTTGTGTGGTTCTTTGTAGCGAGGGCATGCAGTTTTGACAGTGACAGCAGGAAAAGGAATAAAAAGCCAGTGCGATTAAGAATGCTAAGCCTCCAGAGGCACAGCCTCTTCTGCTCCCATATGAAAAGACCCAGAGTGAGACCTGGCATACACTCGGTTGGATTACAGGGAAATGCCTTCCATCAAAACACTGATTACAACACCTCTTAGCCAATGTGCATGCAATGAGGAAGCCAAATGAATGAATAATTATGGCAAGGAGAAGCCAGAAGGAAGGTGAGGCAGGGGAAGAATAAAAGGAGGAAGTGGGAGATTGAAAGGGGTGGTAGGTTTGCAAAACAGGTATTTAAAAGTCTGACATCCATGAATAGTGGAGTATTCATGAAGGGTACATGTATGGGTAGACAGGATTTAGTCTCACAATAATGCATGCAGTGATCAGAACATTTCCTTTTCATACACACCCAAAAGCGTCTTTGAAGAATCTGTGAAGAAGAGGGAGGCTCAGTAGGTAAGTTTTATAAGAGCAGCGCTTCTGAATAGCAATATTTTCTTATCCCAAAGAAGGCTCTATGAATAATGGGAAGCCTGTTTACAATGAGATCAATGGAGCGTTCAAATAATTCAGAAGACGTCTGTGAAATGAATAGACGAACAAGGCTTGTATTGAATGAAGATTTTTCTTCATTTTAATGTTTTGTTTACTTTTGGCTGGAATTGGTGCAATAAGGGGCTCCAGTTACAATGCAATCCAGCTTCCAAAGGGAGCTCAATTTTATTGATTTTATACTGAGTAAAATGAATAGCTCCTCACCATCGCAGCAGCGCCTTTGTTTCTGAATGAAGGGATGAATTGTGAATTGTGGACTTTTTGACGCATAGGCTACTCCTAAAGCAGCTTGTAGGTCAAAAGGAAGTTTAACCTCAGCCGAAAATATTCAAAACAGCTACTATCCCATAAAAATCAAAAGGAGGGACTAAGGTCAATAAATAACTCAAACGTACGGTGGCCGGCATTTGCAAACGCGCTACAACGGCCCATAAAAACGTTTAGATATAAAGTAAAAGCACATGTTGCAAAAGATTTGAATCATTAAAATAAACGTCAGAGTTAGAACATGATCCGTAGGATTTGTTGAGTTTTACTCTAACAACAATGAGTGCAATTGCTGCAAAACACACACTCAGTCATTCCCATATGTGCATGTCAGATGACAGGAAGTGCGCTTTCAAGCTGCTGCGCCTGTTTGATAACCACGCATGGTGCCAGGCTCAGAATGTGACAATCTGTGAGTTAACGTCAGCAAATACGGCAAACATAACAACTATAGAGTGCCACAAGATATTTTCCAAGATAAAAAAGTTGTACGAAAGAGAAATCAATCCATTTATAAATGAGTAATGGAGTTAGTTTAAGTGCTTCAGGTGTGTTTCATATGGAAAACCAAAAAAGCCTTTTCAACCTCACCAGCTGGGGGTCACATATTCAAAAGAGTACCCGCATCGAGGCACCACTCTGCGGGGCGAGAAAACACCAGAACATCTTACGCTCCCAACATCAAAATGGGCAAATGAAAGGCATGAAATTCTGTCTGAGAGGAGGGCATGTGCTGACAGACCGCACCATCAGGTGAGGCTGCAGCCCAGCCATCACTGGTAAACACAGCCCTACTCTTCCTTCGGATCAAACTCTACCAGCAATCTTGTTTTCTTCATTTTAATACTTTTCATATCTTTCTTTTCCAAACAAACAATCTGCCTCTTTTCTCACATTCATTCCCTCCAACGTTTCCCTCCTGTTTTATATCAATGTCACACTTCTTTGCCTCTCCCTCCTCTCTTGGATTGCTTCCTCTCTCTGCTGCTTGCTACAGTTTCGCCACGGCTCTAGTGTTTTCCCCCTGTAGGGCCTGTGTGTCTGCTGTAATGAATTGTACTTAATTGCCAACTGGGACCTGCAGCTTTAAATATAATTCTCAGGACACTTAACCTGGGTCACAATGAATGATAAACACACCTTTATAAATGGGCCCGGGCTCGGAGAGGAGAAGAAAACCATTTCTCTCCTCAGGCCACACCGCGGCACAGTAGGCAAACAACGCGCAGAATAAACTGCAAATGATCGGGGTAATACTTAGCATTTTGAAACCTAATCACATCCGCTTACTGCCGCTTGTTTGAGGGCAGAAACAACACTTATAAAACTTGATTATAACCATGAGATCAAATTAAAACAAAGGTTTCATTAGTAACATTCGCAATTTTCAAATCCGAAAAATATGCAAGGAATATTTAAAGTGAGGTCGTATGGTTCTGTACTATTCCTTAAGACACAGTGATCATTTGGCTGAAGGGAAACTTTAACAGCTCTTCTTTGAACTTCGTGAAATAATCAAAAGTCGGGTTATGTTTTCAGGATAACAGCCCGTCGGACTACGACTCTCAGTCAGATATTTTTTCAAATTTTAGGTTTACAGAATAATGGGCAATCAGACCAATAACATGGAACCCACCATTTGAAGATTTGGGGAAATGTATGTGACTTTGTCTAACTCTGTCTGAATGAAAAGACCCACTTCTACAATTACCACAAATATTCGGCAAATCTGCCGCCAGTGTCATTGTAAACTGCATACATGTTTAGCTAGATAAAAAAATGTTCATAATCAACCATAACTACGTGGTAATGGGTTTAGCATGACAACTATGAACATTCAAATGTCCCAGCATGAATTTCATATAGACAACTCCACGCTTTAAATTATAAATATAAAGCAAATGTTGATTGCGCAATATAAAGGCTCTAAATAGTGACACCCTCAGCTGTGGATTAGTTCCCTTAAGGCCTCGCTTTTACAGTGCCATTCTGTGTGCCTCCGGGAACGATCACCCAGGGGAAAGGAGCTAGATTCACGGCACAACTTTGTCGACCATTGCTCAACCAGGAGGAGGATAGTGTTTATGTATCCCCCCGGATAGTAAGGGGCAGGCTACATATCCCCAGCTACTTAATAGAATCAATCCAAGTGTGTTGCAGTTACTTTCCCCAGTGGCGTAAATGTGGAAAACAAAATCACGTGTGTGTTGTGTTGTTGTAGAAGCTCCGAAAAAACAGATGTCTTCACTACAGCTGTGCTAGCATTGGTAAAGTTTCTAAGTTGGTGCTTGTCACTGAAGCTAAAGTCCATGCTACAGTGTGCGCTTTCTTGTCGTATATCAAACTAAAAGGGCCTTTCACACAGCTGTGGGGATGTCTGCACTGTGTCTGTGGTCAGCAGATCCATTGGTTATGACACTCATGCATAATAGAAAAGCGCACAGGGCCCGGAGGATCTAAGAAGCATGGAAAAAGAAGCACAAGGAGCAGTTAGGGCGTCTGGCCAGTAGGACAACCTCCCACTCCGCCTCACCCTCGCTGCTCTTTCCCCTGCCATATACTCTCCCTCTATCTCAAACTGACACATTCTGCAAATGCAAAGCCAGATCAAAGTTAGTGTATCCCTTATGAATAAAAGAGCACAACCCATCTGTGCAGCAGCAGAAAGAGAGAGGCTCTACAGCATGTCTGAGAGAAAAAAGCAAAGCCGACTACACATCGCGTGGTGGTTCGGCTACAGTAGCACCGCAGCTCACGGCCCTCATGGGAGCCAACCCACAGGCCCTGCCATCGCTCTTGGCATCCGGAGGCAGGATCAATGGCTTTTTGAAATACATGAAAATCTGATTTAATAAAAAAGGGATATCAACGATTTCTCCAAAGACAAGAAGAGGGGAAAATTCTGTGTTAGCTACGCAGATTTAGAAGTGAAGTTTTAAGTTTCCTGGTCAACCTACAAACAAACGTCATCACTGCACAGCTCCATAACAGGTCATTGGTAAGTATGCATCCATATAAGTGAAAGTGTCAAACTACTGTGGCTTTCTTTGTTGCTTGTCTTACAAACTTTTTTAACCAAGGCCTTTTTCTAGGATCATGGGCTTCTTGAACAAACACACCCACATTGTCCACCATAAGCAAAGACAGGGTGAGTAATGCCTTGTTCAGTTCCTGATCCTCAGCATTATTTTTGCAAGAGTAGAATAAAATGGTTTGTGATGGTAAAATACACAAATCACTCCCCGGGCAAATTTCCTAAAGAGCAATTCAGCATAGCATGACTAGCCTCTGCCTGATTCAGCCTTGGCCCGGGAATTCTCACGGTTGGCAAAAACATGCATCAGCGTCAAAGACGTATTTTTATTGTGCGCCAACTGCTGAGGACACAGCAAGCAGCACTGGACCTGGGAAAGTTGTGTGAAGGATGTACTGGTGAGAGACATCAAAGTATTAATCAGAAATATTAATACGTTTTTGAGATTTCAGATCCCCAAAAACGATCAAAAGCAACAAAAACATGTACCAGTGTTTTGTCTGTGAAGAGAAGATCAGATCAAGCTTATTGCTCTGTGCCATAGAGCTCAATTGTTGTTAAAAAACAAACAATTAAAAAGACATCAGTGAGCCACACTACTGCAATGAGGAACAGTTCCTTTATCTTGGATGAGAGCACTGTAGGTGCTTTCAAGTCAACAACACAAACACTATTCAGCTAATGTACTTTAGACCAGGTGTGTATTAATCCGCAGCTGAAAATAGTCCCCAATAAATGCACTGTTTACTCCTATATGAGGACGTTAGCGCGTTAGGATATAGGAAACTCTATATTTGTGATTTAGTTTTTAAGATAAGTAGAATAATTACATTGGACACAAAAACAAACGTTAACACAGGTTAAAAAAAAAAGGTTGAGGTTCAGCAAATGTTGAAGGTGAAGATGAATATGCCGTATTTCAGGAAGTAGGATTCACAGTGAGCTGGATAATGGTTTTGCTTATCATTACCAGTCAGCATAGATGACTGAATGCGTCATATTCCAATTCATACAATCAGTTTTGGTTTTATAGGTCCGTTTCAAATGTATGTAGCGCAGTATTCTGTACTGATCGAGCTATCTAACATCTGTAAACAAACCTTTTACAACCAGACTTGTCTCTATATCTTGTGAATCCTCTCCTCTGTGATGGCAAGATCCTTGAAGCTCTGCAAACTTAAACATAATGTCTATTTTTTAATGTTGTTTTGAAAAGTAACATACTTACATTTGTACAAACAAAGCCATTTGTTCTTGTTTCAATGTGCTACCAAATGGTGCCTCCCCGGATAAACACCATTACCACAGCTTTATTCTCTTAGTGTTACCCCGAGGAAACCAGCCGAGGCAAGGAAACACTCTCTGATGTGATGTGCCCGGCACAGATGCGTTTACAGTGTGTTATTAATCACACAAAGATCATTTGCTCCTTCGAGCCGCCCAGGAGCTTAATTTCATTTGTTCCCATCGATTTAACGGCCGATTCAGGAACAGGGGGGTGTTGTGGGGAGTGTAGGCTCGATACAAGCTATTGATCACTCACAACTAAATGACCTTGTGTACACAGTGACCGTGGAAACTGAAGAAATTGCATCATTCAAGAGGTCCGAGCAGGTTCAACGTGTAGAGATGAAGCGGGTAAGATGTGGTCAAAAGGTGTGCCGCTACACACCGCTTGTAAGCGAAGGGCCAATGCTACTTAATGCGACAACAAATGAGCGACACACTTTATATACACCTGCCCACACAAGCATCAACCCTCTTCTCCTGAGCGTAATTAATATTTCAGCTCCACATTCACGCTCCGCACCACTCCGCTCCCCAGGACCGCAGTCGTGACGACCGATTCCGCGCCCGGCGAGTTATTCTCCATGCTCCCACTCCTACTTGGCACAGGGAGTCAATTATGAACACCTTGCGACCTTTGGCCCTTTCGCACACGAACTACTATTCCCAGGTACGCCGCCACATCACGGCAAACTAGAGCCTTGGGGGGGGGGGGGGGGGGCTCGAGCTCTCTTGGTGCGCGAACAAACATTGTTTACAAGAATTACATGCTATAGGAGATGATTAACTACCCAGCTGAACCCAGGCTCCGCTTTGGCAGCAGTCCCACAACACAATTTATGAGGTTTTGTGCAGTGTGTGTGTGTGTGTGTGTGTGTGTGTGTGTGTGTGTGTGTGTGGATGGGGAAGGAGTGGGGGTTAATAGAATAATGAGACTGCGATGCTGTGAAGCCACCAAGCTGGAATTAGTGGCTCTAAATGAACTGCTCTTTTGTTTGAGGCCCGTTTGATTACTTTGGTGGCAGTAGAGGGTGTGATTCCATTCACATTTCTAATCCTAATCTTGTTATAGTGTAACCCCCCCCTACCACACACACACACACAAACACTCACAGGTAAGTATGTGTGTGTTCCCGTGTCTGTGTGCGCGTTAAGTAGGTGAATGATGGATATATCTCGTTGCCTGGCTTACCTTATCAGCAGAAGGGCCAGTATGGGTTTCATCAGGAGCCCGATGAAGCCTGAGATACAGGTAAGCCAGGCAGCTTTTGAGGAAGGGAACACACACACAAAACAAGATTGGCTTGTCTTCTCTGCAAAATAAATGGTGTTGCTAGAACTGAGATAGTCAAAGAAGAAAAGGGGAGACTGCTTTTAAAGGTGCAGCCCACTTGATAAGGGCTCCACTGTGATTAGAAAAGCTAAAAGGGAAAGGGTAACGTAGAGCTTAATGCAGTTCTCACTGATTGAAAACTGTCAAGAACTTTCTTTAGTTGTTCGTTAAGCAATTGAAAAATTGTATTTAGTTCTGGAATTATAAGTTGATTTGTCGTTTTCATGATTGACTAAATAATAAATCTAAAATATGTCAGAAATGCAAACACAGTCGGGCAGTCGCAGCTCAAGGATGAAGCTGCTTAGGCCGTTTAGCTTTAAACAGCATTTCTTGCGCCATGTTGAAGGAGGAACACCATGAAGCTCCTTTGCTTCATCGGTTCAATGACTTTAAAGTCTAGATGGAGTTTATGGTCATAATAAGCTCCTCTGCTGCTTCCTTCCTCCCTCCCCTGTAGTGCAGTGTAAGTTTGAGCCATTATTACCATTTATATGATTCACTGCAACAACACTACTTAAAGGGATAGCCCGGTGAAAATTGACCCCAGGGTCTTTCTGCATGAAAACTGATCAAGTAAGCCCTCCAGAGAGTTTGTTTCGTTCATCAACCAGTATTGAGCTTGCCTGGAAAAACCGGGAGCAACGCTAAATAGCCAAAATGGCTTACAGTGCATTCGATCGGGGCAGTGCACAGAACGCTTCCAAAACTGCATTTTTTAACCACTAACACTGCTCGAAATAGCACCAAGCCTCTGCAGTAGCATGACTAGGGTCCCTACCCATAAAACGGAGCACCAACAACGTAGTTTGCAAACCCAAAGTTTATTAAAAATAACTGTTTTACAAGACTCACCAACTGCCCCCCATTCCAGCTCCTCTCTAAGGAGGGTCCACACAAGTCGATCATCGAATGCACCGGAGTTCAGTTCAAGGAGGAATGTTACGGAATGTATAATTCCAATGAAAGGAGTTGCATGTAAGTTACAGGAAACTCCTTTCATTTCCGTGTCAACACTCGATAGATACGAATTTCCATGGAATTTGGAAACTGGAGGCTTACTTGATCAGTTTTCATGCAGAAAAAGACCCTGGGGTCAATTTGAGCCGGACTATCCCTTTAAGGAGGAAGATTTTATAACAGTTCGTAAGACTTCTGGTGCCATCGTCCAGTGGCACAGCAGTGCCTCCCAAAAACAGTGAATTTAGGAATATCTGATATCTGTTGCAGATTATTCATGATACGCTATGGTCCTCCCAGACTCCCTCCCTCTATTCAAACAAGACTCAAGACAACCGTACCGTAAAATACATCCTCTGTGCTTTTACAGACTTCCACCACAAAAAGCTGCCATTTAGGGGATCATGCAGAGCTGTCATGAATCAGAGTAAAGCTGGTGTCCACCGCGAAAAAATGAGAGGTAAGAGCACTACGCCATGGGGGGCCCCATTCTCCGAGGCATGTCCTAAAACAGCGCCTTTGAAGCGGACAAATGACATGTAAGAAACCAGGCAGGTGTTGACCACCCGTTTTAGTTTGGTGTCAACAATTCCGGAACTGCCCTTCCAAGAAATAAGGAAAGAGCACTGTGAGAAAAAAACAGACGAAATAAAAGGCTGTTAAAGAAAAAGGTACACAAATTTCAAGCAAAGATGTCGGAGTAGGGGTAAGATGAAGACTGTTGTACTTCAGCTGACACGACGTCTCCTCATACTGTCACAGGGATAGAGAGGCCTAGCCTGGGGAATATGAAGGAGTGGATCCCAGGCCCATAGTGCCCATTACTGTCACTCAAGTCTGGCAGTACAACAGATTCTGGTGACACGTGGAGATCCCCCGAGTCTGAAATAGGACAAGAGACCCTCTCTTCCCCCCACCCCTCCTTCTTTCCAGTCCCCCTCATCTGTTCTCTCCAATCCTTCTGTTTCATTGCCGTCCCTATTCCTTTCCACCTCATTTAACAGTTTTGAGGACCAGTCACCCATTTACAAAAGTGACATTGCAAAATCTTGTACCGTTGCAACCAACTGTAAACCATCCTGACCTTTGAGGAAGAGTCCAAAATCGAAAAAGACTCCCATATATGTAGCAAATTCCTCACTTCTTCTCTGGTTAATGGAAGTAGTCACTACAAGTTTCCATCACCATCTCTTTTGCCAAGATGTTGGAATGAAACTTGCTGTGTCACGTTCTGGTAGGACGAGGCACGAGACGCTCTCTGCAAAATTGGCATACACATTTTACCAACTGCTTTCCTCTGTCCCTGCCATCGTGCTTTCCTCTTGTTGTACCACTCCACATTTGTGCTTGTGGCTTGACCCACGGCACCAACATGTCAAACACCCTTGCCTAGTCACGCGACACATGCTTGTAAGCATGTGGTAGTACTCCCACATCTATGCGCCCCTCAGTTGGATCCGCTATGGCACTTATTAGGGTCGACTAGTGGCTCCAGTCTTGTTAGAGAATCACTAGATTGAAGTGCCAAGATGCAACCCCTGAGAATGGGTAAAGAAAGGAGGGGGGGGAGTGAGTGGGGAGTGCAGCCAGAGTCAGACCAGTGCGAACAGCCACATTATCACATTTCCTGCCGCTATTTTCCAATTAGCTCGCTATTGATCAGCTTGCAAACCTCTTGACGCACTGTGCCTTTCACCGACTGGGCTTGAAGCCATTTTCTGTCCCGAGTTCTGTCAAGATTTAACCACACAGCGGAGGTGGATAAGCACAAGTTTGCCTGGGAAACCATCCAGGCATGCTGGGGCGACAATTGAGTTGGATCTGTGCACTTCTTCCAATGCTACCTGTCTTCCCGGTGACATGTGGGCAAACAACTGTCATATATGCTAAGAGGAAAATGTTTTTTTCAGGGGACAAACTCTTAAAAGTATACAGCTTGGAAAGGGATGACAAGGACTCAGCTCAAGGTTGAGGTAATCCTTAGCCGAGTAGGAGGTTTGGATGTATATAAAGACCTTTCTCCTTGCAAGGTGAAAAGTGAAACAGAAGAAAATATAATATTCAACAAACATTTTCCCTTATTTTCACTCGTATCTCTGAAAAAAGACACAAGACTAATGTTCTCCGAGTCAAACACAATTCTTCCATCATTCCCCAGCATGTTTGTGTGTGTGAATGTGTGTCTGTACCTACGAGTGACAGGGCAAGAGACTGAGGGAGAGATAAAAAAAAAAAGTGCTGATGACCCCATCTCACACTGAGGACAGGGACTAGAGGGAATGAGCTGCGGCTCCTATCTCTCTCTCTCTGTGGTTCCTATCTGCTCTGTAAATGTCTAACTTTGCCACATTTCTCTCCATGTTCATATTACAACAGCTTATAAAGAGCACAGTGCCTTAACACAGATACTAGCGAATGATACGCTTCATTTCAAGACAGTGCTCCCTGCAGAATCCTCTTTAGAAGTGAATTTACATTTTAAAGTGGTAAAATAAGACTGCAAACACTCAACACAAAGCCTCCATTGTTTTCCAATATATTGAATCAATATTGTCTGTGCTATAACAGTGATGGACAGACAAACAAAAGGCCTGAATGGATTGCGGTCGATGGTTCTCCTCGATACACAGATTTGTACACACAATTTCATTATGCAGAGGGCATTGATCACACCACATTAGTAGATTTGCTATACCGGTCTCGGGGACAGCAGGATTTTAAAGACCCGGTGTTTAACAAATACATCAGATGGTATCAATCTGTTTCCTGTATTGTACCTTTTGTTGGGTCTTTTTGCAGCGGTGTCACCTAGAGCGGCAAAAGGCCCATGAGCCCGGGAAACAAAAGCGCCGTCACTGAGGGTCTGGTTGTGTATCCTGAATGGGCTGCTCCCTCCTATCTGAGCTCAGCAAAAGTTGCCATCGATCGGTCTGCTGATTGTGCGTCTGTCAGCCCACCTGTCCAGCCCCCCTCCCCTCTGCCACCCTTTTCCTCTCTCCATCCACCCTCCCCTCGGCCCAAGGCCTCATTGATCAGCCGTGCCCTGGCTCCTGCCCGCTGATCAGTCAGCTTGATGTCTTTTGTGTCTGGGTGAAGTGAATAAACTATTGGGCCTATCGAGCGGGAAGCGCAGGGGCCAGGAGAGTCGCCGCTTGGCCCCTTGAAAGCAAGACTGAGAAGGACAGAGGGGAAAAAGAGGAAGGTATGGATGTGCGAGGGAGGCGAGGAGGGATGAAACAGGGGGTTAGAGAGCCAAAGAGAAGAGGACGACGGCGAATGACTGGCTCAGTTCTCAGCCAGATCAGAGAAGACAAAAGGCTGCAAAATGAAGGAAATGGTAGTATAAGGGATCAATGCGTGGAAGGGGGCGCCTCCCACAGGGCCCAAGTTCAGAAAGCTCAGCAGGCCTCTCAGCAGAGCATCCATCTACAATCCACACGCTGATGACAAGCTCCTCAGATAAACACTAGAAGCCGCATTCAATCCGTCTTGAGACTGTCAGCGTCCCGCGCGTCTCCGCGACTGTGGACACAGGGAATAATTGCATCCATGAGGCTGCATAAATTATCCGACAGTTGAGGCAATTCCATAGGCAAGTGGATGAGGCCTGAGCACGAGGATCAGCGCGTCTTAAACACCCAGGAAGAGCTTCCGAGGTCTAAGATGCGCCAGATTGATGGGACGAGGCCAGGATAAACCATCATTTCCATTTCATCCCTGTCAATAAGCATTTGATAAGGGGGGTGGGGGTAAACGGGAGGAAGGAATTTGTTATTGTAATAAATGAGGCTTTTATTATCATATTTTGTAGCAAGGTGACAGAAAATTGCACTGATGGATGAGGCGACGGAGGATGCAGTGGCGGAATAATACGGGCAATTGGTGGAGGAATATATAGGAGGTTATCAGAAGAGATGCACGGCGGGAATACGGTTATCCGATCTGCCGCCATAATTGTTTTTGTTTAGATGGTCTCCGGAAAAAAAGGCTTTCTAGTTGAAAATATCCCGGGTACTAAATACTGTTACATGTCAAAATTGGCGTGGGGTCTACACAATTTTCCTTTCTATCCTGGCCTTAAATGAGACAGAACTTCTGAAATTCTTGGACAAACTGCAGATCTCATTAACGGTAATATCCAAACTATACAAATGTAGGGACGGCAGACCTTTGAGTTGAAATGTACTTTATATTTTTTCTAATTACCAATGTAACCAATGTGGAAATAGGTCTTTTCAGAAACTGCCTCTCTTGATAATGATAATACAAAAACTGAAAAAAGGGACATATGTACAGAAATCTGGGATTGATTTTGGATCATTGATATTTTTGATGAGTTTGATAAGTCGTGACTTAAAACCCAACATCCAGTGCACCATGTTCGACTGCAAGGAGAGGGATGGTATTATTTGCTTTCAGATCAAGCAATCACGTAGATATGTCTCAGTCTATGAATATATAAACATATTTGTACTTTGCACCATATTCATTTTATTTGTCTAGTGTTTTTAGTCTTTAATATTTTCATGTATTTTTCTTGGCTGTGTTTTTGCATTGGACTTTTTTCTTTAACGTGAAACAAACACTCAAGTATTCAGGGTTCACGGTGCAAGTTTTAAGCAGACTCGTTATCGTGGCCTGCCGAAACAGTGGATGCATTTCTAATCACGCTTATAAAAACTGAAGACATAAACAAACATTTACCCTGTTTGGAAGCCTCTGGTTTGCTTGGGGATTGGTGCATTTTCTTTCTGTCCTCTATGTTTTCAGTCAATCGGTCCTTAGATAAAAAGAGCTTAGAAAGATTATCCCCCTGGCTTGCATGCCATTATCATTAATCAGTGTGTTATTGACTGCTCTGTCCTTTCCTGTTTCAAGTTCAGGCCTCCCTTAATCCACAGATTTTGCCCAGCAGACACACACTCGACTCCGGGAGGCTCAGAGCAGCTTGAACCATGCCCACCCTTGCAGGCACCAATCGATTTCCAGCGAACTCTCTTCTGCCTACCAATCAAAATGCCCAGAATGTTGTGCCTGGTGATGTCAATTCCCCCGGGACTCATTTTGGAAATTTGTTTCAAAGGCCGCAAGGACATTAAGCTCATGCTCTGTCATTTTTCAATATTGAATATGATGTGAAAACCCTTCGAGAGCAAAGATGAATACATCTCTGAAACATAATGAGGGCTTGTTTATGTGTTTTAAATATTAAAGATCGATCAGACTTTTTAAAAAGCAATGTAAGACGCTCTTTCAATACTTGCTTGGAGGGATGTTGTTGGATAGATAGCTGCTGGTTTGTACTACGACAACCAAATAGCTACCCGCTTTTAGAGTAGGCCCATTTCTACAGTGGCTAAAAGAATGTCTATAATGAAAAATGGTAAGGGTCCAAAACAATGATCCTTAAATACTGTAATTATATAAACACATTATCTCAAAAATGATCACAATGCTAATCCTTAACTGGTTTCCGCAAGACAAAATGGCAACAAAGTACCAAGATTAACTGGTAGAATAATTCCAAAATGACAATCATCAACAACAAGTGAGAGCTGGTGGCAGCTCACCCGCTGCGGTTCAACCTAAAAGTGTTTAACTCACAGTCACAGGCATTCCCAGGCGTTTCCCAGCCATACCGTGGGAATTGATGTTGCCGAGCATGTTTGTGCTGGAGTACAAATCACGCTGTCAGTTTCAGTGCGCCTGTCAAAGAAGCGAGATGTCAACGCAGCCAGATGGGGACGGCAGGAAGCGGTCTGACATAGCGCGAGACGGTGGAGAGTGAAGTAGCCTTGAGCGGTGATTGGAGAAGCTTGTGTATTAAGGAGCCTGTGTGCATGCATTCATGCGAGTACAAACACACACACACACACACAGGGTCGTGTATCCGTTGGTAAATATGAGCTGAGCCTGATCAATAATCTCAAGCGAAGAGAAGCTTAAGGTTTTTACCATATTAACTCCTCGCTGTCAGGATCCATTGTCCCCGTACCTCATGTCTTCTGGCGCGCGTGTGTGTGTGTGTGTGTGTGTGTGTGTGTGTGTGTGTGTGTGTGTGTGTGTGTGTGTGTGTGTGTGTGTGTGTGTGTGTGTGTGTGTGTGTGTGTGTGTGTGTGTGTGTGTGTGTGTGTGTGCATGCTTGATGTGCACAAACATGTCTGTGTGAGCAGGCGTGTTTGTTTACAGAAAAGGCTTGTTAGCTTAGCTGGGCGCACAACGCTGTGTGGTGTAGCTTGTCGCGTTGTTTAACATGCGTTGGGCGAAGGTCCGATTGGTCCGGGCTTCTCCGCTGTTGACTGCAGCTATTTACCGACATCGCTTTCCTGACACATACAGCCTGGTCAAATACATGGAGATAATCTATGCAAATGTTTACTCAATTTAAAAAGCTATTTAGCCGTCTGTGTATCTTCCAGCAAGTGTTCATCTAGACATCTCCCAGAGGGCTTGCAGTGGTGCTGGTTTGCTGATATGAGACTGATTAAAAACATAACAAAGTAGTTTGTTTAGCAGCGAGAGAGCGCCAGACAAATGTGTGTTCCTTTAATGTACGCTGAATGCAATATCACAAGGCTGTCAGAGGCTTGTTCCTTCATTTGTTGTGTCGTTACACAGGGAGCACATGCATGCGAAATAAAGGTTTAATAAAAAGGAAGAGAAGAACTTAAAATGCCTCTAAGCGATCTGTTCTGTATCAATAATGGTTTGGTAGTGTGAAATGTCACTAGAGCTGATGAATACGCAGAGCATTAGCACCCGACTGCAGTTCACCTCAATTTTAAAAAAGGTGTTCTTTTAAATCACTTTTTACATTTAAGGTGGCTGAGCCTGCTCTCTCACAGCAATGCCCTATGCTTTAATAAGAAAAATAGAAACCAGTCAATAAATAAAACGGACAGTGAATGAGGTACAGGCTCAGTGTTGAGAGCAGTCTTAAAGTGAGGCTATAGAGTTATACCTGTCCTGATGTTTAGGTCACATTGCAGGTAGTTCAACGAAACTGCCGCACTATCAGCAAAGACAATTTTATTTTGTCTTTCAGCTGAGATTCACTATCACAGCTCCCATCAATTGTGTCTCCAGCAGCATCAGGCAGCTGTTTCCATTAAAAAAGAAATAATATTAAAAATAAAAGCTCTGGGAAACACATTGTACACTACCTGGTTAGAGCAAGAGCTAGCAGGTGGACATCAAGTAGCAGAGTATCGCCCTTAAGAGCCACGTAGTTACTTTAGGAGAAAATAGAGTATTTGATCATCAAGGTAGAGAAAGCTACAGCTATCTAAAGCTTTCTTCTTATTGAGTAAAATGAAATGTTGCTACAGTATTTAATTTAATCGGCTCAATCAAATTAAACTAAATGCTAAACTATTTGCTGAATACATTTCTCATTGTTACATTACAGCACTCATTTTCAACATCATTGACCCGCTTTAGTAAATGTACAAATGTGGGTCGGGATGCATTTATATGTTGTCACATGGAGCAGACGTTTGATATCTTGCTCAGGGGCGCTTGGACACCAAGTATAGCTGCTGATGGATACAGGCTTGGCATCATAGTCTCGAAGGTGTCTTAAACTTAAAGACAGCCTGCCTGAAGTCCACATCTCCAGTCTGCCGCGCCTGAAACCCATCAGCACAATGTCTTGGTGCACGCCAAGAATCATTCGTGCCCTTCTTGCCATCCATGCACATCCCCTCTCTTTAGCACAAGGCTGTGCTCGGAGCCAAAAACCTGCCTCTCCCATCCACCCACACCTCCTTCCTCTGTTCTCACTCCTCTCCTCTCCCACACCTCTTCCCTTCTCTCCTCCTCCTGCTACAAACTCCGAAGTCTCCTAATTCCCGTCATGCTAATTGGAGCTGACAGACACAGCTAATTATGCGCAGATAATCTGCTGCATCTGACTAATTATAATTCCCATTAGCTGCCGATAATGCTCATTAGATTAACTTTCTCCAGAAGAAATTGGAGATAATAGGCCGGGGGCTCGACGGCGCCTCTTTTTTTGGTAATCACGGATAGCTTGGCAGGGACGGGTCTGGTCTTTGTTTGGTGTCGAGGAGCAGGCTACAGATACACTGTCTGATCCAAATGATATCTGATACCCTTCCTTGCTAGAGCTTAAATTGGGAGAGACAGGGAGGCCCGCCGAGAGGGCTAACTGCAACATGTGTCAGGTCAGAAATGAAAACATGTTTAAAAAGTCTTCCAGGCACTTTCTTTGGAAGTGGTGCTCCAGGTCTGCCCTACAGAGCACCTGTTGGTCTAAAAGCTGAGTTGAAGAAGATACTTTAAGCGCCGCTCGTAACAATCCTACACACAACAATACATATCTATCATAAGCCGTGAATGTTCAGACAGGAAACTCTAGCTGGCTGCAGTTCATTATCCCACTCTGCGGCACGATCACCATAAACCACCGATCACACACACACACTCATTTGTTGCCCACTCAGTCTGCTGCTGTGCGTTCTGCTCTTGCTTTTTTTGCTGCATGATGCGACAATTCTTCTGCTTTGGCTCACCCACCACCGCCAATTACCAGCGCCTCAGATATGCTTTTATGTGCTGCGGAGAAAGATATTATTTACCCATTGATATGTGTGCACTGGCAAACTGCAGGGACAATATAAAACTATGGTCTATTCCCTGCCGTCATTTTAAGTTGTGCAGACATGTCATCTTCTCTGGTAATTTCCTTTAAACTGAATACATAAGCTGTCTGGGATAGAGTGCACTGAATACATATGAACGGATGCTGATGTTTTGGCCATCAGAAGAAATTGTGTTTGATGCACTTTACAAGGTACTATTTTGCTTTAAACGCGACATAAGCACATACGTGTACTTTGTGCCTCTACTGGGACATGTCTCCATGCTTTAGTGTTCAAAAAGCTCTTCATTTTTCTCATACTGGCTGTGCTGCAGCACCTCTTTTCACCCTCCGTCTGAAACCAGAGCCCAGTCTGCTCTGATTGGTTAGCTGGCCTGCTCTGTTGTGACCGCTTAGAGAGGTCCTGCCCCTTAGACTGTTATGTACAATGTGTTGGAGCGCTAGCCAATAGAAGCGCAAGTGATGTCACTATGTTCCGGGAGTAAACAGAGGACTACAAACGAGTCATTTCAGGTGTGGGGGGTGTCCTTTGCAGACCATGTACATGCAAAAAAACGATATAACACACTACAGGAAAGGGAAAGTCCCCCAAAAAACATGATAGGGCCTCTTTAAAAAAATATTCCAAGGCTTAAAATCCTCCTGTGGTGAGCATGTGTGCCCTATGTGAGCTTGTATTGTACTAAAAAGCTCAAACACAGCCACAGATTATTCAAACCGAGGAAAAAAAGTGTTGCTAACAATGAATTTTAACAGGAGGAAATCAGTGAGTAAGCGCCAATAGCGTTTGAAGCGCAAGAAATCCTCTGTTATGGTTGCCAAAGATTGGAGAGCAATTGGACACAGAAACCAAATGTAATTTATTGATGCAGTGTGTTACTGAGGAGCACAAAGCCTGGGGAACACACAGGTCCTAAAACCCACAAATGGGATATTGATCGCTTTGGCGAAGAAAAAAAAAGAAAGTTATATTTAACCATGAAGTGTCTCGCTTTACTCTACCGAGTGGTTAACGTTCTCCCTTTCTCTCCCACAGCCACTTACACACCACATTCAACAGCTCTGTGACATTCAACAGTCCATGTTCCTATGACAACCCATCAAATCGCCCATTGGGAGCAGAGCTGACAGTCCCTCAGGGCGTTTAAATGGAAGGACTGTGATCTGAAGTACACAAGATTCTTTAGTAGACGTGCGATACTATACTGTACTCTGTGATGGGACACAAAAAGAAAAGCTCAGTATTCCTTTGCCTCCGTCGAGTGTATTCATCTTTTCCCTAACCCCTCTGGGGCGAGCCGTAATCCACATGTGCCTGCTTGCCTCCACACATGTGTACCACCGTTTGTGAGGTCCTGATTTTGATCATCTAAACCACAACAACCATAGGTACCAGAGAGTGGCGGGGAAAAAAGTTACATCCACTACGGATGGGAAGGATCCAGCTACAAAACAAGATATGCTGGCTAGTCGCGAGCAAAACAGCTTTACTGCGATATTCACTTGCATACATTTATTTTAAAACACAAGCCGGGGCTGAAACCATAGCAACAATGCTTTGGCAAAGAGGGAAACAAAAGCACAATTCTTGTCTGCATGAACACGTTTAAGCACGCCCAGACTCAAAAGCTTCCTCCCTGCAAACGGCCAAAGAAATACCTCCATTCGTTTTCCAGAGAGTAAAAGAACATAAGTGGGATTACAATGGTATACTGATGCCCGGCTAAAATAAATACAAGACTTTGATTCGATTTTGCATTTTGTGTTTGTGTAGCTCGAGGCAATCCAATTTTCTCTGGTACAAGACTAAAAAAGATGCGTCTGCAGCAAACTGGAAACGGTAAGTCCCTCAACATAAGTTACACTCAGTTAAAGAGACTTTGGTTAGAGCTAACTTCAAAAAGGATTCACCTTAACATGTCATTTAATTATAAGACTGTAAATCATTGAAGAATAAAACATCCAAGAGCTCTAAAGAAGGCTCCTTGTCTGCTATCTGCACAGCACCAAACAGCAGGCAGATAGCACTAAGCTAACCAAAGTAGCAGAGAAGAGCTACAGTGCAGCATATTCCCCTCAGAAGATGGTGGAGAACAAAACAGAGCATAAAGCATTTGTTAGCTGGTGAAAAAACACAACTATAAACAAGAATGCTTATGCTACTTAATGTTTGTCTGATGTCGAAATAGGCAACTGTTTCCTGACAGATCTGCAATATTACTTTGATGGCTAAAATCAACATACAGTGGGGCAAAAAAGTATTTAGTCAGCCACCAATTGTGCAAGTTCTCCCATTTAAAAAGATGAGAGAGGCCTGTAATTTTTATCATGGGTATACCTCAACTATGAGAGACAGAATGAGAAAAATCACATTGTAGGATTTTTAATGAATTAATTTTCAAATGATTGTGGAAAATAAGTATTTGGTCAATAACAAAAGTTCATCTCAATACTTTGTTATATACCCTTTGTTGGCAATGACAGAGGTCAAACGTTTTCTGTAAGTCTTCACAAGGTTTTCACACTGTTGCTGGTATTTTGGCCCATTCCTCCATGCAGATCTCCTCTAAAGCAGTGATGTTTTGGGGCTGTCGCTGGGCAACACGGACTTTCAACTCCCTCCAAAGATTTTCTATGGGGTTGAGATCTGGAGACTGACTAGGCCACTCCAGGACCTTGAAATGCTTCTTACGAAGCCACTCCTTCGTTGCCCTGGCGGTGTGTTTGGGATCATTGTCATGCTGAAAGACCCAGCCACGCTTCATCTTCAGTGCCCTTGCTGATGGAAGGAGGTTTTCACTCAAAACCTCACGATACATGGCCCCATTCATTCTTTCCTTTACACGGATCAGTCGTCCTGGTCCCTTTGCAGAAAAACAGCCCCAAAGCATGATGTTTCCACCCCCCTGCTTCACAGTAGGTATGGTGTTCTTTGGATGCAACTCAGCATTCTTTCTCCTCCAAACACGACGAGTTGAGTTTTTACCAAAAAGTTCTATTTTGGTTTCATCTGACCATATGACATTCTCCCAATCCTCTTCTGGATCATCCAAATGCCCTCTAGCAAACTTCAGACGGGCCTGGACATGCACTGGCTTAAGCAGGGGGACACGTCTGGAACTGCAGGATTTAAGTCCCTGGCGGCGTAGTGTGTTACTGATGGTAGCCTCTGTTACTTTGGTCCCAGCTCTCTGCAGGTCCTTCACTAGGTCCCCCCGTGTGGTTCTGGGATTTTTGCTCACCGTTCTTGTGATGATTTTGACCCCACGGGGTGAGATCTTGCGTGGAGCCCCAGATGGAGGGAGATTAGCAGTGGTCTTGTATGTCTTCCATTTTCTAATAATTGCTCCCACAGTTGATTTCTTCACACCAAGCTGCTTACCTATTGCAGATTCAGTTTTCCCAGCCTGGTGCAGGTCTACAATTTTGTCTCTGGTCTCCTTTGACAGCTCTTTGGTCTTGGCCATAGTGGAGTTTGGAGTATGACTGTTTGAGGTTGTGGACAGGTGTCTTTTATACTGATAACGAGTTCAAAAAGGTGCCATTAATACAGGTAACGAGTGGAGGACAGAGGAGCCTCTTAAAGAAGAAGTTACAGGTCTGTGAGAGCCAGAAATCTTGCTTGTTTGTAGGTGACCAAATACTTATTTTACCGAGGAATTTACCAATTAATTCATTAAAAATCCTACAATGTGATTTCCTGGATTGTTTCCCCCATTCTGTCTCTCATAGTTGAAGTGTACCTATGATAAAAATTACAGGCATCTCTCATCTTTTTAAATGGGAGAACTTGCACAATTGGTGGCTGACTAAATACTTTTTTGCCCCACTGTATCTAGTAGAACTTTTTAAAAGTCTTCAGCAAAAAACAAACCACAACTTGTTGGAGTAACATAAGGTTTGACATCAAAGATATTGATTAATTCACTTTAGAAGTGCTTATATTACACTTCTGGACTGAGCTAGGCTAGCTATTTCCACCTATTCCCAGTCTATATGCTAAGCTAAGCTAACTGTTTCCTGGCTTTGCAAAGAGTGAATGTTTTCGTGTTAACTAGGCACCTGTTGTATACTCATAATTTCCATTACATTTTATAGCAATCTGGGGGGGGGAAAGAAAGAAGTTTTAGTTAGTTTTAGTGTTTGAAGTAGTAGTACAATACGCTGTTAAGGTCATATTTTAGCTTCAGGGGGAGGGAGGTAAACTTTAAACAGAAATAAGTCAGAATTATTGTGGTTATCCTCAACACATGAAGAGCACCATGCTTAACAGAGCATGCAGTTCATTCTCAGATGAAAGTAGCCAATAAATTAAATGCGTCACCAATTTCAAGTGTTCCTTAACAAGCCCTTCAGAAGCTGAAAGGACTGTTAAACCTATAATTCACAAATAATAACAGACCAAATAACTGTATGTAAACACACTTGTGTGATAAGAGTTTGCTGCTTGAAATGAGTATTGGGACCCAAATTGCTCACTTATGTTGAGTCCATCTTGATAAAGAGGGCGGCTAAGTGCCATAAATGTAAATCAATAGGATGGACTGAAGTCCTTTATAGAGTGCTGGATCACTAGAGCAACTTCAGTGTAGCTCAGCGTGGATACGGAAATGACTGCCTGTATTTGAGGATGAAATACTGAACCATTCCTACACTATCTACTATTAGGTGTTTTGTTTTCAGCAACACTCGTATCCAGGCTGATAAGAGCACAGGAGGAGGTGGAGACGTTTCAGTGTCTTAGTCAAGGGCAATTTTATGGGACATGTGACACATTTGGCTGTTACCTGAAAAGAACTGCTCCCCTGTGCACGTGTGTGAGAGAGAAGGGATGAGATTAGGGAGGAATTCCATTATTTTTTGGTTTGTTGATCGTACAAATAAAAACGTTGGAATAGAGCAACTTGTGTTCAAATGGGTGGCGGTCTGTTGACTGAGATAACCAGTTTGTTCCGTTTGCATCTTCATCAAAACAGAAAGTAATGCCCCGGCGGGGATGAGGGTGGAATAAAAACAAATGCTTCCTTCTTCAGGTATTTTTTATTATGTCCTTCGCAAGCAGCTCTGACCATTAATGGATCAAGGGTACTACTGCTCTAAGGTGCTTTTAATTAAGTTGATTGGGGAGGATTCTTACCGCTTGAAGCTCCTTAGAAGAAATACTTGTCAGTAAGAATGGTGAAAAACTATTGTAATTTCCTACAGCCTGAGGTAATGCCCCTGATTGATTTATTGTGTCTGCTTTAAAGTCTAAAACCAGTGGCGGCTGGCCAATAGAGGGCGCTAGGGCGCCGCCCCACCACTCACCTCTCACCACATTTCCTTGAATAAGACAAAGAAAATTAAATAAAAATGAAATAATAAAATAAAAATATATGTATATATTGTTTTAGATGTGCAAGATCAATATTTCATAGTTAATGATGAGTAAAGTTGTTTCGTTCGTTGACATTGTCTGATTGGTGACGTATTTCCGCCCTGGGGCGCAGGAATCTTTGCCCATAGACTCTCGTTAAAAGTTGTACATGCGCAGTAGCTCCTCTTCAATACAAGAGATAGGACGATGTTGGGGCGCACCTCTCCTGCGCCCCGAGCTGAATGCAGCTGGATTTGGCGGCAGGGGCTGACGTCACAGCCTTCTGTCATAAAGTATGTGTATTGTCCATGTTATATATGATATATATTATTTAAATATAGAGATATAGAGATATATCTAGAGATAGATAGAGAGATAGATAGATAGATATTTATTATATATGTATATTGGCCCTCTGTATAGTAATATAGCACATCTGTATATTTGTTCATACTACATCTGTTTATACTATGCCAGTTATTCCCACCTCTTTATACTGCCCTTATCTTTACATAATCACTCTTAACTGCATATACTGTACATACTCTATATATCACACTTGTTTCTCTTTGCACTTCTATCTATCTATAATGTTGTTTTCATTTATGTAAATACACTCGTTTGATACCTTAGTACATGTATGCATGCTTTTTTTTTTTATATACATTTTGGAGTTATAGCCCCCCCTGGAAAAAACTCCACCAGCCGCCACTGTCTAAAACCAACAGAAAGTCAAGTTTACTAAACCATTAAAGGTGACAATCGGCACAACTAAGACCTAGAATTACAGACATTAGTAAGATGTGCTTGAAAAATGAAGAAAATGATAAATTGAACATCAAAAAACATGCGAACTGGTTTTCTGTCAAATACGGTGGCTGACAAATGCGCTTCAACGGCCCGAAACTCTTCCATCAGGAGGAACGCGCTGCAGCTTCAGAATGATGCAAATATATATAAATATAAAAACACAAATGTGCCATAAAGTTTATGGCATAAACCCACGCAAATGAAGAAAAATCTTCACCAACAAGACAATGTGATCAAATGAGTGCTTTCCATACAGATCTGCTGTAAGCAAGCTAGCTCACGTAGCAACAACAACAAGCGTCCAATCCCATCTCACTTTTTGGTGTCCCCGTTTCCGTAGTGTTTTGCGCTTTTTGCGGCATTGTGTATTGTTAGCGTTACGTTTATGCAGCGCTTTTAGTAAGCGTTGTGCACGTGTGGTAGAGTTGGAGAATGTTTTCTAAATGCTACGCATGTGTTGTCTTTATGTTCATGCTTTGCACATTTGTGTGTGGTGTATTAAATCTGGAGATATATCAGGGCAGATACTCCCTGAGGCCAGAGGAAGGTTGGGTGGAAGAAGAGTGAAAAACAACATCTGGAATACGTCGAAGACGCCCTAGGTCACCGAGTGGGGCATACAAAGTTAGGGCCTAGGTGGTATAGTAAATCAGTTCGGATACAGTTGTTTACTCCCTGAGGTCATAGAGAGTGCAGAGAGTGATGTGGTACAACAGGAGGTTGTATAACAAACATCTGGACTACGTCAGAAGACCTCCAGGGATGAGCAAGGCAAACACCAACGTATATCTCACCTTATTTGGGTACGCGCAAGACATGGTGTACGAAGGTATAGCTCACCTTATTTGGGTACACATCCTCATAGAACATTGCAGTTTGACACACACACACACACACACCCATATTTCTCCTATAAAGTGTATGCACAAAGACTGTTCGGGGGACTTCCACAATTGGCTCTGGGAATCCCGCATCGCCCGTGTTGGTGTCTGATACTATGCTGTTGTAATAAACCTTATTATATACAAGCTGGTGTCTCCGGAGACTTCTTCATCATCTTCACAAACATCGCTACAAGATATACTTCATGCGTTTTTATATTTCAATCGTTTTTGAAACTGCAGCGAGTTTCACCTAGGGGAAATGTTTTGGGCCACCGTAGACATCTGATCACTGTACTGTATTAACGACATATTTAAAACACCGGCAGTCATTCATCTCTCAGATCAAAACAAATCTAGCAGACTTGAAGAACTGGCGACACAACTCAAGGTTCTGCTAACTGTATTGTTTTAAAGAATAGGATGGATATTAATACAAGACAATGGATGCCTGGAACAATAGTCTTAATGCATTCAAAATGGAGGTATAAGATATATAAAAAGCAATGACATTTGGAAAGAGGATCAGCAGCCATATTTCCGCACTACTAATGCAGCATTTCCATCCCCATAACTGTCAAATTAGAGGCCTTTTACAACTCTGTATGTCATTGTGTCCGCCGTTAAAAGCTACACAGTAACACTTTAAAGGGCAGCTGTCATTTTTATGTGCCCGTACAGAGTAGAGCATGAATACGACTTTTATGTGCAACACCGCCATCATTGGTCATTGCAAGGCGTGAGGTTGGTGCCGGAAGGGGGGGGGGCAAGCTAATGAGGATTTTGTTTGCGGATCTTTAAGCCGCGAGCTGTCCGTTTATCGGGAGAATAAAGATGTCAGTTCACGCTTGATTTGCATCCGATGATTATTGCCGTCCCTGCTTGGCTTTTGTGGCGGCCATTGCTGCCCAATGGGTGCTCTGTGCTGATGAGAGGAACAATAACAACCTTAAGAGGTGCTTAGCGGCTGTAACGATGAGGCTGAGAGAGCGGCTGGATATGAGGGAAGGGAGCTAGCTCTAACAGTGAAGGTCTCCAGTCATCAAAACTAAGTGCACCCCTGACCCCCCTGTGTTATGCAGTAGTACAGATCCAGTCACACACACACACACACACACAAACGCAAACACTTGAACTTCATTACGCAGTCCACTTATTGTTCCGTTTCTATTAAAGCATCTCCCTCCTCATTTTATCCCTGCTTATCTGTTTTATTCCCTCAGCATTAAGTGAAATGTGACAATAATTGACCCGCACTGGCAAGTCAATCCGTCTCTTTTGTCCTTTTTCTCTCCTACTTGCCTTTTCTCGGGCGCCAGCCGAATACCGCATGATTTCTATAAGAGGAAACAGGAGGTGGAAATGTTCAGAAGTGTCTAAAATGAGCTTCCAGCGAAAAAAAGGAAAGGTCTATAGCGCCCTATTTGCATGAGCAGACAGAAGGTTAATAACACAAGCCCTGCTGTGACAATGGAGTAAAAAGAACATAGAGCCGGTAGGAGGGAGGGAAAATGCTGATCCTCCACTTCTGACTCCTGAGAATCCATCTAAGACACAGGGGAGGAGCGAAGAAGTAATTAGAGCCCTGGATATGTGATGGGTTTCATGTGCAGCACAACCTCCCTTTTTTCTCTGCAGCACCTCATTTCCCAGAATGCATGTTAAAAAGGGACAGCAGAAGCAGCAGCACCAGCTGCCACAAACTCAAATTGTGTGTGTTTTTTTACATTACTGATTCCAGGCTGAAGTGCTTGTACCCCATGGGGTCCTTCTATAGCTGCCAGGGGAGTAAAGTGGGAAGAATGTGGAGTAGCTCAATTACATGTAAATTATGTTTTGATTGAAAAAATAACATTCCCATACATTTTTGATAAGGAGGAAAACACACAAATAGGATTACAAATTGGTGGGATGCAGATCTTTGGTGTGTTTACAATTACCAGTAATGATGATAGGCTGATCCAGAACACGGACTATAACACCATGTGTTGCTATTGAGAGTGTTATAACCTAAACCTAGTTAGCGATTAAGTAAAGATGTTGGAACAGTATGCTTAAAATTAGGGACTGAAGTACAGCTCAAAGTAATTGATCTTTAGTTGAAATAGTTAATGGTATTGGATTAATGGTTGAAAAATGATAAGCTAAAGACAGTTCATAAATGCTACGAAAAGTTAGCTGAAGGGAAATGATTTAATAGCTAAAAGTCATTGATTGTGTTTTGGATAGTAAGCTTCAGATAGTTGATACATGGCTGAAATAATTAGCTAAAAGTAATGGATACAAGGTTTGAATTGATTTTTAAAAGCTATTAAGGAATGCTTGGAATAGTTAGCTTAAAGGTAATGGATAAACTCTTATAGCTACAGGTAATTCATACATGTTCTGAAAGTATAGCTAAAGGAAATTGATAAATAGCTTTAAATGATTAACTTATAGTATTGATACGTAACGTAATCACCACATGAAGAAAATAGTTAAATAAAAGTAACGGATGAATAAATAATAGTTCTCTTAAAGATAAATGGCTAAAACATAGTAAGCTTAAAGTAATGGATGAATGGTCGGAATAATAAGCAAAGGGTAATGAAGACATAGTTAAAACAGTTAGCTAAGTAAGTCACATTTGGAGCGTCTGAAGGACGGGTTGGGAACCATTGTTTAACATGACTCAGGGGAATGTGATGAATGCCGTTTGTGGTGGCGAGAAAAACAGTTTCAGTGCGACAGGGAGACAGTTCTGAGTGGGAGGTGGCATCAAATCAAATGTCTTCCCTTTCTCTCTCGCTATTTGTTTCCAGTGAAGGTGCCGAATTACATCCTGACAATAACGCGTCTCTGAGTGAACCCGGCATTCAAGTACAGGTAGAAAGAGAGGAGAAAGAAACCGAAACAAGTTATCAATGTGACATCAGACGCTCAAGTTGAGAGACCTTTTTAACGATGCTCTCTGTTTCGTGCGCCATGGCTAAAGAGTTCAGAAGTCACCAGAGGGAATTGATCCTTCCCCGCTCTGGTATAATGATGCTCTCTATTTCAGGGCCATCAGGTGGGGGGTTTTTTTGCCGTCTTGTTGCTATTCCTAGGCTCTCCCTCTGCTTCTCCGTGTCCTCGGATCATACCAGCCCAGATATTAGTGCACTGGGAATACAGAATGAATACATTTTTTTTAACTTTAATTCCAAAAGTTACAAAGTTTCGGTTTTCTTTTGGTCTCGCAATAATGGGACGCATCTCTTCCCGCAATGCGATGACAGTCTTTCCCTCTGCAAACAAACACGAGGGGAGGGGAGGCTTTTATGTAAGCACATACACAAGCTCAGACAATTAAACACACACACACACGCGCGCAGGTGTACGGGCAACACACAGAAAAGACACACAAACAACCTATAAATAGAGGAGATCCATGGCAACCTGAGATTTGTTGTTTGCCGTCACATGCTGCTGAGAGCAAGGAGGAGAGCGGGGGCTTAAATAACACCGGGAGATTGGTTTGTGTGAGAGCCAAAGTCAAAACAAATTACGTCTTTTCTATCACTTTGGGCCCACCGGTAAAGCATCTGAAATAGCTTTGTGCCCGGGGACATTTTACCGCTGAAAGAATACGGCTTCAATATCCTCGGAGGACCTTAAAAAACAAAACGGGGATGAGGGGAAGAGGAGAGGACGGGGAATGAAAGGGTTTAGTTTTACTGCGGATCACAGGTGGCGCCTTGACCACCTAACTAACTCTTTTCACTTTATTCCATCCCATCCTTCGCCTGTCTCTTCCTATCTGCCCACAATGCACTGCTGTCACGCTGAAGCTCTGCCCTAGTGAAGAATACTGAGAAATACTATTACACCGATGCACGCTTTGCTTTCCTTCTCTTTCTATATTCTCTGAAGTGGTCCGCGGCGTTTAAACATAATGAATATGGAATTCATACTCTTGAGAGGCAGCCCTGACGGTTTTATCCAATTTCTACCTACTCCTGCTTGTTGATTTGAACTTGTTTTTCAGGAAAGAACATTTCTGCCTTTCTCCATTTAAACTGACCTTCAGCGGACCTTTTACTTTACTCTCACTTTCCAATGCAAATATCAACCTGAAAAAGCACAGGCGTTGCACTTTCCCCTGCGTTCTGTTCAAACAGCAGATATACATCAGCCTTTAATTGATTTTTGTTTTGCGAGATAAAGTCATTTGGTGCAATTGTTTTAGTTTGGAGGCGTATTTGCACTCGCTTCCATATGCTGTTCATTAATTTGCAGCTCGTGGGTGATTTATCAAGCTATTACACTTGGGCATGCGTCCTCGACACACACACACACACCTGCAGTGGGTTTCCCCTTGGTATCTTGAGGAGGCATACATGTGGCACTTATGGTGGCTGGTGCTGTAATGGCTGTGCTAAAAGGTTGGTAGTGAGCCAGACCCTGTCCCAGTGTAGATAGATGGCACACACACACACACACACACACACACACACACACACACACACACACACACACACACACACACACACACACACACACACACACACACACACACACACACACACACACACACACACACACACACACACACACACACACACACACACACACACACACACACACACACACACACACACACACACACACACACACACACACACACACACACACACACACACACACACACACACACACACACACACACACAGCCTAATTGTGAGCCCCAGCGAGGCTAAGTGGGGCAACCAGGCCTGGACTAAATCAAAATGCTAATAGCACAAGATTAAAATCACTAGCAATTACTTGATTCTAAAGCACACAAAGAAAATGTGTGTGTTGCATTTACTAATAAGCCATGAATAGGAATTAATGAATGCATGAATAAGCATTTCGGGATTCAATGTGGCAAGTTAAAATCCTCTGGTCTATTTTGTGGAATGCAAAACAAAAATCAATAAACAGGATTTGTAAATATTAACATCTACGTGGAGGATTGTTGTCTCTTGTGCATCGCTATAACTTCTTTGTTTTAACTCTGGGACAACTTATACATTGGATGATGCAGCTCAATAACATGAGGTCTTAGTGTCCTGATATTTCCTCAGCTGTGACACGTGTGGGCCTACATTAAGCTAGTTATTGAGCTAAATCCCAGGCTGTTGTTTGTGAGGAGAAAAGGAAAGGAGAACACGTTTCTGCTGTTGGGATAGCTTGAGAAAGCCAGCTAAATAGATGGTTTTGAAGGGAATTCGAAAATTGCAGACTGAACAACAGACTGGCCGTTTTTTCCCCGTGATACGCTTGTTGGACTGCGAAGCAAGGCTGACTTCCAACTGTTTGCAACAATTGTAATAAATAAGGAAGCTGAGCGGCGAATATCGAATGACGGAAACAGTCTGTGCATTATTGATTTTGGTCTTAAAGGCTTAAGTCTGGCTTTCTGAGTTGGCTGAACTTTCCACAGCTGCTCCGCTCCTTCACTATGCAGCATATAACCACATCAGAAGGGAAGCCACTTCCTGTCAAAAACAACACTATGCTGAAACGTGTTCAACAAGAGACATCATCCACTGACCCAAAATCCACTACGGTTTAAAGTCCTCTACCTTTTTGTTTATTTCCGTCCTATATCTGTACGGAATTCAATTTTAGTTAATGGTGTCCCAAATAGTTCAACACACTGACACTTGAATCAGCCCCTTTTTTCATGACAAATTAAAAAAAGAATTGCCTGATATAACAAGTGGGGATTGTTTGGAAGGATTGATCATTTTCGCATCATTATTCTCAATATGATTGGAAAATATTGTGATTTCTAAAGAGGATCTATACCAAACACATGTGTTTTTTAAGGGATATCTCTGCAGTTACATAATACTTCCTTCAAAATGGTATTTTAATACATATCTAGCGTCTACCAAATATTGTGCTTCTTGCGATTTGAATATTGCACTTGTCCATATTGTGATTTCACAAAAATGTAGATGAATTCTGCAGCCCTTATGTCTCCTCTAGCTGTGGATAACATTTACATCATCAGTATTGTACTATGGAATTGGATTTCAATGCTTGATATGTAGCATTGTTTCTGACGTTGTGAAGTCTAAAAGTCCCATTTAAAGAAAATAAATACATCAGAATCAGAAGTACTTTACTTATCCCAAACTGGGAAATGTTTGCGTTGCAGCAGCGATGTAGTCGTTTCAAAAAATCACAATATATTTTTCTTGCAAAAGAAGTCTGCTTCAACCCATGTTTTATTTGATTGAGCTGTTCAAAAACAACATTCTCTCTGCCATTAAAATACTGTTTGGTCTCCAAATTGCTGCACAAAAAATGGATGCACAGGTATTACTCAGGATAAATCACATGTATATACGTTTCGTCATATATATATAAAGGATAGCAGACACTTCAATCTGTGTCTGCTATATGATTATGCGCAATCAAGAGCGACACGTGGTGCTATGGGTTACAGGACCTCAGGTTGGTGGGCATGCTAAAATCAAGTGGAAATTGCAGGCTGTGATAATGACCTAATAATTTACTCAGTAAGCGTCCCTTCACCGCTGGACATTATTCCGCCTTCAAAGCCAAGAACACCAACTCATACAAGGAATAAACACCATCAATCCACAAGCAAAGACACCTCGTAGCCAAGAGTCCTTTTACTCCTTTTTGTGCAAAGTACTTGCTTTAGTTTAATCAACATTCATTAGTTTTATGCAGCCTAATGAGCTATAGCATGCAAAACAGCTACTTTTTCCTCCCCTTAAGGAATCAATGTTTCCACTTAAGACTTTTCTTTAGCCAACTTTCACAATGCCTCCATTTCCTTTTTTGGGATAAACACTTTTGAAGCTTATTTTATACCAGATATATAGCTGGATAAATACTGCCTGTTTCCGATGGGCTCACTAATGCGTTACCCAGAGCAGGGTTTATCCTCAAGACAAGAACACACACACACACACACACACACACACACTCAGGACCAGTATGCAGATGAAATCATAGCCGACAGTAATAGGTAAACACAACAAAGTAAATAAACTCCATTAAAAACTGACATGTTTAATTTAGCTGAGCTTTTTTGTGCCTTATCGGCTCCGCTGTGTTTTTGTTAAACAGAGAGAGGGGGAGTCTGTGAATGAGAGAGCACGGAAAGGTAATTATACTCCTAACACTCGTAATCTGGGGGTCAGCGCGAGAACCTCCTCTTTGTTCTACAATCAATAGCTTGGGAGGAGGTGGTGAGGGAGAGACAGGGAGGAAGGGAAGACACAGAACGAGAAAGTTGCTGGGTCCTTATACGCGCATTAATCATTTAGCAGCACGAGTGTGGGCAGGTGTGAGAGCCACAAAACGCAGCGGTACACAAACACTTAAGTAGTCAGGTGCAATGGGGAAATATCTGGTGGCATGAACAGGAAACGCTGGGACTATACTCTGCACAGCGAGAGGTTTGGAGGTGGAGGAAAGCTGAAGAGAGCACGACAGAGAGATTATCACTTTTACTTAATCCTGCGATCTGCAGGGAAAGAAGCAAGCAGCAAGATAACTTAGCCAGTTTATTTGACAGGCGGTGGAGCCAGTAGTAAAAAAGGATGAAGAGCTGGAAAGAGAGTGCATCACTGCTGGTCTTCTGACCTGTTAGACAGACCATCTTTTATTTTCTTTACAGCCTCTGAAGCTAACGCGCTCCCCTGCATCTGCACCTGGAGCAGTAACCACGTTAGAAAGGTGTAATTTATCTGTCTCCCAACATAAGGGCTTTGCTGTATTATCCTCCTTAAAAACATTGGTGTATCAGTTTAGGGCTGCAGCTGCCTCAAGAATCGATCCATGTCGAAATCCTCTTCAAACACCATGGAATTGAACATCTCTGTATGGATCCCCTTCATTGTAGCTGTCCAACAGTTGCCTATGCACAATGACGTGAGGCCCTAACCCCTATAGAGGACAATAATAAGTATGTTTTATGGTTAAAAGCTTATAGAAAATCAAATATTGTCAAACGATCCACAGTCCAGGCTTAAAATAAAAGCAGATTAAGGTTTTTTATTACTAATTATTAATTATTCATATCGTTCTGCAAAACAGTCCAAATAACAGATGGAACTTGTTGTTTCAATAATGCTATTTTTTTTTATTATTTAACGTTATGTATTTAGTATTATACATCATGTGGGGTTTTCTTGCTCCGGAGCCTGTCCACGGGCAGCCCCCTTTCCTCTGACATCCCTCCATTATTGCATTTGTATATGTCCAGAAACACATGAGTGTGTATTTCAGATCTGTGTACGCAATGTGTATTGAATATAAATCTAATAAAATCTAATTTCCCGTTGTGGGACTAATAAAGGAATGCTGTCGTTCTTTGTATACAAGCTGATAACAAAAGCTCCTACAGTACACACACCCAGATTAAAAGCAGCATCGCACTGTGTTTGTTTGTGCACGTCCACACATGTATGAATGGATAAAGGACGCCACTTCAGCAGTGCCTCCACATGGAACCAAGAAAGAAATTCATTGTTTCCTCCTCAGCCGAAATGGGAATCTGTCTTGGTCGGCACGCGCTTCCTCAGCCTCGGCAACAGACGGAGATAAGAAGGGGGATGCTATTGCAGTAATGTCAGTCTTCAGCCAAATGGATAAACCTGGATGGCAGGCTTTTCGCCCGCGATAAGGATGTTACTGCCACAGATCTGCGGGAGACAAGATTTAGCTATCTAAAAGCCGGGGAGAATGGGGCCCCTTCTCGTGTGCCAACGGCTTCACAACATGGAGCTCGGGGAATTGATGCTACAGTTACCAAAGATCTGAACGGTATCATATTAGCTCAAGGTATCTTTATTCCGGCTGTCGTTGGGAATGATTGTAGCTTGGTATGAAACGCCGCCTCTTTATGTAGTTGGTGGCAGCTAATGTCACTGTGGAGACTCTTCAAATGACTAAAGTGCAGTTTTATTTCAGGCGCCGTGCTGCCATTTACGGACGTGATTAGGCCTTGATGAAGCGGGGTGGGAAAATTTGGCCTGTTATGCAAACAGGAGTTGCCGGGGAGTCTCGGGGTGTGGCGCTTCTGACGAGCCCGCCGCAAATCCTTGTTTTGTTTAATCTCGTCAACGCTTTGAGGCATGAGGAGCCAGCAGGGGTAGTGCGATTATTTAGCTAAATTCTGCAAGGGGGAAATTACAGCTCTGTGGCAGCAGGTGCAACTACAATAACCCCCCCATCCCATCCCATCCCTCGTCCTTGAGCATAAACAGGCAGACACAAGTGGACACATATGCCACAACACACACCTCTGCATTAAGTACATATGCGCGCACATCAAAACAAGCTCCTACAGTCGCACCTGCTCTTCTTCCCATCTTTCACTCACATGCACAAATCCCCCCCCGTAAAAACACAAGCAGCACAATCGCCCAGCGACACAAATCCGTGCATGATCTCGCCACAATGCAGCAAGCGGGGCAGGCAGGAGCTGCTCCAGAAGAGGTAATTCTGTTTCTGTTTGTTCGACAGAGAAAAGGGAGGGGATGATAGGAGTAGAGAGGGAGGAAAGTGTAAATCTAACATGGGGGCCCCGTGGCAGAGCCCTGAGGATCAAATCCAATTCTGGCAAGATACACAGTAAGCCCCGTCAATCACCACGGTGTCCTTGGAATGCGGCAGAACGGTGATGAGCGCGGCGGGGGGAGTCTCTTTTCACTGAGAGCTGGGATGAAGCCACTTAAGACACATATCTGCTCCGACACATTCAAAAAGTCACATCGCCCCTGAAGGGTCGCCATATTTAAACCCACTCATACACAACGACATGATCCACTAGCCCACAGTTTAACTCAAGTATTCTTACGCTCAATAGATTTGTTTTACTACCTTTTTCAGTTTGACTGTCAGTTTAAAGCTTTATTATTCATTTTGATAAAAAGTTATGCAGTGATTTAGCATTGCACTCATAGAGCCTTGTCTGACTCACGCTTGATGGTTTAAAAAGGATAAAAAATGTAAGCAAAAGACACAGAACAATCCTCGTTTTTCCCCCCAACACATGCTTCACATAAGACCTGTGAACTTACTATGATGGGGTGGCATTCCCTTACATACGTAGCAAAACACGCATTCAAAAAGCACACACATTCATATCATATCGCACGTTTACCAAACCTGTATCCAAAACCCACATCCTTAATCTAACTTAACTCACAGCAAAGAGGAGAGTCCCACGCTGTTTGGCTCTCAGCGTGAGTTCATTCCCACTACAGTGGAAGCGACAGTTAGCCTATTTACTTTTATTCTGGACTTTTGCTAATTATCTTAACCACACATGTAATTATCTTTCACATCAAAGGGGCCGCGCTCTGAGCCCTGCTGGTCCCCCCTCAACCAACGAACCATCCACTCTCCAACACACACACACACACACACACACACACACCATCATCATCCCCACCAACACATATCCGGAGCCAGCTGAATCATGACATTAGCAGATAATTAGACGGTCGCCTGGCTGCGTTTGATGGGGGCTGATGGGAGCTCATGTGATGATCAGCCGTCTATTTGCAGAGTTACTGAATCCGAATCCGGAGAGATATTACACACAGATTTAACACTGGCTATTTAATCACAGGTGTTAAGCTGCAGACTGAGCGAAAGCCTATATAGTTTGTAACGGACTAGCAGTAAATAAATGACAGCCCGAGGGACCATTGATGGTTTCCAGCTCTTTCATCTCGTCCATTAGCGGTGCTCTTTCTGATCACACCCTGCTCTAGATCAATGGATGATGCAGCCGGTGGTTTGATTTCTCCCCCGAAAGCCATGACTTAAAGACCTGACCCTGACTATACACAACATATTCACCCGCACAGGCTTTAACTCACTTCATCTACTCCATTCCCCCAATGCCTCTGGGCTCCTGTTTCTGCAAACAAGACAATAATCAGGTCATCTGGCATCGGGCGAGAATCCTTCATTAACAATCTAACGATAATCTGTGCAGAAACATGTGACTGTGGGAGAGAATTTACATGAACTGCAATTTAAATTCCTTTGAAGTTGTTTGTTTTGCTCACCTTGGAAACACACTATTTCTACTTCTCCTCTGTGGTGAGAAGCAAACGCACCCCATAAATATTTATCTACCTAGGGCCTGTGCTATTCTGGCCCAGTGTTTTGAACATAGCCACTGGAGATTGGCCCGGGGACCCGGAGAGACACAGAGAGAGAGAGGGGGGGGGGGGGGACGGGGGAATGAGGGAGGTGGAGGATTTGTGTACGTGCTCAAAAATGATATGGTTGGCATGATGTTTAATGCAACAGGACTGGGGCAGAGTTCAGAGTGCGTTTCCTCTACGAAGTCACCTCACAGACCTCCCAACTTTCAGTCCCAAATAAAATGAGCCTCTGCAGGTTTTTAAACAAGTCTCTGTGCTGATAGCTAAGATAATGCAAACCTTCAAACCTTATTTTAGCTCTTGTCAAGATTCCAATTTGTCACGATGAATTTGTAGGCAATGCATTTACACAAATGCACAAGATGCAATTATAGAAGATTACCAGCCATGAAAAAAAAAACAGTGACTCATGGATTTAAATATATTAGATTCAAACACTGTAAAGCTTCAATAAAAGGAGCAGAACAAGCTGAAATATAAAGTGGCCCAATTGTGCTTTTTTAGGTTTACCCTTTCCTGTAGTGTTAGGTTGTTGTGTAAATGGTCTGCAAAGGCTAAAATCCCAAAGTTCCCTCCAGAACACTAGCACTTCCGTTGGCTGGCACTCCAACACACTGCACGTGATGGGCTAAGGGGCGGGACATCTCGTAGCGGTTGAGCAATTACAACAGGGCCAGCCAGCTAACCAATCAGAGCAGACTGGGCTCTGGTTTCAGACAGAGGGTGAAAAGAGGTGCTGCAGCACAGGCAGTATGAGAAGAATAAAGAAATATTTGAACATCAAAGCATGGAGACATGAGTATAATAAGGCCCTTTTAAACGTCAGAGAGATAAAGATTAATTTGTTTCCTTATCTAAAAGCTACTTAAGGAGACATATAAGGTATATAAATGTCAACAAATGCCCATTTCAACTTGCCAAGTTCCATTGTGACACCTAAAAGTCCTAGTTTTATGCGACCAAAAGTCCACAACACAAAGGATAAATGATATATGACAAAGTAAAGTTGCATATTTTGCATTTGAAAAGCTCAAATTAGAGAATGAGCTGCATTATTCCATCTCTGCAGCAGATGGGTGTGTTGTCAGAAAACAGACAATGGCTCAGGTGCAAAATAAAAAGACCTTCGTGACCTTTATTTCGCTTGAATAAATCTGGTGAGAAAAGTCAAAAAATGCCAAGAAAAACCGAGAAAAAGAAGCACCAAAATCTATCAAGGCTTTCAAAGTGAGTTGCCAGGTCTGACACTTGTGTGCAACCCAGGCAATTCTAACTGTCTCCTCCTGCCAAAGAACTGCTGGTGGCGCAAGGTTTATAATATTCAGATGGATGAATATGGAACACATTTACACCCTGCCTGCCTTGGAGTGTACCTAACTGTGTGTGGTATTTCCTCCTCGAAACCCTGGTGACCCCTCAGTGCAAAGGTGGGTTGCATTAAACATCCACAGGCCTTGTCACACGTGTACACACACACACACACACACACACACACACACACTCTCACCTGTTAACTGGTTCGCTCTGCGGGCTTCCACAACTCCTTCGGATCCCTCCACCTGGATGTTATTGCGGCCTGCAGCATGCTGTTCTAATGAGGGCTCCTAAACTCAGTCAAAGTCATCTGATGACACTGATGTGGGGAGATTGATATTCACGCTTGACTCGTCGTCCTCTCCACTTGACTGCCATGTTTACCTCCCCACACAATTAGTATCTGGTGAAGACAGACAGTTAGAGAGGAAAGAGGAAAGGTGTGTGTGTGTGTGTGTGTGTGTGTGTGTGTGTGTGTGTGTGTGTGTGTGTGTGTGTGTGTGTGTGTGTGTGTGTGTGTGTGTGTGTGTGTGTGTGTCTACATTAGCTCCAATTGTTTATAAAGATGGGAGATGTCTTTCAATGTGGCTTGAAGGTGGCTTTCTATATCACAGGGCCATTACTACCTCATTTAATCCCCATAACTCTACTTTACCTCTGTGAATGTCAGTAGCTTGTATTAACAAAAGATGAATTGGCTTAAGCAAAAGTCATATTTCAACAGTTTCCGTCCAAATTTGCATCGAAGACGTGATTCGCTTTGTTATTTTTTTACTACGCATTTAGGAAAGTAACTCCACAAGTGTGATGGGTTCAACTCCCACACAGACACGGCGCTGTTTACAATTCTAGCCTTCCATCCGAATATTAGCATATAAACAAATAAAACACTTAAGAGGAGAATTGTATGCCCACTCTCTGTGAAATAAAGAAAATGGAGGAGGGGGTGCCCGGTGATTGGCATTAGGCTAAGGCAGACTTTTAGCCGAGCTTGAGGCGAAAGAGAGACGCCAGAGAAGCAGCCATGTCTTCAAACTGATTTAGCATTAATTGACATTCTCTCTAATCGGTGCATTCACCATTTGAACACAGTAATGGAAATGGTTTATACGCTGAATACTGATGCCTACCTGAGTGGAGATGGGGGGGGGACAGAGCCGAGCAGGTGGACGCTCCTCAGGTAGGCGGGTGTGTGGACGCTGTCTCCCGGCTGAAGTGAGGTTTTAGTACGGAGCCACAGCGCCTCTCTGTGGACTTTCAAAAATGGCCGCCTATCTCTGCTGCACTGATACCACACTTGTGTTGGATTGGGTGTAATACCTGTATTTTCCACTTTATATTTCTACTCAGTGGGTAAAGTAACTAAGTACATTTACTCAAGTACTCTACTTCAGTACTATTTTGAGATACTTGTACTTTAGTTGAGTATTTCATTGTTTTGCTACTTGTAAAACAATACAATTAAGAGGTAAATGGTGTACTTTCCCTCCAATACTTGTATTCAATACCCTTAGTTACTTCGCAGATTTTGCTAAATGCCATAAAACATAATCAACACTTAAATAAGACTTTAGTTTGGACTTGGAATAAAATCAGAAACTACCCTGAAGTAAATAAAATAATGAACTACCTGCAACTTTAGCAGCTTTGATATTACATCAATGTAAATGTAACATTAAAATGCATCAATCATTCTAATCAAAATATATGATATCATTCCGAAATGGGCCAATATGCATAAAGTGTACTTCTAATTAAGTACAAGATCTGTGTTCTTCTTCCACGTTTGTTTAAATGTCACTTCGTCACATCAGATGTCCAAAAGTTGTTTGGACATTTACCCTCCTATCTTTTAAGACAGTTTAATTTAAATTAGACCAAATCAGATAAAAGAACAAAGATTTAGGGTAATAAATAATGACTTGTTTTTATATCAAAAAGGTGCATGCTTCACCACATGATCAAATGCTTTAAAAAATCCAGTGATGTTAGATAAAAATAAAAACATTTAAATTGTAGTACTTTGTTTTAAACCTGCTTGTATTTCTAGTAATTTAAATATATTGAAATCCTAATAATAATAATATCCTAATTAAAAAAAAAGCCCCCTGGACTTGAACAGTCATAAGACATAGATTACAAAATGTCAGAATCTCTGTACCATTTTAAAGTCTGAATGGATTCTGTTGCTGCATGCATGTTGGTGTCCTCTCATCAGAATTTGGATAGCCAAAAATTAATATAGCATTGCTGGAATGCAGCAGCTTATATCACAAAGCTGGCAACTTCTAGGACACAATTTAAGTGGACAATTATCAGCTGAGTAGATGAGCAGGGAACAGTGCCATATGGCAGGTGGTAGGTTGAATTATTGTCCGCCCTCTGCCAACAATGAAGGAGATTCAGACCTTTTCAGAGGCATCGAGGAGAATTTAGATTCCCTCTAATGCCACAGATACACACAATAGGAAAGGGAAAACATCAAAAAGCATAACAGGACATCTTAATCTTTGACTCTCACACCAAAAAACAGAAGCATGTGTTCATATTTGTATCTTTTATTTTTTGCTAGGAAAGAAAAGTCCAAGCAATTTTTCATATGACCTGATTAAAAAACTATTACAGTTAAGTACAAAATGAAATATACCAAAATGACCCAATGCTACCCAGAAAAACAGTATAAAATGAAATGTCTTGAAGTCTACATCTACAAAAATTGGTTAAAAAAGGTTACTTAAAAAAAGAAGGCAAGTATCCATCCCAAAATGTGCCACTTTACCACAATCAGTTTGCAACGTCATTCCTTGGATATAAAGTAATGCAAATACTTTACAATAAGTTACCGCAGGAGGGTCTCCCATGAGTACAGCAAACCAAGTAACAGTCAAATGTATCACATAAAAAATACTTTTTTTTCCTTTTTGGCAACAGTTTCACACAGAAATGAATCAGCGAAAGAATTCTGGGTAGCAACATTTTTGGTTTCTTGAGAACAATTTATGGGTCCACGACTTCAGAGTGCCTATATGAGCTTCAGAGACTTACACACTGTATAACCGTGTATTCAAATCATATAAATATATATGAACAAAAATATACTAAAACTATTTTCCATATAAAAGAGGATTAATGCCAAATGGAAGCTTACGATTATAAACTTCAATAACTTAAAAAGGGAATCATTTCATATTTTTCCGAAACATAATATTTTAGCCCTAATCTCCTTAATACTAAGGCTCTTTTTTTTATTCCTCTTGATCATACAGCACTGTCAAAATAGCCTTCACATGTTCGTGTGAAGAATGCATCAAGTATAAATACTAAAAAAAACTCCTGTACAGTACCCACTGATGTCAAGACTACAAAATAAGTTAGTGTCAGGTAACTGTACACATTATTTACAGTTTAAATACAAAGGAAGGAGCGGTATGAAAATGTGACATAACGGTGAGCTTTGGCTACAACTAAAAAAGATTACATATCGGCAGGAAATGTATGTTTCTATCCACTTTAGCTTATAAACCAGCTACAAGATGCTAATCTTTCAATAACAGAAATCATGATTGGCTACCTGCCAAACAAAATTACAGACTAATAAGCCGAGATTTAATCTGCGTAACCTATTTGTCTTACACTTTTGGTAAGGCTACGGACATTTTTGTGTTGAAATGATTAAAGAGGGAGGAGGATGAGGGTTGGACATAAAGAGCTTAAGCACAGCCTGCAGGTGGAGAGGACAGATACACATTCATTTGAGCAGCAGCCGTATCCCATCGGCACATGGTGGGAGTGTGTGGATGTGTGTGTGAGGACGGGGAGGAATGGATGAGGAGGAGACACCGCCTGTTGCAGTGGGTGCCCAGTAAACATTTGAGGAAAAAGGAGGCATTTGGTACAGGAGAGGTACAAGTTTGTGTGTGCGTGTGTGTGTGTGTGTGTGTGTGTGTGTGTGTGTGTGTGTGTGTGTGTGAGACAGAGTGTCATCAGTCGACGTCACTGAGGTCGCTGACGGGCTCGTCCTGCACGATGCTCAGGTGGTTCATAGCGCGGCTGTAGGCGATCTGGACAGCCTTGCGAATGCTGGACGTGCGTCCCTCCATCATTTTGATTTTGTCTATGGTCTTGTCCATGCCCAGAGGAACCATCTTGGATCTAGGGAGCCACTGCCTGCAGAGGGAAAGACCGTAGTGTATTAAAACACCTACAAAAAACAAGGGCTGAATGGAGTTTGGCTTTTCCTTCTGTGTTGTTATTCTTTCATTTCAGGTGAGAAAACAGAATAACAACCACCCTTAGTGTTCCTACATGTCTGACTGATTTTGCATAACTTAACTTTGAGGAAGAAATCACTGCAGATCAAAAGTGGATATAGTTTTGTTATTGAAATAGCAGTTATTAAGGTCTGACTTTAATGTTTAGCTGAGACAGTTGAGATTATTTTCATTTTATAGATTTATCAGTCAGTTATTTGTTTGAATAACAATTTAGTCTATAAAACCTAAAAATACTAGCCAAATACATTTAATTTCAAATGATATAAAATAGGAAAAAAAACAGTATGTCCCCACATTTGAAAAGCTGGAATGAATTGGAATTGAAACCATTTGAAAAATTATTACAATTTCTGTAATTGGGATTCTTATTTTAGGAAGGCGACTACGTTTTTGTGCATAAACACACACAAGCTAAAAAATCATTATATTTCGCAGGGAAATTTGTAAAAAGATGGCGGTAAAACGCACAGTTAATACTGCAAATTAAATGTAATTTGAGTTTGTACTGTTGATTCAGCAAAGCAGGTGGAAGAGGTTACCTGTGGCTTTAAGAGTCTTAGATGTGGAATATTTTCAATGGCAGATAAAAAAGACATGTCTGTTAAAGACTGAAAAACATTCAGGGGAAATCCAGGTGACTTTATTCCCTGGAGCCATTTGTTGTCTCTAGACAAATAATGAGACGCAGCCACGAGAGAATAATGATGGGCCTGCGGACACGTTGACAGCTTTACGCTGGTGGAGAGCAGCGTGAGCTTAAATCATCCCCGGTGACGACGGCACTCACCAGCTGCGCTTGTTGTCGAAGAAGAGGACGAGGTAGAGTTTCTCTTCGGCTTTGTACTGCATCTGCTCTCCGATGCGGAGTACGTCCATGGGGGGCATAGGGATGGACACCCCGTTGTGCTGGCAGCCCACGCGCGGCATGTGGGGGTCGATGATCTATGCTCAGCAGGGGGAGGCGAGAGGGGAGCCGTTACACACATACTCATAGCATAGAGAAAACATACATGTATGACTCAATCTGACATGTCAATGAATCTCTACACTGTACAACACAACACAGTGTTGGAGATTAATTAAGTACATTAACTGAAGTACTAGTGTAATATTTTATGCTGCTCAATAAATCCACTACATTTTGGAAGGACGTATTTTACTATATTTATTTGTATACATTTTCAAAGCTTTTTTTGGGCGATGAGAGGGGGATGACAACAAATGTCCCAAGTTGGATTCGACCCTGGTCCTGCACTTTGGGACCTGGTCCCAATAAAACGGCCGCCACTTCAACCATTTGAGCATGCATACTTAAGTTTTTCTTAAGCCCCGCCTCCAACCTCCCTGTCTTGACTCAGTCAAATGAGGGAATAAATAACTCTGGATTCAACTTTTAGACCCTAAAGATTAAAATAAGGGCTATTAAAGTGTTCGTGTTGGGTAGTTAAATTATACAATGATTTACAGATGTCTGTTTCCCAATGTAAGTCAATGGGGAAAAGTCTTCCTGAAGAACATCCTGATTATCTGAGGTCTGCCCCAAAAGGCCTAAAAAACCTTCTCTTTCCTGCTGAAGTCATCCAGAAGTCATCTAACTAGGTTGTATCATTGCACTTTGGCATTATCTGTATTTAAAATGTATATGTTTTACTACTTACTATGTCTTTTATGAATTACTTTTTAATTATTATGTGTTACTGCCAATTTACCACTTTGATTTGCCTTTGTGTCTGACATGCTATTTAAAAAACTAACTTCAACCTCTGCAAAAACATTGCATTCACTTCATAATTTGTCCTTTCACGCTAAGGTCAAATTAAACTGGCTAACAGCGCCACCTACAGGAGAAATATGTAACCGTCCACCTTTAAAGAACAGCTGCAGTAAACTATTGCTCCTTCCTGTGCCATAGTTATGTTCCAAAGTGAAGAAGTGACAAAAACTTCTGAGAAAGGAGCGATTGTCGTGCTTTCTCTCCAAAAAAAAGACACTCACCAAGGCAGGGTAGGAAGGGTATCCGCTACATTTGGCCCAAACTAGCTTCAGGGGTTCCAGTGCAACTGTTGCAGCACTAGCGGGCATCCAGATATTGCTGTTGCCAACCTCTGTGAGAGCGAGAGCGACACATTAAAGCACAGAAACACACTTTCAAAGCCGTGCAGGGGCAAAATCAACAGGTTTTTTTTATGTAAAAGCCACGGTGAATGACAGATATTAAAATTTACCAGCCACTTTGAGCGTTTTATTAGCCAAACATGAATTTTTAGATGAGGGGAAGGGAGTCCAGCTGCTGACTGGTTACATGCCATGATGGCAGGCAGAGCGTCACCGGTCACTGCCAAAAGTCACCAAAAGTTGGCGAGTAGCTGCTGATGATTTCCAGCCCTGTGTTTGTTTACCAGGTGTCTGCAAGTTATATCAAGTTCAAACTTTTAGGGACAAATATATAAGGTCAGTGCTGCAGCTCAACAGGAACATGTTTATGGTGTTCATGAGACACTTTCAGACATTTTTAAAAAGGGCGGACATCTGGGAACACACACAACTATTTACTGTACCCTTCCAAGTTTATATACATTTTTCAAATAAGCTTTTCATGTCTTAGGTCATTTCTTCTGGCGCTAGTTTTTCATACAATGTGTTAGTCTTTTTCTTATTAAAGCAATTGTCTTCGATTACTTTCTTAGAAACCAATTCATATTTCACAGGACAAATCCGTATTAGGAATTGTGACTTAGACAGGAAGTCTGTAAATGTAATTCTAAGATGTCGCTCACAAATGAATGCAATGTCTGACCCACTGAATGCAGTCGACTCACCTGCAGCGATGCGTGCAGCTTTTGCAAAATTCCCTGTTTCGATGCAGGCGATCAACTCGCTCTTATCGTCCACAGTGTTTCTCCGGACCAAGGCGGGTTTGCCTTTCCCACATTTGGGAAGACGGAGAATAGTGCTGGAGACACAGAAAAAAGACATATATGGTATATTTGAAAGCCAAGATTTTAATTTGCAAGAATACAATGTACCGTATCTTTTAGCCACAGTTTGATTTAGATTGATGTGTTACCTGGTGCTCCCTGGCAGGCTGCTACATGAGGAGATGGAGGACTCGGAGGCGCAGCGTCGTCGTGGCTCCACGGCTCGGCTGGTTCTGCTCGACTCGTCCAGCTCTTTCTCCTCCTCCACCTCCAGAAACCCGCTAGACAAGCCTGAGAGGAGACAACGCACAACAGAATAAAAACTAATGCAAAAATTCTCAAATCTTAATGCAGTTTGTTCTCATTCAAAGGAAACTGATGTAGAAGTAAAGAAGTGTGTGTTGTTTTGATGCTGTGATGACTTGTAAGTTGTGTGATTTCAGGGTTTGTGTTTTTTACAGCTGTACTAATTTAATTAAAGCCTTGAAGAAATTTCATTTAAATTCTAACATATGTTGGCTCAAAGAAATTGTGAACATTTTAATAATAAGGCCCTTTAATGAATTAAAACAGAAATCAGTGAAATCAGCCTTTTTTTCGGCGTGTTTTTGTGCATTTTTCTTACCGGTATCCAGTCGTTTCACAGGGGCCTCTCCTTTCTCGCCTTCCTCCTCTACCTCCTCCCTGCTGTGCTTCCTCTTCTTGCTGTGGAGCAGCGTCTCCAGCCTGGGGATGACCACCGACAGGAAGGATTTGGAGCCCAGCTCTTCGACGTCATCTTCTTCTTCCTCCTCCTCCTCCTCCTCCTCCTCCTCCTCCTCCTCCTCCTCCTCCTCTTTCTGCTGCTCAGCCCTTTTTCTGTCGCCGTTCTCCTCGCCTTCGCTCCTCAGGAGCTTGCTTTGGCTGGCGGTCTTCGATTTGCGGAAGAGCACGGACGTCCGGCGGTTCACCGTGCCCGTGGGCTCTGCGAGGGTCGACGTGGCAACCACGCTCAAGTCTCCGTCCTGCAGCGAGCTGTGGAGTATGTCGTGCGAGTGTCCGTTGAGGCGCGGGGGGGAGCAGAGCAGATCTGGGAGATCCCTGTCGAACTTGAGGCGCTTGCTGTGAGGCTTCTCTTCACAATCTGAAGAAGCGTCGATTGGTTTGAGGGTTGGGGGCTCAGGGTCTGAGTTGATGTGGTGGGGGATTGAGTCGGAAGGCTCCAGTTTTGGAGGAAGAGACTTATCTCCTTCAGGGGAGAGGGAGAGAACAGTTTAGTTTTGACTATGAAGCCAACAGTAATCAAACAGGAAGTGACTTTATTATACTCCTAGCGCTCAAACAACTTGTACATGATAGGCTAAGGGGTGGGACGTCTTTTGGAGGTTGACCAATCACAACAGAGCAGGCCAACTAACCAATAAGTGCTGACTGGGCATGTAAACAGGTCACAGTAGAGATAAATACAGGATATTAACCTAAAAAATAGCATTATATGACTTCTTTAAGTAATACACATATCTATCATGTTACACTTATTATTATTTTACGCACCACAATTTGTTTCCTTTCCTAGTTCCTATTTTTGGTGCAGAGTATACATTTTTTTCTAATTGATATTGTGTATTTTCCCTTCTCTTTTATCCTCATTACTATGGAATATAATACATTTCATCACTGTAAAGGATAACCCATGCAGAGGAGCATAATGAAAAAGTTGCCATACTTTTTTGGACAAAAACAAAGATGTTATTGATACAAAGTTGAAAACAATACAATAAAAGTCGAGTCATGACAGACGCAAAAGATATGACCTATGCAATAATGCTGTTACCATCAGTGAAGTGCTGCAGGCCCAGACTTTGCCCTTGCAGAAATGCTGACACTGCACATTTTCAATGGCGTTTAGGTTTATCATAAAAGCAAAACAAGGCGCTCTTTAGCATAACACTGAGGCTCTTACAGGAATACAAAAATGAGGAAAAGGAATATTTATTCCCTTTGTCCCCCTTTAGCTCATTAAAAACCGTGAGTCTTCTCAGAGCCTATGTGCAGCATCACAGTGTGACACTAAAAACATATAACTTTATGATCTTGTTTACACATTTTAGCATCATGACTCTTGTTTGATGACCCGGACAATGTTGACTCTAAGATTTGGACTTTGTAATTAATGAAAAGGTTTGAACACATTTCAGTTCAGAAATATTGAAACTGTGTGAATTATCTCGTAAACGTAGGGTTTGTTGCTCCATATGGACAGAAAAAACCTGCAGTTGCTCCACTGGCAATGAACTCCAGGTTTTTATAAGCCATTCTCTATCGAAAGATAAAAGATATTGGTGCCAATGCTACTGAAAAACCGGATTTAACATTAACAAACAATATTTCCACTAATTATAGCATAGAAATGTAAAGGTTTAAGCGGTTTAATTATATCATAAAGATGGTTTTCTCTGACTGGATTGAAGATTTGGAAAATAAAAGGTGATTTACCAAATCCCAGGAACATCTGTAATGTGAAATGATGTTCTCTTCCAGCATAGAGAACGATAAGGTGTGCCAGAAACACCATGTGACTTGCTCTGTGATGCTTTGGATTGGGGGCTAACCCCTGACCTCTGTCTCAGGCTATTCAGGAAATGTGACCATCTTTAAAAATCAAAGAGCGTGGCGTCAAACAGAAAAATGACCAATCTAAAGCCAATCCATACGTACCCTCGTCATCTGGAAAGTGCCCATTGGGCTTGGATGTCTCCTCTTTAGGTTTACTCAACTCTGGATTGGAGGAGGTTGATGAAGCTGATGTGGAGGGGGGTGTGGAGGGGGAAGAGTGGTGGTGATGATGGTGGTGGTGGTGATGGTGGTGGTGGTGGTGGGAGGGCAGGACTCTCTTCAGGCTCATTTCATTGCGCACATCGTTGATGGTCTTTTTGAGCAGCTTTAGGCGCTTGCTACGGGAGGGGCTGGACTTCATGGCATTGGTCAGGTCAAACTTCTCCAGCAGTTGCTGCAGCTGCTTGTCCGGGGACAGATGCATCCGATTGGCTGGCACTAGTAGGCGGTCCACTGAAGGATAGAAATAAAACAATCAGACGGAGAATGAAATATGGAGTTCTGGTGGTATTGTCAATTGTGAACAGTAAGGGTGCTAACTGAGCAATGAGTCAATTGGTGAAACAGCAACCAAAGTTTTACAAACACGTCAAAGGGACTTTTCTTACCGTCCTCCCAGGAAAAGGATCTTTCTGCTTTGATTTCCGGAGCTTCCGACAGGTGCATGCCGCTTTCCGAGTCAAAGCCGATCGTCTCCACGTCTCTCCGGGCCTTCCTCAGCAGGGACCCGCCCTGGTCTCGGAGGCGAACGGCCGCCCGGTAAAAATAGGTGTCCTTCGAGTTGTATTTCATACAATTATCCACAATAAGGTTGAAGTCGTTCTCAAACTGCTCAAAGTTGTTGTAGGCCTGAGCGTCGATGCGCTGCCGCATGGTGGAGAAGTCCATCGGGTGCTTGATGTGGGAGAGGTAGTCGGGCACCTACAGGAAACAGCAGATACAATAGAATTATTTGATATTTACCTATAACACTTAAAGCAAATATCATTGTGTGTTGCATGTCTACCAAACAATCGGATCAAACAGGATTATTTTAGCATCTAAAAGAGATTCAATTGCTATTTGATTGTCAGTAAAATAACACTTCCTGCTTTTCTCTGTTTTCTGTGAGAGACTGGGATAGATAGGCTTTTTTTTCCACAAATATTAATGTATCCAGACCATAAAATGATTTAAAGGGGCCCTAGTAAAACACTACAAAACAGAGGAATCCCTAAAAAGCACAATAGGACTCTTTTAATGAACCTAGAAAACAATCATCACATCTTTTAATGAAGCAGATCTATATTTGCAGCCATTATCTAAAGGAATTCATGTCAGCACGACTGCAGTAAATCATGTTCGTCTGTTAAGGCTTATAACCTTTAGCAACACAGATATTATCCCAGACCTTTCCTGATCACTACAAAGTATTTCAACTCTTCCATGCTCAAGTAACAAAGCAGAAATGTACTAATGATCTAAAGGCCTCCTGAGGCAAAAGCAGCGCCCAACGTGGGGCTCGAACCCACGACCCTGAGATTAAGAGTCTCATGCTCTACCGACTGAGCTAGCCGGGCATGCAGTCACAGGAACCGTCACCATTTTTTGGGCGTCACCGTCTGCCTGTGGACCTCTACTCTTGAGTTACACATTCCGCTCAACAGGATGTCACATTGCTCAACACTGTCGACACCCGGAGAGGGGGGGGTGATTTATAACCAGTACTATCCAAGCATGTGACATGGACCAAGCACTTGACTGCATGTGGTGTGTTCAAATGCAACACACAGGAAGTCAAAGGTTAATAATAAGTAGTCGTGGTTTGTTTTTTTTACTTGTGGTTTGTTTTTTTTACTTGGTGTGTCAAGGCTTTTGGAAATGAACTAATATCACAATGATTTGATATTTTACAAGATCACAACCCTGTCTCTAATTTGGTTTAAGAAAACACAAAAAGAGCTTGAATTAAGTAACAGGTACATTGGCTTGCCATTATTTTAAGGCAAGTGAAACAGGTCAAACACGTGCTGTGTTGCGATACGAACCAGCAGGGTCCAGTTTAGGTCCTTATCAAACAGGAAGGCTCTGGCTGGCCATTGTCCTTAAACATATGGATTATACACCTCTTTAAAGTTAATCATAACTGCAGTTACTTTCTTCTTTTACTTACAATACAGATCTTTATCTCACAGGTCTGATTAGCTAACACAAAGTGCTGCCAGCTACAACGCTACAATTGCATACAGTAACAGTATCAGAGATAAATACACACAGATCACGACAAAAAACCCAAAAGCATTACAAGAAAAATCATTGTTTTTGTTTTTGCTTTGTTCCCATTCTTCTATAGGTTCAGTTGTTAGGGTGACTGTGTGGCATCCAACAGAAAACACAATATAAAAGTGAGGACAAACTCAAAGTGTTTACCTCGCTGAGGTCGACCGGCTGGGTGAAGATTTTGGCCTGGTCTTTTGTCTGGAGTTGGTCCAATAGCGCTTTGAGCAGAATACTGAAGGGACACAACTGGATCTCTAGAAGGCTCTCCTGCAGTTTAAGCTACGAAACAGCACAGAGGGAAACCGTTAGAAGGGTTTTCATTTACTGTACAGATTGTGAACAGAACACAAGTGAAGTCACAGTCCTACCTCCTCCCTCTTCATCTTCTCCCTCTTGCGGATCAGCTCCAGCAGCAGCCGCGCTCTCTCCAGGTCGTGTCTGAGACGATGCCACTCCTTCAACTGCTCCTTCAGCGCCCGGCTCTCCTCCTCATTCTGCTTCTGCAAATTACAATAGAAATACAGACATCAATAGGATCAATAGCTTTCAACTTGAATAACAGCTGAGGCTCCATTTCTTTACGGCAAACGGCTACATATTTATCATAAGCAAGAAGACACGCAGCACTGTCAGACACCTTGTTGAAAAGCATGCACGTTTCTAAAAACTACAGGTAGGAAAAAAGCAGACTGAAAGCCTCCTGCGTTTGACTGACAGATAAACAAACCGGTTGCGCATTCTTCTGGGACTGCATGCTCGTCTGAAGGCGTCTGATGAGGGGGAACCCGTTCCTGGATTGCCGCTTTAGTGTCCAGTAATTTAGGACCAGTTCCACAAAAGCTTTTTTCTTCTGAACAGACACCTGGTTGAGAATGGTTTGTAACCTAAAAAGGCCAGGAAGATAGGTATTAGAAGCAACCAACATCCAACACACCTCAAAAGGCTTCTTGCTGGATTATGCAAGACAGGCCAAGAATAATACAGCGGCAGGTTACACGTGGTTGCGGTTTGAATATTAACAGTTAATCAACAGCCACAAACAAGCTTCAACCTGAATTTGACTGACGATGCAAGAGCATGCCAGCTGAAGCTTCTATTTGGGAATGCAAACTCGTGCTCAAACCCCGCAACAGACAGTGTTTGTATATCAACAGCAGAATGTCCTATCAGTGTCATTGAGAAAGATCCCTATACAACCACTCCAGCACATGGCACCACCTAAAACACAACATTACACCCATCAGTAAAGGGGCTCTTTTTCAGGTTTATATTGCATTTTGTGCTGTGATATGTTTACATGCTTAAATTATCATACTGCCTGTGCTGCATCACCTCTTCTAACCCTCTGTCTGAAACCAGAGCCCAGTCTGCTCTGACTGGTATGCTGGCCAGGTCTGTTTGATTAGTAAACCGCTTAGAGATGTACCGCCCCGGAAAAAAAAAACCTATATAATACACTACAGGAAAGGGAAGACCCCAAAAAGAATGACAGGGCCCCTTTAATACCACTTTGAAGCACACCTGTGAGCAGGAAACGTAGGCACAGCAGCAGGTGTCACAGCTTCACTCTCAGCTTCAGGTTCAGGCTCAGGCTTTTTGCTCTTACTCTTCTTCTTTCCTTTAGACGGTCCTTTCCCAGAGCCTCTCCCTTTGTCCACTTGCTTACATAGTCCATTCTTGGGTTTGGCCTCATTGTAGATTGTGAGAGGCCTCCTCACACACCCGTTTGGTGTGTGCGCTCCACAGTACGCCGTCTTCTTGACAGAAAACGTGGGCTCCCCAGTGTCCGTGACCTCCTTGATTGGCTCCATTTTCATAAAGAGGCCAGCCTTTTGGGCGCAGCTGACGTGGAAGGCGGTGTAACAGTTGGCTTTGTGGCACTGGATGCACGCCCCAACACCTTTCTCCTTGCAGAGGTAGCAGGTGAGCTTCCAGCGGGCTGGAGGAATGTGGCTGACACCGTCTATGGGTTCGATGAAGGTGGTGTTGGAGAAGCCGACCTCGGGGACCCAGAGGGCGCACACCACGTGGCCCCAGCGGTCATCTACTGTCTTTTTCATTGCACCCCCCTTATTAGGACAGAGGATACAGTCTGAAGGCTGGGTGGGAACCTGAAGGCAGTGTCTGCAAAGCCACTGGCCCTCTGGAATGTAGGGCACACCGTAACATTCCTGGTGCACGGCCACATTGCACATGTCACAAAAGAGGATAGCGTTGCTGTTGTGACACTCTCCGTCCATACAGATGCAGCAGACGGCGTCCTCGTCGATGGGAGCGTGCTTTTCACTGCCTTGGTCCAAACTCTCCAAGTGCAACTCTTTCTCAAAGCGGTCGACAAGAAACTCAAAGACGTTGTGAGAGACCTGACTGACCCCTTCGTTCCTCCGTTTCTCATTCACCAAATCCAGCCAGGCATAATCCTCCTCGTCCATGTCGTACTCCGTGTCCTCGTCCAGCTCTTCCTCCGTCTTCTCCGTGTATTTGTAAAAGGCAGAAGAGCGCTTAGGAACAGCTGGGAGATTATATTCCACAGTACGAAATTTAGGCTCATTGAGTTTTGGACCAGTATTACCAGCAGCCTGATGTCCACCTCCCTGTCCAGGACCGGTGATGCCCAGCGCAGCGTTCCGCTTCTCCTGGTTGTTTTTTAATCTGACAGACCTCAGGAGGACCTGCTGCGGTTTTTCAGCATTCTCCTTATTGCTGGTGCACTCCATCATCTCCTGCACCATGGGGTCATCATCTGAGATCACGTCCAGCTGGTCGTATATGCTGATTCGGTGGAGGCGGCCATCGAGATCGAACTCCACCATGCTCTGCGCCTGGGCGTACGTCAGGATCTGCTTGTTGGGGGAAGGCTTTATGGGAGACGGCGGCCTCTGCGGCACCGCAACCCGGTGCTGCCGAGCTTTCTTCTTCATCTTGGCGCTCCGTGTTGCTGTGAAGACAGGATTGGGGAGATGTGGTTAGATAGCTGCACATATTTCATTGAGAAATTTGAAAAAGGTAGTGCATTTTATCAAGGAGCTCATAAAATAAGAACCATGATATTTTACTAATGAAGTATTCTGGGTTTAATGATCTTATTTATTTGACATACACCTATAAAACATTCTAAACAGTCTTAAAATCTTTAATTTTTTTTTAATATAGGCTTTCCATCAGCACAAAATAAGGCTATAAATGATATTGGGTGACCCTACAAGTAAACCAACAAATAAACAAGAAAAAATACATTATACACTCACATTAAACCTCATTGCAGGGAAATATTTTAAACTAAGAGATACAGTATTCTCATTTAATCCAAAGCCTTCTGGACCATATCACAGGAAAGGGGAAACGGGTTTTGGGTGTTTTTTTAATGCATTATACTTAAAGGTTAGCGGCTGACTAATAGAACAGAAGTCAATGCTATAAAAAGTTCAGCCTAAAGCTGCAGGGACCTTATGTTGTTATCTGTAACGCTAGTAGACAGCTGTACGTTACACTTTTGTCAATGAGCTGAGGCATTTAAACGCGGTGGGAGGCGGCCGCACAGGGCACTTTAAACATAACTGCACAGGAGTTAGCGCTTGCCCATTTGGTGCAGAGAGGAAACTGCCTTTACACTAACGCCTCACAAAGTAGCCAAGTTGCTAACAATAACATTAGCTATCCTGCTAACTAGCAATAGGAGCTAGCCACCAGGCAAATGGCGTCAAACAAAACAAGAGACCTTTAAAACGTCTCTTAATTCACGTCGAGTGTGTGACATAAAACATATTTTGCACGTGCACTGAATGCTTTGTAGTCGATACAACACACAGCACAGAAAAGCACATAAAGCAGAAGAACATACCTCGGATTCACGAACAGTTTTGCTAGTTGAGGAAGACGGTAGCTAGCCAGCAGCCTTACAAAGCAATGGCGATACGGCCTGCTAAGTGGCTGTAATTCCGTACACAGTGTTCTCATCCAACGATACTGGGGTTGCTATTAAAATAAGAAATAAGCCTGCTTGGTGCCTGAGGAGTTTCGGTATTCAGTGCAACAGAGAACACACAATTAGTTGCTTTGTGGACCATTCATAGGCTAGAGAAACTCGCTAGCCACAGGAGCAAATAGCAGCAACACGGACGTCTCATCCCCCAACACAACAATGCGTTTCACCAGACAACTCCCACCCGCACGCAATACTCTACGTGTGACGCTGGAGGTCATGTTGGTGGTGACTCGTAAATTTCACACAAAAGCCCATCTGTCACACGATCAATGCATTGCCTTGTGTCGATCCTTGCTATAGCTATACACAGACAAAGCAAAGCATAACACTGTGTAAGTAAAGCTCTGTGTGTGTGTGTGTGTGTGTGTGTGTGTGTGTGTGTGTGTGTGTGTGTGTGTGTGTGTGTGTGTGTGTGTGTGTGTGTGTGTGTGTGTGTGTGTGTGTGTGTGTGTGTGTGTGTGTGTGTGTGGCTCTGTAAAATAATATCCAGTTAATATGACTTTCCAGCTGGTATCAGTCATGCAACCAGCAATTGATTCAGCACTTCTCCTCTAGTCTCACAGAGGACAGTCATGAGGGCACAGGCAGCTAAACAAACAGAACCTGTCTTTGCCCCACCCTTGTGACCAGCTTTCCCACAGCTCTATCCCAGAAAGTCATTTCGGTTTGGATCAGTTACCATATTTGTGTCCTAAAATCTCATGTATTTACTGTGTGGAGTGTATATATTTACTCATGTGTTCCCATTTTAACAGCGAAATCGTTGAATGTAATTTGTTCATTGAGCAGTAATTATATCATAGTATCAATCGTCCGTATGTGGACAATTTAGGGTCTTTATATTTTTCAAAAAGTAATTTAATTGGGCTACCTTTAATTTAGAAACTTTACCAAGCACTACATTGCTTAGGAATCAACAACACTGCATTTTTGTCATTATTTTCTATATGCATGTTTTATTATTTCATCACATATGACTATAAAATGTTTGAAATGTTAATAAGTTCACCATTTATAATAATAATAAAAATAATACACTATTTATATAGCACCTTTCATGCAAGATGCAAGTGCTTAACAGAGTAAGAAAAGATGCATACAAATAATAATGAGTGAAAAATAAAGTGATTACATAATTAAATACAAGTCTCTTCGCTTCAATTAATTGATAAATACTAAAAGCCACTTAATGTGTCATTTTAATATTTAATAATGTACCTTAATGAGTTGTTGAATTAGGAAAATGTTTTAATTTATATATTGTAATTATTATATTTTTTCTATTCAAGAAGATCAGGGGTAGACATAATAAAGTAACAAAAAATCACATAAAATCAAAAAGAAAAATAGTTGTGTTAATACGACAATAGTTTTGATAGCCTTTTTATTCAAGAGGTTTTGAATAGTGCTACTATATTGTTTAAAATGACTGATAAAAAATGTGTTATGTGACAAATAGCTGAAATACATGACCCCCCCCACCCCACCCCCCACTTCGCCCAGTGACATCACTAAACATGTTCCTTCCGTCCGACGCTGTGTGGAGCTGCTCCGGCCGAACGTGAACTGCTAGCAACCAGGAGACAAAAGCAACAAAGTGAACCCCCCCTCCGGATCAATCAAATGTGTCATATTTAACTGTTTAACAGCTGAAACCTGGTGATCACACCGATCATACTTCACAGTGAGTATACTGACAGCGTTGTACATGTGCGAGGAGGGTTTAAAGCGTGCAGGACGTCGTGGTGAGAGCTGGTCTGATTCGGATCCCGTGTGGTTCGTGTGTTGCTGGGTTCTGCCTCGCCAGGTTAGCTAGTGTGTCCTGTGTGTGGCCTAGCTGGCAGCTAACCAGCTAGCAGACGTGGTGTGGTCCGAACTGTACTTAACGTGTCCTTACAACGTTAATAGGACACTTATAGGAGTTTTTTGTCTGGTTTTTGTTGTCTTACAAACCCATGTGACAGAAGTGCTGAGCCCGTGTGTTGTTTTTGTGTGTTTATTAGCCTTGTAGCTAAGTGGGTTAGCACCAAGATAGCCACCGTGGTGTTTACTGGTGATGTAGCTTAAGCTAACTGTGTTTGGTTATAAAGGTTTATTAGCATTAGGGTCGCACACGTTTCAGGATTTATGTTAGCTGTGGTTCAATGAGAGCTAATGGAAAGCCGGTGTGTAGGCTAGAAAACCATTTACAACTTGATGTGTAATGTAAAGATGAAAGTCAGCGTTGGCTATTTTCTACTGTCCTCTCGTATCTTCCTGACTAGACGAGCACTTAAAGCCAAACCCGGAAAACTGCCTGTTACTAGGAAGCGGACACTTTTTTTGGAAAATGCCCTTTTAAATCCAATCATTTTATTAACCAGGGATTTAGTTGTTTATGCTCGTGTCATTCATGGTGATTTGGGATTATTTATAATCGTTTATTGACTGCATTTGTGTAATACTTGTTTACTTGGCGAATGTTAATACTTACTTGTGTCAAATTTACATTCAAGGCAAAGTGAGGCACTGGTTGTTCACAACCACATGTGACCTGTGGTGCACCTGATCAAGGTACAGAGAGATTTGTTAACAAAGTACACATCAGTTACCAGTTTATTATGTCCACTTAACCAAAACTGATGCAGTCTTGTGCAACACTTTTATTAGGAATCCATTGTAGATTGTGGTGTTGTTAAAACCGGATTGCTTTATATTGAGGTGTTTTTATAAACATTCATTTTAAAAAAATTGAGCTATACAATCTATTAAAAACATCTTTCTAATACAGTTTTAACAAGAGTATTCCAACCTTTGTTAAGGCTATGTGTACTTTTGGATTGTTTTGATGGTATTATGTTAAGCTAATACGCTGACACAATAGCAATTAAACATGACTTTGGTAGACTTCAATTTATGGATTGATATTTGTCATATTTAGGATTATGTACGTATCAGTGTGGTGCTTAAAATGCATTTATTGTCTTAATTAATAAGATAATTATGTCGTGTAAAATTGAGACGACTACAAATGTGGCTCGCAAGTTTCTTTTTACAACCAGATATACTGCATAGCTGTTTTGGGTCATTCATTCCTGAAGATGTGCTATCAGCTGCTAGAGTGGTTTAGAGTTGAAGATTCTCAGTTGTGCATAGGTTAGCTATGCCATGGAAAGTTATGCATGAAACGTGATAAGAAATAAGTTGCTGTTGTTAGATAAAAACTGAACACTCTACAATTCTACAGATAAATACATATTCCTGTGCTGAGGGACGGCAACAGAGATGATTAGACTTGTGAGGAAGAGTCAGTACCGTCTGTTATAATTCAGAAGGCTGCGTGAATTGCTCAACCGGTTTGTGGAAGTAGCTTGGAAGAGGTGTTTCTGATCTTGATAGCATTTTTTATTTTTATTTGAATTAAGTTGGCTTTGAGCCAAAACCTGAAAGGCTCATGAAGGTGTGGGACCTACAAGTTTATTAACATGTGCAGGTTGTAGTGCCTTGTAGCCTCTCAGCAGCTGCATAACACTTGTCAACCTCAAATATTTCCATGTTTATTGGCACAGCATTGCTTTCAAGGGAAAATCAAAAAGGTCAATAAAAGATGCGTTTTATGGAACGTGATTTTTGGAGTAGGAGCTGTTGCTGTTATTGCACCACACCATAGCAGCTGAGCCTTGTATGATTGGCCTGTTTAAATGTATTAAGAACTTAGAGGAAAGTAAAAGGACATTTATTTTTGTGTTATGCAGAATATCTTTATTACCTGTTTAGTCTTCTTACTTGAGACCACACTTTGGTAATAGTTTTTTTGTTATCTTTCCCTCTCTCTAGGCGATGTGTGGAGTGATGGGACTACTTCAGTCATAAATGGAGAGGGACATGCAGGCACCCTGTGTCCCGGTCAGCCAAACACTCATAACAACATCGGCTTGAGAGCTGCAGTATCGATGACTACACCTGAAAAAAGTGACTACATTTGACAAAGCAGACCTGACTGTTCTACAAAAAACCCTTGGGCTGCTGCCATGGATGGGGAGGAAGAGGTGTCTCACATAAGTGAGGAGGTGCTCAGTGAACCCAATGGCACCACAGAAAGCAAAAAGAGAGAGGCCAAAGGGACCTGCCTGAAAATTGAAGGCCAGGATGGCTACGTGTTCAAGTCCTACAGCATCAAACCTCATGAGGCTGCGGATGCAAAGTCACCTGAGAGCCCCTTAACAACACTGGATAAAGACCCTCCACATTCTCCCCCTTTATCTCCTCAGGATGACACACTGTTGGAGTCAGACAAAGCAAGTGAGACTGATCCAGCTTCTCCCACTCTTTCAAACAAATGCCTAAACACTGATACTGAGGGGAATGCGGAGAAGGAAAATTGTGAAAATGGGAATGAAGCAAGTCAGCATATCAAAGAGGAGATCGGGGACGCAAATGGAATGGAGGAGGAAACCCAGGATGATGAAAGGCTAGGATTCGGTAGCTCTGTTGGTCCTTTTGTAACTAGAGATGGTGATGATTACAGTAATTTACTAAGTGGATACACAAGCACCCTTTATGATGTTGCCATGGACGCTGTCACTCAGAGCCTTCTGTCGTCTATGAGGAGCAATAACAACCCTAGGAAGAAATCCCCTGCTTGGAATCATTTTTGCATATCACCACGAGACAGTACCAAAGCAATCTGTTTATACTGCATGAAAGAGTTCAGTCGGGGCAAGAACGAGAAAGACCTCAGCACGAGTTGTTTAATGAGGCACGTGCGAAGGGCTCACCCCACTGTGCTTTTACAGGACGGAGCAGATGCGTCCTCAAATAATCTCACCAGCTCCCTAACCTCCTCTTTGATACCCCCATCCCCAAACTCACCAAAAAACGGAGACTTGACAAATTCTTCTGCCTCAAAGAACACTTCACCGTCCACCTCCTCAGCTGATAACTCAGACCTGTCATCCAAAGAAGTGTTACCCAAAGTCGAACCAAAACTAGAACCGTTTGCCAACACTGATACCATTTTTAGCTCGCTCTCATCCTCACATTCCAATGACAACAACCTTGAAGATATGTCCGACAGTGGGCCTGATCGCCTCCCCGGGACCCCAAAAAGCTCAAGTTCCCGCCGGAGATCAGCAGTATGGAAACACTTCTACCTGTCGCCTGCTGACAATTCCAAAGCAGTGTGCATCCATTGCATGAATGAATTCAGTCGGGGGAAAAATGGGAAGGATCTAGGGACAAGCTGTCTTATCCGTCACATGTGGAGGGCCCACAAAGAGGTTGTCATTGAGGAAAATGGACAGGGCAATCACATTCCCCCACCCTATACAAACCCACCGTCACTACTGTCCCGCACACAACTACAGGATACCCTGGACATAAAAAAAGAATCACCCCTTCTTCCATCCTCCCCAGAAAACATATCAGATGAATTACCCCAAAGCATGGATGAAACGATGGACATAAAAGAGGAATCGGATGAGGTGATGAATCTTTCAGGGCAGGAGTCTTCTCTCAATCTCTTCTTCAAAACTCAGGAGGAGGAAACACCCCTAACTTCCTCACCATGTGACCTCTCTGAGGGCCCCAGTCTCAATCAGGATCATTCGGTTTTTCAGCAAAACAAGAAGATCATGAAACGGGTGAAATCAGAAGTGTGGCACCATTTTATAGTGTCACCAGTTGACCAGTTGAAAGCACTGTGCCGTTACTGTCCATGCGTCATCAGCCGGGGGAAACGGGGCGACTTTGGTACAAGTTGTCTGATGAGGCACCTAATGAGACGCCACCCAGACGTTCTCAAAAACCAAAAAAGCACAGATGAGAAGGATTCCTCTCCTCATCCCTACTCTAATCTCACAACGACTGACGCAGTTTCAACCAAAGAAACTGAGAAGCCCGCCAGTGAGAAAAAGCCACAAACACTGCCCGTTTTCAGTAAAAAGACATCAAAACTGTGGAACCATTTCTCCATTTCAACTGCTGACCCCACAAAGGTGATTTGTTTGCACTGTGGCCGCACAATTAGCAGAGGCAAAAAGACTACTAACCTCGGCACGAGCTGCCTCTTCAGGCACATGCAAAGGTTTCATGGACATATTCTTGAAAGTAAAAATGCTATCTCAGGTGATGTGCCGTCTGCTGAAATAAATGTCAAACAAGAGCTCATGGACACTTCTGTTTATGAAACGGAACAGAACCTCGAAAGGTTTGATGAACACCACCCGGTTGCCAAAAAAATCACCAAACTTATCGCAGAAATGCTCGCACTGGATCTTCAGCCATCAGCCATGGTGGAGAATGCTGGACTAAACAGACTACTAGAGTACCTCCAGCCTCAGTATTCTCTACCAACTTCTTCTTACTTTACCAGCACTGCCATACCAGACATGTACGAAAGGGTGAAGGACGTTGTGCTGACCCACCTGAAAGAGGCCGAAGGTGGTGTTGTCCACTTTACAACTAGTATTTGGGTCAGCAGCCAGACACGGGAATACCTGACCCTCACTGCCCACTGGGCGACTTACGAGTCAAGCGTCAGACCGCAGGGTCAGGACTTCCACTGCTCGGCTCTCCTAAGTGTCTCCCAAATAGACTGTGATCAAGATATGCATGACATCCCAAAGCAGCTGGAGTATCTGTGGGATTCTTGGGTCACCTCATCAGGGCTGAAAAAGGGGTTCACTGTAACAGATAATAACACCATCAGAAACACCTTGGAGGACCATGGACATGTCTCCATGCAGTGTTTCGGACACACGATTGACCTCATTGTTAGCGAAGCCATAAAGAGTCAGAGAATGGTTCAGAACCTTCTGAGTATCGCACGGAAGATCTGTGAGCGTGTGCACCGCTCGGCAAAGGCCAAGGAGAAGCTGGCCGAGCTGCAGAGGCTCCACCTGCTGCCAGAGAACCAACTAATTCAGGACGTTCCTTCCAAATGGAGGACTTCCTTTTTCATGCTGGAGCGACTTGTGGAGCAGAAGAAAGCCATCGACGAGATGTCGATCGAGTGCAATTTCAGGGAAATGATCAGCTGCGATCAGTGGGAGGTGATGCTGTCGGTCTGCAATGCACTGAAACCTTTCGAGGTGGCCTGCAGGGAGATGAGCAACCGCACTGCCACTCTGGGACAAGTGATACCACTCGTCCACATCCTCAATAGAAAGATAGACCTGCTGTTTGACGAAACGGTGGGCATAGACAACATGCTAATGTCTCTAAAGGAAGCCATGGTGTCCAAAATGTCCACAACACTGCACGACCCACGATACACCTGGGCGACCATGCTGGACCCACGATACAAGACTTCGTTGTTCACAGAGGAAGAAGCAGAGCAATGTAAACAAGATCTGATCGGCGAGCTGGACACATCCTCTTCTACCTCAGTCGGGGGAAAGCCTCTGCTGCAAAACGGCTGCAACGAGGCCCCGATTTCAGCCAACTCCCCCCACCAAAACAAGGACAACCTCTGGTCTCTAATGGCGGACATCCGACAGAAGATCAAACACGAGGAGAAGCCAAAGTCCTCCGAGCTGGCAGTGCTGGAGTACCTTGAAGAAGACATACTCGATCAAAGCTGTGACCCCCTCGACTATTGGAACCTGAAAAAGTTCCTGTGGCCCGAGCTTGCCAAAGTAGCCGCCCGTTACGTGGGCTGCCCCCCCAGCATCGTCCCATCAGAGACACTGTTCAGCACCGCTAGTGTCAACTGTGCCCTAAATCAGCCCAGGCCTTTACTGGAAAACATGGAGGGGTTGCTGTTCCTCAAAGTCAACCTCCCTCTGATTTATTTTCAGTACTGATTATCGTCGAGCATTAACTTGAAAACCCTTTATCAAGGACCAAGTTGCATAGCTGTGAAAGGGTTTGTTTTTTCCTGTTGGGCTTAATGTAAAATATCAATTTATACACTGATTAATTCTCACTGCAATGGCCAGATTTTGAGGTTTTATTTTATTCTGTGTACTACTGTTAAAACACTTTTGTGATGAAAAGTCTCAGTGAAAAGTGTATCAGGGAGGGAGGGTTTTTCTAGCTATAGGGGTTGGTGATGATGATGATGATGTGTGTGTGCGTGTGCGTGCGTGTGCTTGTAAATCAATGTTTTTTTCGTTTTCTGCGTCTACTCTCTCCTTGTGCCTTATCCAAAACTACTTCAGGTCAAAATGCTGTAAATATTTGTGTTAAATTACTCTGGTCACGTCAGGATGCTTTTTTGATTACTGTGTATTAAAGATAGATGCGGTGTTGTTTTCTGATTTGAAAACATGGCCCGAAAATAAATGCTGTGACTGAAAGATGTTTAAGTTAATGTTATTTAATTTTCATTGTGAATTTGTGGCTCATGGTACTGTCGTTTAGAAATAGATTTGTTTTTTTTTTACTTGAACCGTTTTGTTTCTTTTAAGATCATGTATAATATTGCTGTATTCTCAGAATAAGATGTTTGTTTGAAATACACGATGGGTCTCTTAAGCACAATTTAAGTTTATGTCCAGGGGATTAAATTATGGGTTTATTATTAAGTAAAACAATGTACTGTACATTTTTATATCAAATGACTTCTGATCCTAATTTGATAAATGTTTTAGCATTGAGACTGGAACCATGAACATTTTGTGGTCATTTTTAAATAAAGGTTTTCCTTATGCAAAATCGCAGGTGTATTTCTTTGGTTAGGAATAAGATGTAGTTAAATGTACAGAGTCATTCAATTAATGTGCAATTTAGGAATTTACTCAGCTTTATTTATCTATAAAATCTATCAATAAGGGGCGGTGGTGGCGAAGTCCATAGGGGCTTGGCCTGGGAACTGGAAGGTCACCAGTTCAAGTGCCCCGAAAGACCAAGTGCCACCGTGGTGTCCCTGAGCAAGACACTGGTTACCTACACTGCTCCCCGGGCGCCGTACATAATGGCAGCCCACTGCTTCTAACACTAGGATGGGTCAAATGCAGAGACCGCATTTCGTTGTCCTAGTACTTGTACTCTGTGCAATGACAATAAAGTTGAATCTTTCATCTTTCTTTCAATATACAAATAACAGCCCACGGTAAAAAAATGTGTCTGAAGTTAAATTTTCTTGAATAATTTTCTCTCTTTATGAGAAATTAAATGAATTACACAACAGCAAGACTATTTAGACATTAAAGCATATGTAAGACAGTGTAGTGCAACATTTGTCTACATATAACCTTTGAGAACACTTTTTTGGTCACGTTTACTTCTATGTCTTTGGTGTTTAGATACCAAGTCACTGTTTTAGTCATCCGATTGCAGGCGTTCTCTCCATGAGCACAGTTCTTCTCTCTAACCGCACGCTGACAAGTGGGAAGTGAAACAAGTTGAAGGCAATGTTGCTGTAACCTTCAATGAAGGTCAGAGGCTGGTGTGTGTTCTGGAGTTGCTGTATTTTGGTGACATTAGCCTCCATCAGAAGGTGTGTGTACATTTTGATGTCAGGATGTGTGAGGCTCAGGTCCTCACGTTTGTCATATCTGTTAAAAGAAACGGGGGTGAGTGCATTACAGAGGGTATATTGGGTTCGTTATTGTTGACCAATGTGAGTTGCAAGTGAGAAACTCTCACCTCCAGTTTCTGTTCTGCTCTAAGAAGCGAGAGACTCCAGTTTCAGCAGCATAGGCGTCGATGTGAACAAAGACATCTGAGGGGACAACACAAGGTTTAACGCATGTTTTCAATGAGTATGTTAGTTAACAGCGACCATGGTTACAGAAAAGTAAAAACGCCAGGATTGTTTTGTCTCATACGCAATTACTGAAGTGTATCACAGTAATATGAAAAAAAGACTCCTCCATTAAATAGTAGCAAGGAGTGAATTGTAAAAGTACTCTGATTCAAGAGTCCTGCATTCAATATACAGAAGAACCAAAAGTACAAGTACTTGTTCTTACAATTACAGTTATGACCCATCTCAGAATAAAGCATATTTAATAATGACATCATATTTATTGGCGCATTAGTGTGGAGTTTATTATGTTTACTGCCGATGGATATTTGAAATTATGTAATTAGTTATTTGATCATCTACAATACTTGCTTCATTTAAATGCAGTGGATTTAAAAGTACAACATTGATTTCCAGAATGTAGCGGAGTAGAACTACTAAGGGAATGTTGTACAGTACTTGAGTAAATGTGCTTTATTACGTTCCACTACTGGTTTAATGTGAACGTTATTTCATTCATTTTAGGTTAAATACTTAAAAACGTCATTGAGTCATTAGCCCTTCTTTAATGTGGAGTCAATTAATAGTGTTATAGAAACAAGCCCTGGAATTCAAATGTGCTGAAAGTGATTCTAACCTGCGGTGCCTGGCAACAACCTGTGTAGTTCCTGCAGCGCTCGGCCCCCTGGGTAGTTGTGGTGGGAAACGTAAAGGCTTAAGCCAGAGTAGGCTGCGTTGCTCAACAGCTGGCCGACCACAACTGCAGAGCCCAGTTTATACATCCAGGACTTCTGGTAGTTGCACAAGCTGACGCACGAAAGGAAAAAAGAGGTGAGCAATCGCTTTTGAAACTTTCAAATAAAAACATACCACATATTTATTATCATACTATTCACACGGTTCAGCAGAACAAAATGACATCGCATACAGCTCACAAATGTCATAAAATATACCCAAAAAGTAAAAAACTCATGTTACCGTCCTGAACACAAATCATAGGCCGAGTTCATTTTTGATAAATACAAAAAACAGACCTAAAATAAATAGTTCCTAACCTAAAAATAAATAACAAGAAATTGGAATGCCCATATAATGAAACTAAAATTGCACATATAGGTTAAAGCATATGGAATCCATCAGGCACTGCTGTTGGTTGATTCATGTCCTGCACTGCTTTATGGAAGTATGTAATATGCAGTGTTGGGCAAGTTACTTCCAAAATGTAATACAGTACATATATTTATTACTGTCTTTTTAAGTAATAAGTTACATTACATTATTTCTGTCTCTGATATGTAATGCGTTACACTACTTTTGCGTTACTTTGACCAAAATAACCGCAACAGTATGGCTTTAAATGCTAAAATGTAGTTTATTGCAGCTCATTAATTAAAGCTATCTATCTGGCAGTAGATGCTGAAAATTAGGAAAAGAGCTAGAAATTAAACTCAGGCTCCGTTTAAGTGGGCTAAATAATATTTGATACCGGTATCATTACGTCTCTGTGTGTTATTAATAACATGTTAGTGGAGCCTCTGCACGGCCCTGTGACCTGCTGTATATGAACGAGTCTCTATGGCAACGTTAGCTCACCTTGTCATTGGTGTGTTAACGGGGATTTGGCTGACAAGCTTTCTAAAAGCCGGCGATTCCACAGAGGACAGAGGCTGCATATCTTTAACACTCCTCCACGAGTGTCTGAACTTGCTTCGGCCTGCGTGCACTCCTGTCTTTTTCCTTTCTTTTCTCCGAGCCTGCAGCTCTGCATTGCGAATCTGTTTCTGCAGCCCTCTTAATCAACAGTAAACAGGCTTACTGAGTTACTATTCTACCCGCACAATTATTTCACTGGTGTCGGAATGTCTCGCGATGTTTGTGATTTCTTAGAAACTAAACACCACATCATTTTGGGTTAAAATGTGTTGTAGCTGCGTCACTGAGAATTGTAACAGGTATTATATTACCCAAATTTCAGAAGTAATGCGTTATATTACTGCGTTACAGCAAAAAGGAATACATTACTGTAACTCCGTTACTTTTATAACGCGTTACACCCAACACTGGTAATATGTTTGGACTTACATGAAGGAGCAGCCTCGGGCAGCCACCAGGCTGAGCACGGGGAAAGTATATATGATGAAGCGCAGCTCCTTGTGGGGCAGCAGCGAGTAGATGAGGATGAAGCCGACAGTGGGAAGCAGCAGTAACCTCATCCGCCTGTCGAGGAGGCCGAGGGGGACGAAGAGCAGCGTGCAGCCCAGGGCACGGGGCACGGCAGAGTAAAAGTACCACAGAAAGGGAGAAGTTTACTGGGGAGAGGAGTCAAGGAGATCACTCTTTTCAGTGGCAGTTAGTTAAGAAAACGGTAATCCACACACATTGTACTCGAGTTCATCAAAGGATATTCCCCAGTCGGAACTTTTGTTGAGAATAGTGTTGTACCACAAAACCTGACCTTCAGGCCACAACATCTTCCTCCAAAAGAAAGAGTCAATAGCCACAGTCAGAGCTGAAAAAACAAAAGGATCACATCATTATTCCATATTTATTTTAGATCAGTGCAGGATTTGTTCATAAAACATGGAAGTTAGTTGTCATTTTTGCACTTCTAGTTCCCTTGCATCAAAGTCAATTGATTTTGGTCTATTGTTTTTTGGTTAATGCCTGAAGAAGGATATATATTGGTGGTCAACACAAGCTTAGGATTTTTGAATGATCTCTTCCACAACATATACAAATATGTCATCCCTGCAGCACTCTCTGCTGTACTTGCCCAGTGACAGGATCCCAGCAGGAACTGCGTAGTACAGCAGCTGCAGCAGACCCAGCTTCCTGCTCAACAGTGATATCAGTAACATGAGACCCAGGAAGATGCAGAGCTCTGACCGGAACACGATGATGACTAAAGCTGAGAGGCTGATGAACCGGCCTGTATTTCTGAGCCATCCAACATGTGAACGCTACCAGAACTGAGGACAGAAGAAATGCACCGTCATCATGTCGATTCACTCACTTATTCAGGGAAATTAATCAAAAGAAGTTGGATTATGAAGATGTACACCAAGGTATCTTACCTATTGGCAGTGCAAATACATTAGGCAGAGTCCTGGTGCTGTAGAACATGAGGTGAAACTGAGAAGCACACATCAGACAGAAGAGCCCTGCAACTGTGGAGCCAAACTGCTTCCTCACCTCCTTCTGCATGTGCCATAGTGCACCGACTACACACACTCCCAGGGACGCTCGGACTGCACAGAACACATAGAGACATTTGTTTAAAATCAAATATGTAGAATAGAAGAAACGGAACACTGAGTTATTAGGAAGTTACCCATCAGCTGTGTGTAAAATTTGGGTGAATCAAGCAGAGAGGATAGGAACACAGCAGGGGAGCAGAGCACGGAGAGAAACAGGGGGCCGAGGAACGTCCGTGGAACCACGCCTGGGAACTCATGATGGTCATACTGAAAGACAGCACAGGCTCTGCTTTATAACACTTATACAGGCAGAACTTAAAACAGTTGATCTCGAGCACAAAACAATCTCAAGTTCTTTCGCTATCCTTGAATGTTAGATGTGAACATTTTTTTTTAAATTTGGCATCACAATTTTATCTTCTAATGAAAAGCATCATGATTGAAAGATCCAAAACAGCTTATAAATTAATCTTAAAATAAAAATACTCTGATATTAACTCTGTTTTTAAATATTGAGTAGATACTTATTTTATAATATGCTATTTGTATTGAGACAAACGTTTGTTTCCAATATGAAATGTAGCTTATTTTTTACTTTATATGGCCATGGCTATTTTAAAGTAGTACTATGACATGTTTATGTATATTAGTAATAGGAATATTTACTTTTATCATGGCTTTGTATTGCATTAAGTGTGAATTTATAACAAATCAAATCAATGTTTACTTTTTGGGTCTGTTATGGAATTTATCCAACATTCATACAAAACATTTAAAATGAACCTCTAAAATACATACTATACTGTGTTGTCGGTGTGTTTTGTGTTACGTATTCACAAACGTTTGACACTATGTCATATAATAACAATGCTTTAATTCACTGATGCTGTGCATGGTTAGCTTGTTAGCACACCTAATACCAGCATCTATAACAGCTTGCTTACCTTCTCAAAGTTAAGTCTGTGATACAGAATGTCGTGCGCCGCTTGTAAATTAAAGCTCTCCTCAACCTTAGTGAACGGACAAATAAATAAATGCAAAAGAGTCACAGTTAATAATAAAAACAGCAGAGGTAGCCCTAAAACATTCCTCTTTTCAGCCATGACAGCTGAACGGTTTTCATCACTTCCGGTCAATACAGGAAGCGAACTACAAAATATGTTTACATTGTGCTTAAAGTATTAACTTTTTTCTGTAGTATTTGGATGAAGACATTGTTTAAAAAATACAATCTTAAAAGACAACCGATAGAGAAAAAAAAAACCGTATTAATTTACTACTAATATTCCCGAATTGTACATGTGGGGAGCTAGTTGTCCCGCGCGTGGCGGCTTGTGATTGGCTGTGCTTTTGATTGACACATAGCTCTAGCGAATCAGCGCAAGCCACAATTCGACTAAGGGGCTGACACGGAAATCAAAAACTGAACCGTTTTTCTACAACCGGCATGTAAATACCACTTTGTTGCGCTTTGCATAGATAACGCTAACTTATATTTAATGTTAGAAACGGCTCATTTAGTTGTCCCCGAACCGTGCAGCGCTTTGGTATTAGTTAGAAGCTTGCCTAAACGTGTGTCTTGATATGAATTGATCGGCTGAGATGCTGTCCACCGGTTCACAGCTGCGTCTACTGCGGCTTTTGTCTTGTGTAGCTCTTGTTTTACTTTTCCAAGTCACCAACAGCAAGAAAGATTTAAAAAGCACCTGTTCTACCTGTCGGCAAATAACAGATAACTTCAACAAGGTAAGAGCACATCACCAAACCCCTGCTTTGTTTTGTAGTGTCAGATGCATGAAACATATTATTCCAAGAATCCCCTGTTTCCTTTCCACAAACAGTGACATTATGTTGTATTTTAGGGCTTTGAGAGAACTGCAAAGCAGAACTTTGGTGGGGGCAACACAGCCTGGGAGGAGAGGACACTGTCTAAATATGAGACAAGGTGAGATTCAGTCCAGTTCAGGTCACCCTGCCCTATAAATTGGTCATCGAAGCTAACCTATAATACTAACCTTATCAAAGTCCTAGATAAACTTGTGCCCAAGTGGCTGGCAACATAAGCACAAGTTCAAACTACAGCATTTGGCAACACTCCTTCCTTCTTAACACACAGTTTATGTTGTTTGTGTATCCCTTTTCTAACTTCAATCCATTCCTTTTCCTTTGCAGCGAGATCCGTCTCATGGAGATCGTGGAGGAGCTGTGTGACAGCAGCAGCTTCGACTGCAACCACATGGTAGAGGAGCACGAAGACCACTTTGAAACTTGGTGGTTCAAGAGGTGAGTTGTAATGCTTATACTGAGGTTGGATGTTATGTCAATTTCACAACACTAGGATGTAACACAGGTTGTGCAAGATAACAGACATACGTTATGATAACACACTGACAGATGTTTGACTTGTAAAATGTGTGAAACCTCATCTCTTCCTGTTGCAATACAGGAAAACAAAACATCCTGATCTGCATAAATGGTTCTGCATCGAAACAATAAAAGTGTGCTGTCCAAAGGGAACGTTTGGACCGGACTGCAATGGTGAGGAAAACTTTATGGAAACCATAGGACAGAATTTGCGTGAACTGTAGATTATACATAGTATACTGAACAAATAACCCCAAAAACCTGAAGCCTAAAGTGGTTAACTATTTATGTCTGTGCTGTCTTTGGGATTTCATTTTTGTAGCTTGTTTGGGGGGCTCTGAGAGACCTTGTCATGGAAATGGGAACTGTGATGGCGACGGGACTCGCGGAGGGAACGGGAAATGCAGCTGTGACAACGCCTACAGAGGGGAGTTCTGCCTAGACTGCATCGACGGTTACTTCAACGAAGTGAGGAACGACACATTCTCTCTGTGCACAGGTACACTCCAACAACCACACGACAGACCATAGTATCATCACATAGAGTACATGTGTCGTGATTGTGAAATGGGGCTTCCCCGTCTTCCTGCAGCGTGCGACACCTCCTGCAAAACCTGCACTGGTGCAACCAATCAGGACTGTGATGAGTGCAAAGAAGGCTGGGAGGATGATGACCAGGAAGCGTGTGTTGGTAAGAGGACCAATAACAAGCCTCCATGTAGTCTTCAGGAAAAACTTGCTACACCAGAGAGAGTATGGTATTCACGGGGGCGATGAGTTATTAACATTTGTTGCAGAAAAAAACGTTTTTTCTTGTTTGTTCTGGCACGGCTGCAATACACAATTTTTACCTGACTGCAAACAAATTATCTGGGAAATATGTATAACTACATTGTGCAAAAATATTTAGATAGATCAAATACAAAGACACATTTAGAAATAATAGGAAAACATTACTAGTATGTTCTGTATGCTTTCCGACTTGACATGCTCATACTATTGGCTTGTGTTTTTCGGGTAGATGCATCATTTTCCAAGCTTTAGAAAAAGACATGCCAATACTTTGTAAATCAGTCAATTTCTGTCATATTTCTTCAGACGTAAACGAGTGCGCCAAGGATCCTTCTCCGTGTGAAGAAGATCAATACTGCCTTAACACGGACGGCTCCTACTCCTGCAAGGGTAATAACTCAGTCACTCTCTCACAGTTTTGACATACAGTGTGCAACATTTAGACTCATAAACAGCTACTGCATAATAAATCATAGTGAGTGCATATTTTCTTTTATCGCATGTAGAATTCAAGTGTTTCCCTTTGTCCTTTTGCAGGCTGTGACAAAACGTGCTCCGGCTGCACAGGAGCTGGTCCTGATAAGTGCCAGGCTTGTGCCAGCGGGTACCAGGACGCAGAGGGCACCTGCACAGGTATGAAGGAGATGAAGCCCCAGATAGTTTGGACTTTCATTCGAAACATTGACATAGAAATAAACATCCAAAAGCAGCGCAGCTTTTTTAATTCTAATTCTGTTTTAACCCGATATTTTTGCAGAGAAAGATAAGACTACAGTTATATTATTAATAATATACTCTTTCTATGATTAGATTTCAGTGGTGGCTGTGCAGGATTGTTTTAGACCAGCAGTATCCAAACTTTTCCATAAAATTCAGAGATTTTAAAATCCAAAAGTCAAAATATATTGAAACAGAGCTATGTCATTACTTCTGAAATTCTTTTCACTATTTGTGGGCATTTAGCCTTGGCAATTACGCCTAATTGTCATACTAACAGCTACCTAACGGCTCCATAGATCACATTGATACGACCACAATAAAAAAACAATTTTCCCTAATTTCTTTAGAATGATGACATCATGAAATATTGCCAGATATTTGCAGCTTCATCCCAAAACCATTTCTGAAGTGTGGAGGGAAAAAATGTAAATAAGTCACTGTTTCACTCCTTTATCAATTCTCGAAGATGTGTGCAGTATTTCTAAAACAGATGTAGTATAAATTGCTATAATCCCTTGTTAGTTGATGTTGCGTTTTGACAAACAGCAGCTAAAACATTGTGTTTGTCAGATATCGATGAGTGTTCCCAGCCTGAGCCGGTCTGCACCAGGGAGCACGAGGAGTGTGTCAACAATAAAGGCAGCTACCTGTGCATCTGCTCCAGCGGCTATGAAGAGCAAGATGGAGAGTGTGTCCAGAAGTTAGAGCCAGGTGAGGATCAGCGTTGGTTCAAGTACTGATGATTTTTGAAACTCTTTCACAGTAAAAGAGTAAGATTTTGAAAACAGAAACGTCGTCAGAATTCAGTTTTTGAAGAAATGAGGCTGAACGCATTACTGTTAGGTTTATCAATGATTGTCAATATGAAATACATACATAGAATACATTAAACTTATTTGTATTCTTTCCACTCGCATCAGAAAAAGAAGAGGAGTCAGAAACATCCGAGACGACCACAAGCACACACGGGGAGGAGCTTTGATGTAAAAACCAATGGGATCGAATCTTGAAGAACGGTTGGATTTCCTGCACATCTGACGCCGCCCATTTTTAAATCGTCGACTACATGCACTTGATAAACCAGCTGCACTTAGAACCAACAACAGCTGACCACTGGACAGTGTTTGGAGCATGGATAAAAGGACAAACAAAAAATGCTCTCCGTTTGCTGGTCATTTGGTTGCTTTTCTCTGATGTGCTCAAAGTACCACTTGTCTTTATTTGTTGTTTGGTTTTAAAATCAAAGATGTTTCAATAAAGGTGAATTCTGTTGAATTTAAAATCCACGTGTGTATTATCTCTTACTATTATTATCATTCCTTATTCTGGAGAAGCAGGCTCCTAAATTAGGTGGAAGTGATATTGTTGCGGTGATACAATTTGACCACATGGGGGCAGCCTAGTCCTGTGGAATATTGATGCTTACGACTGTCTAAAGTGGAGGTCTTAAATTGATCTAGAAAGGACTATAGATATTTTCTCTTATCCACACATCTCAGCCGTTTGGATGCTTGATCATATAGGTGTATTTTCATAGGGGATCATATTGTTGACTATATCTTATCTCCATGTTCTAAATCCTCAATTTTAGGGTATTTTCACACTTCATTCCACAGTTTTTTTTCCATTTCGCCTGAACTCCAAGTAAGTCATTCAATCACCGACCCAAAACTCTGCTTCACCGTCACCACTCAGGTGTTAGGAGGCTTTTCTTGCGACCTTTCTGTGGCCCCGTTAGGATCAAAGCATATTTTGGTAACCCAGGTCTCACCTTGCAATAAGGCTTCCTGCGGGATGATGTCAGCTGTTTGGACTCCACTGCCAAGGAGGAGAAGCAGTCGAGACCTGTCTGAGCTGGTAGTGAAGCATCAGAGAGGCAATCATAACACATAACACAACACCCCCCCACACACCCCTAGCATCCCCTCCAATGTTCACCTCTGGGTGTTATGGGAAATGACTCTTTTCCAGATGTAGTGTTACTCATTTCTAAAACACAGGGTTGATAATTCAGGTCCAATAAGTTACATTTACTTCTCCCCTTTACAACCTACATGTTTTGGCAGGAATATATATTATCAAGTCACTAAAATAGTTTTCTTTTAAATGACATTTTGCATGGAACCATACAGTAGAAACACACAGTATTTGAGTGAAAATTTAGCAGAAATGAACTATTACTGTTAAGCTTTTCTGCCTTTCATCACTTTAGTGTAGTATGTCAACAGCTGACCCGTTGGAATTATGAATGGGTTGTGGGCCAATTATTATTTGTAACATAGCAGATCTGATAAACATTTACTTTATATATGACTGTAAGTAACGCAAATGTTCCGAGCACTTGATGATAACAGACATTTTAGGTCGGAATCAGGTACAATTGGATCTTAGAGTCGTGTTTAAGCTCAAGAAAAGTTGTATTTGAACTTGTGACCTTTCTCTGAGACAGCTCTCCTAACCACTGGGCTTGCCTGCTGTTGAAATAAGTGTATTGTTTACTCCACTGCACTTTCGTGTGGTGTGGTGAATCCCTGGTCCGATTCCATAAAACGTGCACCAAGTGGATGGTGTTTGTGTGTCACATGCGTGTGTTTACACACATTGCAGCAGCATGTGCACAAATACTCTGTGGTCAGAGGGGCACCCTGTTGTTTTCTCTTGACTTTGTGGTGATTTTTCTTCTGCCAGAAAAATCTCAGCTGTGGAGCACATTATCCAGCTGCAGCGGGGTGACTATGAGGACAGCGACAGGGTTATAGAAGAAACCTAGCAGCATGCAGAGCAAGAAGATGACACTGAGCTGATCACAGCATAATATCCTCCACTTATAGAGAGGCTTTTAATTCTCACAGAGCAAGACACCCTACCCTCTGCTGCCGGGCACTAAATTGCGGCTCTGATCCTCTCCTCATCCTCTCTCAAGGCTGCTGTTTCCCAAGCCTTTTCTTAGACAACAATCCTCTTTGTTCCATTGTAAGGCGGTGGGACCGAGATAATCATAGTGCTGAGGTACGCTGAGGGAAACTGCATGCTAAACCAGAAGCCAGATGTGGCACCATGTGCTTTTGTTCAGCTGTCAGTGGCCTGCACCGCCTCTGATGTCAGGCACTCCTTAAACTTGTTGCCCTGCCTCTCTGATGCGGTTGTGTCTGCCTTCCTTTCACCCAGCTGGACGCTCAACCGCCAACGATTAAGCCAGACAAATTGGAAACTCCGCAGAGCAGAGTGGAACTCAAATATAGATTTTCAAGGTGCTGCTTGGGAACTTTCCTTTTCACTGTGAAAGGAGGTGCAGGGAGCGTCAGTGAATGAACCGACTACAGCACTCCCGCTCCAAGATGCTTTATAAAATACAGATTTTGGCGGGAAATAAAAGCATTTGATAGGGAGCCGAGGCGCATCTGGGGCTGCATGTGTATCTGTAGCCGCCCACTTCAGGTTAAGGAGGGGAAATTGGAAATGTGTGTTGTGTGTGAGAGAGCTAAAACCACTGACTTGCAGTCGGTGTGACCCCTGAAACTCAGATGAACCCAGATGCTTGATTTCACCGGAGAGGCATTTTCCTTTCATATCTAAAGGTGCATCTGAGGGTACCTATGGAAACCCATATGTGCTTTTGTTTCTGCAGACGATTTGCAATGCAAGGATCTTTTGTCTGTTTTACATCGTTCCTCAAAAAGGCAGAAAATACAGTAGGCCTATGTCCAGTTGTGCTAGGACAGATGTTTCTGGAACTGCAATGAAGTATGAAAAAAAAACAATGTGAACTTATTTGTTTTGATTGGGTTTTAACAAAATACAAACAGAACATTGATATATTCTCAGCGTGGAAAGTGAATTTAGTGAACATTTTAACTGATGATTCACATAACATTGGCACGTAGCAACATTAGCATTCAGTCTCAATTGTGCTTTCGCCAGCACAATACACGTAAATCTAATATGTATTCTCCTTTTTGCACTGTTTTGGTCTTTATTCACGTTTGAGGGAATAAAGACTAAACATGTCCACTATGTTAACCAGATAGCTTTAGCTTTCTTAGCTAGCTTTGTCTGCCATTTGGTGCTGGGGACAGAAAACCAAAACAATGAGCTGAAAGACGCAACAAAAAAAAAAGACAAGCTGGATGATAAATCTGTGAGGGTTTGGGAAGGCACACAATGCATTTTACATCACACTTAGTCACTTGTTCCATTATTGCTACTGTGCAGCTTTAAGTTACATTTAAATAAACTGCAAATTGGGTTTAATGTGGTCGGAAAGTATTTCTGACGTGTTGACAAGTCCTATTAGCTGATACTGGATTGCTGGTTTGTCACAATTGAAATAATGCTGTAAAAAGATCACAATTTTTAAGCTGTAATTATGAAAAGTGGTTTGTTTTTCATCATTTGCTGTCACTATAGATCCTCTTTCTATGTATACTGCTAGATTGTAGCAGTAGCACTTAAATCGAGCAGCACGGAGCATGTTTCTCTGCTTTACAATTGACTTTAGAGGGGAGCAAACAGGGAAACATAATGGGAATCTGAATTATTTACATCATGAGGTAAATCTTTACACAACGCCGTGGTCAAGCTGCGCCTAGGCCTGAAGCAGCAGAGAAATAATGTATTAGGAAAACATTCAATAACACCAGTGTTTTCCTCTCGTGTAAAACTGATATGCTACCTTGGACTATTCTGTTCAATAGGAGTGTAAAAGCAATCCAAACTGTTTTAATTATTCAGCATGTTATGTGGCGCTATTGGTTCTTTGTGCTGAGAAGGAAAATCGTTGCCAAGGACTTATATTTTGTTTACCTAAGTCTTTTATATACAGAGAACTACTGCAAGAACCATCCTTAGTAAAACCGTTTGCATGTCTTTGCATTTTATTTAAAAATAAGATCTTATTTTCCTTTAATCACTGGATATTTCCATGGAACGACACATGACTCAATTGTTTTTTGAGGTGTATTCCTCAGAAGAGCAGGAAGAAGAAGAAGAGGAGGAGGGGGGGGGGGGGGCTAGCAGACAGGGAGTGGCATGGTGCTAGCTGGCACGCTCTCTGCTATACAGACATTTCACAGACAAGTAGGATGGATTGATCTTACGCACCTTCGTTTGATCTCAAAGCCAGCGCCCAGGTCTGTCTGCAAGTGAAGGCAGACAAATTTGCCTTGTGTGTTTGTGTGTGTGCACTCCTGTGTGACTGCACCGTCTGGCCTCTGGTCTCTTACCCCCATCAGGAATGAGAAGAGACAGGCTTTGATCTACCTCCATGCAGAAGTCCTCCCTCCTAAAATCGTTTTTTGACACTATGAGGAATTCAAAAGAGAAATTTCACCGCCTTCAGTGCATAGTAAAACTAGTTTTAAAGGGGCCGTATTTTACTCATTTTCAGGTTCATATTTTTATTTTGTGCCTCTACTGTGAGATGTTTACATGCTTTTATATCCAAACAGCTCATTATTTTTCTCATACTGGCTGTGCTGCAGCACCTATTTCACCCTCTGTCTGAAACCAGAGCCTATTCTGCTCTGATTGGGAAGCTGGCGGGCTCTGTTGTGATTGGTCGACCGCTTAGGGGTGTGTCGGAAATGACTGTAGAAAAGCACAACAATGGAGGCGTTACAGGCAGGGGTGAGGGAGTGTGTGGGAGAGAATTTGAAATGACTTTCGACAAATGTTTTAGTCGCCATCCTTCTTCTTGGGCCTATACACCCACAGGTAGGTATACCCTTACCAGGTTTATCGTCAGCATGACCATTTCCACTGTGTCACAACGTCACGAATCGACCAGATGTTGATGCTTCCCTGTTATGGTAATATTGACTTCTAGTGTCTAAATTTGGAGTTTATACCTAGAAAACTCAACCTTAAAAAGGTGTATCAGTCATTGTGTAGGTGATAGTATGACGTCCTTCACACTGGGGTTGTGAAACTGGATATTTTACCATGAATAGGCACTATTTTGTATCGTTAATTCTGCGGTAACATAAAACACTAGTCTGCTACCCACATCAAATGCATATTTCTCTCTGACTTCAACCTCTTTCTCTATGAGATGTAAAAACCCTGGTGGAGGCAGATTTTTCGTAGCAGTGTGTGAGTTGCCATGGTGCTCAGGCGGTGTTGACATGAGACCGTGTAAACAGACGTTGAGGAAAAGGAACAAGGTAGGGGTGTGTAGGCGATAGAGCAGGTCAAACACATGCTCAGGCAGACAACACAGTCTGGGCGGCAGGGGGATTAGCATTTAGCGAGTTTGGAAGGTCACAGTTTGATTCTGTGTGTACCTGTAAGGCATGCAGTCATCCGGATAAATCCACACTCAATCCCCCCATTAGGAAACAGACTTAAATCGTCTGACGCCTTTTTTCTTTCTCAACTAATAATAGTTATTTGGTGTATTTATGAGTTCATACTGTAGCATGGTCGAAGGAAGAACCCATACGTTTTGAGTGGATCCAATCAAAGGGGAGTTGTTTTTGGATTTAGTTAACGCAAAAGTGCATTTGTGCAGAGCCTGAATAATTGGAAAAATAACATATTAGAGAGACAGCTATCAACACATTAACTTTGCAGCATTCAGGGTGTTTTCAAAGTCTGAAGAAAGTCAGATCAACTTCATAACTAAGGAAAAAGACCATCCAAAGACAACATGAACGCTCCTTGGTGGAGCTCAGCGGTCTCCAAATGCCTATGTAGTTAAGAGTCAGGTTTCTGGTCATTAATCCAATATTCAATCACCTTTTTGCCCTCTTTTTGAGCTCTCAAGAAAACATGTGGCTATTGACCGCTATGCGCTCCACTTTGATCGGCAGCTAATTGCTAACAAAAAGTATCACACAGTGGGCATAGAATAGCTTTATTTGCAGGAAATGTAGAATGATAAGAGGAAACCATTACATTGTGGAACAAAAGTTCAAAACAATAAGCTTCTCTCTTGGTTCATACATAGATTTCATGTGTATATATTTCACCAAGCCTAAGTGCACACCAAGTCTGATCTCAGATTTCAGTCATGGTATTTTTTCAATCTCAAATTTTGTTAGCTGCACAGTCAAAATACAGCCCACTACGGCCAGGCCCTCAAAACATTCTCACATGTCTCATCTTGATCCAGCTTCCTCACGTGACTCGCTCTGATCCGCATTTTATTGGATAGTTTAGTGAATGTGTTTCATTGCAACATAATAAGAGAGGACACGATTCTCTTGCGAACCTTCAAAGCCACGCGGCCACATGAAAGCAATGAGCGGCCCATCACAACAACAGGCATCAATTCCATTTTCCCCCATATTATAATCTTCTGGATATGAAACAGGCCTGGGCTTCTGTGCCATTCTCTATGGATCTCATTTCCTGGCTGTTATCGGTTCATATGACTTTGTTTTTTCTGGACGGGCACCTTAGAAAAGAGAGAGCCGCGATCACAGGAGGGCTCAGCAGCTTAGTGACCACCCCTCCGATGGCGGTTATGCAACTGACAGGGCTACTTTCGGTCAAAGCAAGGGGTGATTCATCTTCAATTTAACAACTTCAGGGTGAAAAGAAAATCCTTCCTTTGTCAGGGCAGTTCTTTTTTAATGGTGCATACTTAAAAGTGAAGGAAAGGTGCAAATTAACGTCAAACCAGCTTTTTTTTAATGAGGATTTGACAGTGCAGGGAAGAGAGTGCATTCTGTATTGAACGCTATGCTGATGAGTCTGCAGTCGGACAGAGTGAGGGGCAGCGAGTGCAGCACTGCTGGCTCAGCTAAGCCTTCCCTGTTACCTCTCTGTCAGCTCAGCACTTTTGGACATATATCTGCCATGTGGAGCCGCTGCCCTGGTGACATGCCACTCATTCCCCACAGTACCCGCTCTGCTGAGGCTTCTCACTTCCTACGTACCCACTGTGTCTTTCACAGCTACAAAATACTATATCATCAAAAATATATGGAACTCAATAAGCTCTGTATTGCCTAACTAACTATAGAAATCTAGAACTACAGCAATATATAGGATCTTCTGAATCACAGCTCTGAGACACGGTGAGGTAGTTAAAGGTTTTGATTGTCATATTTCATGATAGATTATATATTCCAGTTTGGTTACAGAGAATATTTACTGAACATATTTCATTTGTGTTAATTCTACTGGGTTGTGAAGTGTATCAGCTATGAAGAATTCATCATTTTGGTGAGTCTAAGACTTTTGAAAGTTCCTACCAAAGCCATAGAAGACATTAAACATTGTTTTCACAGACTGAGTAGTCCACATAATGAACAGTAAACTGAACTGTATGAGTAAAAAATCAATATAATTAAACAAATTATGCCATAATGAATAAATACTGCATTTTACATGATAAGTTAGTGTTGCACTTAAAACTTGACTAAAATCTAAAATAAAAATCTTATTTACCAAAGTATTTAGCATCCGCAAAGTATACTTACAGTATTAAATACTCAGACACTTCATGCCAGTGTTGTATCATTACATATTTAATTACTGTATTTTAAATATATTTTTTGCAATTTATCTTTTTATCAGTCCTAAGGCTGCTGAAACATCCAATCTTTCCCCCAGCGAATCAATAAAGACTTATCTGATCTTTATTAATGCTTTAATGTGGCTAAGGCTTTCAAATAATCGTAGGGAATTAAAACATTCCCTAATCAATGAAGTGAAGAAGTATAAAGTAGGCAAATAAGTTCCTCATGAATTTCCACCACTGACACTACAACTACTACCAACATCTCTCCTCCTGTCTTTGCCCATCTGACCACTAGGTGGCGACCTTTGTGTAATATGCGATCATTCAGTGGTCCCACCCTGGCCCACACATGTACTGACTTAATAGCCAGAAACATCTGGACACATGAGCAAATCAAAGGCTGGACACAGCTGTAGACAGAGAGCGTCCAGCAGAGCATTTTCCTCCAGGCTGCATGTCTTTGTTTTACTGCTCTGAGGTGGTGCCTTCATGAGCCTCCTAGCCTCAGGACCTGAATCATTTTCATTTACGATGGGCTGCTAAAACACAGTGTTCCTCGCTGTAGTTACGTAAACAACACCATGTATTCCCATCGTGTAGTCTTGTGGAAGCCTCAGGTGAGGATCTTCAGTCAGATAAGTCCTGTTTGTATTTGTGTTTAAATACCACACATAGGAGACCGATCCACAATCAAGGTGGAGGAATGTATGTGCCTGGTAAACATGCACATTTCTGCATGTACAGTAGGGTGGTTGTTCAGTTGCTATATGAGCCACAGGTTTACACATTCTGGTAGGTTATTCTGGCCTGAAAGCTGACCAGTAAGAGGTTAAATGATGGTGACATAACACAACCTCAAGTCTTTGACCTGTACGCTTTTTTCAATCTGACTTTATTGCTAAAGTGAAGAAGAGAAGAGCAGATGAGAGAGAAAGGGCTTCCAGTGTTTCATTCCATCACTGAAAATGTAAATTAAGCATGTGACCAAATGACTACACAGCTTGATCTGGCAGGTTTACATAATGCTGGAACCGAGTCCGTGTCCCGTGGCCAAGCAATAGCAGCTCCGGCTTGGCCTACATCCTGTTTCTGGGACTCTTTAGCGATGGCTGTGAATGGCTCTGATAGCAAACGATGTGGAAGTGTCTCTGATAGCTTAAAGAATGGGAAGGCAGTGAGCTGCCCACTCACCAGCCTGCCGCTGCCCACTCACACAGGCGCACACACACAAGCGTACTCACACAAACTGGGACACTTGCATATTGGCGTAAACGGTGGCTCATGGGTGCACTGTCATTCACTTGAAATTGTCAGGTGGAAAAAACAAATAGAAATGACAAAATTTAATTCTAAAATTTGATTCAATCAATTGAATTTGGAGCGGATATGGCCAACGAACACACACACACACACACACACACACACACACACACACACACACACACACACACACACACACACACACACACACACACACACACACACACACACACACACACACACACACACACACACACACACACACAGTCATATGACTCTTTCCATCTTGCTCTCGCCCACACACCGACACACTCTCATACGTTTGTATGTGCCAATAGAGTACTCCCAGATGGACTACTACCAGAGCAGGAATTACGTAACAAAGGCCTGTTTCAAACTACAAACTAAAAAGTTAAACAGAGAGACACAGTGACTGGATTTGTTCCATATGATTGAATGTTTAGCCTCTTTAAGAATAAACTTCTCGCCCTGGGGGGGAAGAATTACCGCCATTAGTGGTTATGGTAATAGAAGTTTTGGTCATCAGTGTTCTGCATTACCAGATTGCCAATTTGTTAGCCTTTGTGGCTTCTAGACACCGACATTCACTTTAATACAAGGTAAGATTATTATCAATAGTGGGGTTGTCAGCAGTGGTGTCACCATGGCTTAAGGACGTTAACACCGCCAGGATAGCTAATCACTTAGCTAACAAATTCACCAGCACTTACAATGGTATGCCTTGCTTGAAGTGGATATATCTGCACTTTCCTTGTTGTTCGGAGTTTGATTCTCTATATTTTTTGTAATAGTAATAGTAATATTTGTGCATGTTGCTTCAAACATTACCTTCTCATAACATAAGCTAGCAAAATTAACGTTTGGCCTACTAGAGTTAGCTTACTTGTATGCACTTTACGCAGTGACTCTGAATTTGTAGGCTTAGTTTAATACCTAATAATTATTTAAATATCATGTAAGCACAAAATCTGAATACTTCAATTTATTTTCTCATTCATAGGGTCACAAAAGAGTATTAATATCATGGAAAAGCCTCAGCTGACTTCCCTGGAACTTAAGAATACCTCCTTGCAAATGTGTACTGGATCTGTCAACTAGAGGCTGCAAGAGAACAGGATTCAACTGTTAATTGAATGCATCTTGCCTCATCTCCCACCAAGCAGCGAAACCCCTGCCCCCCCCCGGACCCACATGGCTGGCAGAATGCTACCATTTACAAGCTGGGGAGGGAAAAAAAAGGGGTGTTGGAGGTGAGCGGGGGGTAACTGGGAACAGATGTAGCTTCTGCCACGTACAAACACACACAAACACACGCCTCTTTATGCTGCACTCCTTATCTTTCCCTTGCTTGTGTCCCCCCCTCTACAAGGTTTTCAATATTCCCTCCTTTTTTCCCTTTATTCCCTGACCTGCTTACATATCCCCCTGAAAACTACCATGTCTTACCCCCAAATCGTTCCTCTGACCAGTTACCCCCACTCTTCACATGCAGGTTTTAACAACAGGCTCAGTGTGGCCTACTGGCGTCACCTTGCTCCTCCAGCGGACACAGGCTACTCTGTCTGGGCACAGGAGGGCCTACTTGGTGGGGGTGGGCGGGTTGACTCTCAACTCACCCAACACCACCATGACTGGGAAGAAACAGGCCGAAAAACCAAGTATGATGGAAAAAGAGAACTTCTTGAATGCTATTCCTGTGTGCTCTCAATCAGTCTTGCCTTCCCATACTGCATCCTCAATTACATTTCAGAGGAAAGAGTATTTCACCCTGATTACCTGCAACACAATCAGAATCTCTACCCTAATATTCCCTGGGGGATTTAAAAAAAAACAGTTTAAAAGGAGCCTATTATGCTTTTGGGGGGTTTCCCCTTTACTGTAGCATGTTGTTTGATATTCTTTCTCAAACACCTCCATTGGACTCCTTTGTTTACTTCCGTGATATGATGACATCAATATGTAACTTTCGCGCTTCTATTGGCTAGCGCTCCAACACATTGTACACGATAGGCTAAGGGGCGGGACATCTCTACAGAGCCGGCCAGCTAACCAATCTGAGCAGACTGGGCTCTGGTTTCAGACAGAGGGTGAAAAGAGATGCTGCAGCACAGGCAGTATGAGTAACATTAAAGCAGGTAAACGTGTCCCAGTAGAGGCACAACATACAAGTATGAACCTGAAAAGGAGCAGAATATGGCCCCTCTAAAATGAAGATGTCTAAACATAAGATGTGAAATAAAAGATACATTTAGATATACATACATAAGAAATACAAAATACAAAATGACTCTCTCTCCCACTTTCCTGTCACTCTCCACTGTCCTATCCGATTAAATGCAAAAAGCCCCCGAAAAATAACCTTAAAAAAAAAAAGAGCAGTCATATGCCTTTTGTAAATATAGCAAATTGCATGCGGCAGAACCTCTTGGTGAGGTTAAGTAGAACATCATTGTAACATTTGGACGTGTTATTAAGTTTCCAGATGCGATTTAAAGTAAATAAACCTTGAGAAACAAACAGCATTTACTGGCTAGAAGTCCCGTTGGTTTGTGCACCGACCCACAAATCCAACCCAACCTCCCTCCTCCCTGTGTGGACTTTGATTAGAAACATACTACAAACATATACTGTTTAGTTGTTTATGGGAATTTGAAGAACAGGCTGCACACCCCCACAAGTATAATAGAGTTAGGTTTTGTGTTCCTCTCTCTGTATACTTCTCAGGATTTCTCCACCTCGCCACATCACACAGAGAGTAACAGCAATAGCCTTGTTTTGTTGGCACTGTTGCTCAGGAGGAAATACGAGGTTCATGCTCATGCCCCCCCAGTGTTTGACGAACATCTCTGATGCAAACTGCAATCGGAAAACAATCGCTCCTTTATAAAACCTATAATTCCCTACAGCTTAGATGGTGAGACACAGAGCCTGAATTATGATAATGTTGGGTTACGTTGGGTCTCTCTGGATTGAATTAAATGCATCCTGCTTGTGAGAAAACTGCAGGGTTAGCTCAGGTCGTGTCCAAAGCGGAGTACAGCCCCTTTGCATATGATGCGTTTAAACTGAAAGCCATTGTGTGGAGAGTTGCTCTGTTCACGAGGGGTTACTGATGAGGTAAAGTCATTATCCCGCCTTTTTACTGTTATTCTGAAGTCATGAAAGTAAAAAGCATCTGGGACTTTCTGTTTGTCTTTAAGATCAGTTTTTTCTCTCATGGCTGATGATTTTCACATGAGCGCCATCTGACCCTAATGATTCCCAGCTGACCTCAATGGCTCTCATGTGACCAAATGTGGATGACCTATGCTGGTAAATGATTGGAAATCTCCTATAGTAAGTGAGAGAAGCCTCTAAGCCTTGTGGCTAAAGATGCTGAAGACTAAACTGCGTGTCTGACTTTGAACTGTCATCATACCTTATGGATTTCCATTACAGTCATGTTAATCCCAAATGAGGATATACAAATGAGAGGCAGATTAGTTACAGGAGGAGGATTTGTAAGAATAGACCTGGCATATGATCAGTGCAAAAGAGAGTTTAAAGAGTAAATGTACCTTCTTTTTCTTTTACTGTTTGTGTAGAGAAGCCCCCTACCAACAAGAGATACATTCCCTTTCTAGAACAACCTATAAAGTAGATCTAACTATGTTGCTCTAAAAATCCACAATTATTAATGGTTAGAAATGACTGCAAGTGTTGTTTGTCCAATAACTTGTTTGTAAAATAGATTTTAGTGCAAATGAGGTTGTGTTAAGATAGTGAATGAAATGGCAGAAAAAATCTCAAAGGTGTTTTTTTCAGTTGGCATTTGTTCACTAACCCACCAGATTTTCAACTGTGAATGTTGTTAGCTGGGAAATGTGTTTGCTGTTTTATGGTCCACAGAGATTGCTGTCCTTAAAAGACTGAAATCCCATTTTGTTAATGAAAGTGGAAGTTACTGGATCTTATTTCCCTTTGGGATGCGATATTGGGGTGTACGGAGAGAAGAGAAGCTGTGCAGAGACAGATGAGGGCTCTGTCGTCCTTCTATCTGTTTTCTCTGGTATTATATGAAATGACAATGCTGCCATGTTACAGGAATGCATTCTGTATTCCCCGCTGAAAGGAGCAGGATGTTGCTGATGCTCATAGGTTCTTTCAGCCAGCAGCAGGCCCCGCCCTGCGCTCCAGCCAATAACAAAAGACCCCTCTGCCTGCTCAGATTGATTAACCAAACAAATGCCACCGGTGGCACAAAACATGTCTGTAAATGCACGTGGGCATTCCTGACATGCCTGCCTGTTTATATGGCAGGGGGTTCAAGGGGGTTCATGCATTTGTGTTTGAACCCAATGACTGAATTCTGCTTTTCACACATGTGTGGCAGGCTCCATAGAGGGGCCTGTGATTGGTCGGTTCGGACAGCTTTGTCTTATATACTATAGGTTTCCACGACCAGTTTTCAGTTTTGCAACATGGTGCGGATTAAAGAAAGAATATTCTACTGTTAGGTAATGGTAAAAATACAGTAGATAGACAATACAAGGAAAAACGTGGAAGATGTTGAGCCATGAATATCCATGAAGAGCCTCCAGAACAGCTGTGACATAGGTTCAAAGGTTCAAAGGTTTGTATTTGTCATATGCACAGCAGACACAGCGTACAGTGCAAATCAGATAAATAAAAAGGTGCAAGAATTAGACGAGAAAATATATACAATAACAACAATAAAGATGTAACGACGTAAAATATATACATATGTAGAATAAATTGAAAGTATTTAAATATACTGTACAGTAATTTAAATACCTGTTGTATGAGGAGGTATAGACAGATGCATATATTATGTATAAACAGATATTTATGGCAGATATGTATTATATATAGATATGTATAATATATAGATGTGTACTACAAACAGATGTGAGTAGTCATTCACAGAGCTCCGGTATAAAACTGTCCCTGAGTCTGGTGGTCTTGGTCCGGATGCTGCGGTACCGTCTGCCAGACGGCAGCAGACAGAACAGATTGTTGCTGGTGTGATGGGGGTCCTTTATTATCCTACCGGCCTTCTTCCTACACCGCTGGGTGTAGAGGTCCTCCATGGATGGCAGCTCCGTCCTGGTGATGTGCTGAGCGGTTTTCTCCACCCTCTGTAGAGTCCTACGGTTGAGGGTGGTGCAACTGCCATACCAGGCCGTGATGCAGCCAGTCAGGATACTCTCGATGGTGCACCTGTAGAAGTTGCAGAGTATCCTGGAGTCCATGTTGAACTTCCGCAGCCTGTGGAGGAAGAAGAGCCGCTGTCGAGCCGTCTTGGATATGACCCTGGTGTGATGTGTCCATGTCAGGTCCTCACTGATGTTTCCCCCGAGGAACCTGAAGCTGCTGACTCTCTCCACAGGAGTCCCATCGATGGTGATGGGTGTGTGTGCCTCTCTCTGCCTCTTCCTATAGTTCACAATCAGCTCCTTAGTTTTGCTGACGTTGAGATGGAGGTTGTTGTCCTGGCACCAAGATGTCAGTGCTCTGACCTCCTCTCTGTACGCCGTCTCTTCGTCATCTGTGATCAGGCCGATGACGGTTGTGTCGTCAGCAAACTTGATGATGGTGTTGGAGCTGTGTGTGGCCACGCAGTCGTGCGTGAACAGGGAGTAGAGGAGAGGGCTGAGCACACAGCCCTGAGGGGCTCCGGTGTTGAGGGTCAAGGTGGAGGATGTGATGTTCCCCATCCGCACTGCCTGGGATCTGCCCGTCAGGAAGCTCAGGATCCAGTCACAGTCAACATACAAGATGTTGCCTCGTTTTATGTTTTTATGATATTGGTAGAGAGCTCTGTAACAAATTGGTCAAAAACCTCCCATAAGTGTCCAATTGGATCGACTAATAGTGATTGCGAAGGCTGAAGCGTATGATTGACACTCTTTTACATATTCTGAAACCATAATGATGCCAAATTGAGCTTAACCGTGTTTGAAAGAGGCAGCAATGATTAAAAACAGATAGGGGTGAGGGGCAGAGAGGGAAATAAGGACAACATGGGGGTGTACTGATGGAGGATGTGTTTGACTTATAAGAAGTGACAGCCAGAGAACGAAAGGTGTTACGGACGCGGTGTGTGTGACGCACAGTTGTCACACACACACACACACACACACACACACACACACACACACACACACACACACACACACACACACACAGAGAGACAAAAACACACAGAACCGTCTCCCCCAGACAATGACGTGTCACCTTGGTGCCTTGGGCTATTAAAAATCAAGTTTAAATGGATGAGAACTAACACACAGACACAACCAACTCTCTCAACATTAAATGTGTTGAGACATGTCACAATATATTCTTAAAGTCAGAAAAACGGCTTTACATCCACAATTATTCTACATGTTACTGATGTTTTCATGGTTGATAAGATAACACATCTAACTAATGTGCTAAAACGGCTAGCTAAACCGCTAACACAGCAAGCTAGCTTTCTGCATTCGGCAAAAGAATAGCAAAGATGGAGCTGAATGACAAATGCACTAAATAAAAAACTGATGTAGGTTTGGTATTAATCTACAGTTTATTCAAATATGTCTCATTTACTTAGCAAAAATGTATGTCAACAGTACAAAGGAAGTAGCTTTGGTTACATATTCAATGTGTTAAAGGGTAATGACATTGTTTAATGTTCTCTTTTTATGAGATTTGTCGATAAAAGATCAAATACAAAATGTTGCTGGACCTTTGTTGATTTTTATTTATTATTTTGTACAAAATGGCACTAAAAGAAGATATTTTACCAATTCAATCAGAGATCTTCTTGTTCTACTAAAGGAATCTCCAGATAGGATCAGAAATGCACTAAATTAATTCTTTGTTTAGAGTCAGGCGTTTAATAGCCTTGATAGTATTTAGGTTTAGGCATTCAGGGGAAAAGGGGGAATAACTGTGGCTGCAAGAGTGCATGTGATGAACAGGTCCTTCTCCTCTGACGGGGGATGTGAACGCGGATGCACATACAGAGCGTGATAGGGGGAAAAGCCTGGAAGATATTATTATCATCCAGCGGCGAGTGAATGACACAGCGACACGCACTCAGGGGTGACGCAGAGGCTTTCATCCGTTATCCACTTCACTTCCTGGAATCAAAACACAGCAAGCACGAGGGAGGGGGAGAGAGAAAGAGGAAGAAAATGGCATCCTCAGCCTTTCCAGCTCATGCATAATTAAAAGCTGTGCTGAGCAGCATAACTAAAACTCTTATTCTAGTAGGATGTGCAACACTCTGAGTCACGACTCTTAAAACGTAAGAGGTGGAGCTCATGCACACAAACATGCATACGCACAGATGCATGCATTCAAGCATTTACGTACGCAGATGCAAACCTGATGTTGATTTCAGTCCGCACACACACTTCGCTTCCCTGCGTCACACACACACACACACACACACACACACACACACACACACACACACACACACACACACACACACACACACACACACACACACACACACACACACACACACACACACACACACACACACAGTCACATGATAACAACACTTTGCCTTTGGCCAAAACAATGACATCAAACATATAAAAAGCCTAGATGGGGATCCACTCCAAATGTGCTTCCTGGGCCAAGCCTACACCATTCCACCAAGTTTCATGAAAATTGTGCCAGTAGACTTTTTTCTTCTGACGGACAAACAACCAAAGCGTTTGATTCATAGTCATAGAGGCCATCACGTTTCCAAATTCAGCAACATCGCTCAGATGGATCAAATCTTTATGCTATACGTAAAGTAATGAGAGTGATATTGATCGTGACGTCTCAGAGAGCCAATGAGAGTATATCCCAACATGCTGAAATATTGATTTTCTGTAAGCCAGTACAGAACAATCATCAACAATGTGATTCAAACCCGTCCACAACTTCAGAATGTGCAAAAGAGCGCATATAAATTCTCCCAGGAATAGGCCACAACATCCCATCTTCCATATTCAGTGAATACCTCCATTCCTTAACCTAAATATGCACTTCCCAGCTGAAAACACTGCCCTATATCTCTGGGCTTAAGCCATACTTGGGAGCATGATGTTCAAAGATATATATAATAAACCGTACTAACTGTGACTGCCTGTGCATACAGTATATGGTCTAAGTAGATATCCTTTCCCCCCCAAGCTTGTTGTGACCTGCGTATGCGCTCTGGCCCACCAATGAACCCCCAAAGCTTTCTGGGTAAGCATGCTTCCCAGCACTCAGGCAGGCTAGGATTGGCTGACATCACAGCATGGAAACATGTGAGTATATATAGGTTTTAAAAATACATGGACGTAATAGTAAAGACTCGATGTAATAAAGTTGCTGACCAGTGTTTTTTCCATTTCATTCCACCGTGTCCTTTCCGCTTCAGTACCCGACACAATCCATGCTGTCACATCATGTGTTATCATCCTGCTGTAGAGATTTTTTTTCCAAGAGTTCATGCGGAATATCAAATCAAGGTTCGACAAAGGATAATAGTGTGTTTGTGTGTCTGTGAGGGCATGTACAGAAGCACATGGTGAAAGGGAGTGTGCGTGTGTGTTCTCCAAGGTGACAACAAAATGTAGGGAAATGCAAAGGGGAATGTTGACACACTCCAATATCTAAGGAAAATACACACGCACAAAATTTGCCTCTCCGTGATATCATCGGGGAGCTCCGTGAGTAGCCTACGGCCGGGACAGCTGTCTCTTTGCATACCAAAGTAACCGACGGTTGACCAGGGATGCCGTCATTCACTCAGAGCTTGACAACAAAGCAAATAAAAGGACTAAAAGCTGATTTGTCATGCTTTTTAGAAGTGTCCTTGTATCTGACATTCTACCTGTAGGGTGTGGCATGTGGGACCCATATTGTGTACGTGTGTGATAACACCTTAAAGTTCACCAGCTAATATCTCACTGCAATATCATCGTTAATCACGACAACAACTTGATGCTTGACATTAAGACACATCTGTTATGCACTACCATAGCAAGATAGGTAAAGGATAGGTTTGAGGGCCTAAAGACCAGAGTTCCCAGCTGACAATATCTGCTAAAATAAGGGTTTGCATGAAGTCAAGGAAGTATCAGAATGTCCTGAGTGTGCAATTTCATACCTCTCTAAAAGCCCTAAAGAAAGGGCGTCGACACTCTGATTGGCCAAGAGGGGAAATGCACCAAGCTGCTCTCAATTCCTAATTAGGAGAAAACAGGTGATCTGTATACCCCGCAATCAACTCAGAGGAGTGACGTTCAGCTGAAATGAATTGGGAAGTGAATATCAAGGGATTGAAGCACACTGGTATATCTTTTATTATTCCATTGTCAGAAGTTGGCTAAAACAATGTTGTTCTTGAATCACATTTAGTCTTTTTGTACACAAAAAATAATCAGGTTCACGTTCCTAAAATCTTGCTAGTGGTCAAAAAACACACAGGGTACCTTTAACGGTTAAACGTAAAGCATGACACCAAACACAGAACAGTATGTGCATACGGTTATGTATCAAGTCTCATCAAGACAAGTGTGAAATTATTAGAAAATCCCAAATAAAAATTGTTGTTCAGAACAGTCACTAAAGAGTTATCAATGTGCACATGTCCACAAAAAAAAAAGTCACCCCTAATGATGTAATGGAAAGCGCTTCGACTCTTAATGTCACATAAACCTAATTGTGCTTTTACTTTCTGTGAGTTCAACCTTTATGACGCTTCTGTCAACATACATTTACATGGGTCCAAGTTTGAAAAGCTTTGTTTATGTAAAGCTAAAAGCTCCACAAATAGATCCAACACAAAAACAGATGGGACACTTGATACGTGTAACCTTTCGTATTAACTAGGTGGGTGAGCTGCGTTGGTGACATCACGATGTCCTCGGGGAAAATCAGGAGCGAATGCATGAATGGACTGACGTAGAAACAACAGTGCGTGACTGCTGGGAAAGTAGCATTTATATCCACGGCACTTGCAGTAGTTTGGGTTTTTCTTGTGGGTTTTAAATACACTCAGGGAGGAGAGTAAGGGATGCTGGACCCTCTAAAATCTAGCATGACAGTCAGTGGAGCAGAAACAATCCTCCACTGTGAGCACTCTTTTAGCCACTAAGCTACTGGCTTGTTTGTTGCATTCTCTACCTAAAAAAATAAAAGGAAGTTCTGGCACCGTCTACATTCCTTGGCAGCATCATGGCTTGTTGAGTAACAAAGTATCCCAGGACCTTTGCCATCCACCTGAACACCCACATCAGTATCTCATTCTCCAGATTTCTGTCTTACCCAAGCTCAGTTTTCTCTCCTGTTTGGCACAGAAAAGCAAGGTGGTTTGTAAGTTATTTTGAGTTTTTGTGCTCTCCCTCGACCTTCAAATCCTCCAAGGATCACGTCAAAAAATAAAACCATCCAGGGCTGTATTGATCCATTTCATGTACTGAACCTTTTCAGGATTTAAAAAGAGAATCCTCTCTAAATATCCATTATAGGAAAGAAATACACACTTGACATGATCAAAAGGGATTGTTCAAAAAATAGGTTTTCTGTGTCACAGCTCGATTATGTGCCATATAACTTTTTGAAAAACAGCACGATAGCAGAAAAAGGGAAGAAAGTAGGCCGTAATCAGTGGCCTCGCTGCTGAACCATATTTACACTGAGCCATTGTGTGTTGTGTCGCTGGATGTGACCTAGTTCTGCTCGGCCAGCATCTGAGTTCCCTGCTGCAGGTTATACTGCATTGCTTCTTTTAAAGCTAAAGCGTTTGCTGCCCGGCTCAGCTTCCTGTGGTTCTCTGGGGTTGCAGAAAAAGGACCCCGTGGGAATTCGTGCTCGGCTGCAGCGAAGTCGGTGTATCAGCGGCGGCTTCTACGGAGCAGTGGGAGTGAAGATCAGCCCTGACCTCAGCTTTTTCTTTTCTCCTCCCTTTGCTTTATATGACACACTTTAACCATCACTGCACCTCCACACGCTCACACAAACAAACAACAAACAAATAAAAATATGAATGTGCTGTCCGAAACCTACATTTGAGCTCAGCTTCTCTCAGAAGAAACGTCTGCATTTCGTTTAATTAAAGTTTTCTGAAACACTGGAAGCTTTTTAAAGTCAGGGAAAATAGAGGCTATATAAATTGAATATAGCCTGCAGAGCTCTGAAACTCTTCCCACCATTCTGATATGTTCTCTGTTATAAATAGATCTGGTGCTCTGCCCACTGCAGGCTTTTTTTCTCCCTTTGGAGAAACAATCAGCTCAAGCTCGGTAGGTGGAATTAAGAATGGGAACACCATTTTCTATAACCTGCTAGCTAGCCAGCTGCATTCAGGGAAAAGTGACAGGAGGGATTTGAGAGGATTAGCCATATAAACTACACTTAAACAATGGTAAAGTTACTCATTCTTCAATGACAGTTTACATTAATAGCAACTCTTAAATATGTTAAATGAACTGACTACAGCTACAACAGCTTTGATGCATTTGAAAGTCACCTCCTGTTAACATGAAATACCCTCACCTAGGTAAAACAATACAAAAGGGATGGAAACACTACAGAAAATGTAGTTTGCCAGTGACTCCAATAACATTTTGAGAGCTACTAGCAGCAGAACCATGTATTAAAACATCCCAGTTTAGCTGAGAAAAACCTCTTGGTTCCACTGGGGAAAAGAGCATGGCTTGCCTTATAATGAAAAAGCATTGATTGAAAAAAGTGTATTTTGGTTGAAAACATTGTACATTTATTAAATTATCAGTGATCCGTTGCATATCACATATCATTGTTTGATCCATTGTTCATATAGAATTATTGATTAGTGCAGGAAATACACTGATCTTGCAAACACGAATCAAGCAAATGTTTGGTTTTGTTTTGCAGGTTTCCAAAATGTTAGATTTCAAATTCAATGACTTGTTCTTCCATGTCCCGCCACTAGGCCCGGACTGTCTATGCAAAGGAAAACAAAAAGAATAGCAGCGCACAAAAAGGGTTATATTGTAGTCGTACAAACAAATCTACTTCCCTTTTATTTCTACTTTGTAAATATCATCACGTTGTAGACGGACACAGTTTACATAAGCAGGGCTTCGATTACAAGCTGTGAGAATGGCAGGGCATTTAGCCTCCCATTCAGGACGGTCACCAAAATCTGGCGCGTCTCCTCTGATGACGATGATTAAAGGGTGCGTATTTGCCACAGGTATGTAACAACCACTTCGGGTCGAGCTCAGCTCCCCTCATGCTACCAGGAATGTATGGGAGCTGAAACAGAGGGGAGAGAAAACTACCACTGTGTGGGGAAAAGACACCGCCCCTCCTCCTGGCTTCTGACTCACATACTGAAGGTGCACCATCGGGCTGCACTTTCACCGCTCATCCAGCCTGAGAAAATATGGCTTGGGAGGACCCTGGGAATCAGAGAGGAGAGAATCATGGGCGTTGTTTCACTTCCTAAGAGAACGTGCTAAGAAATTAAACTGAGTGCTTTTGATGATGCCTGTAATAACCAAGTACCGATTGTTTTGAAGACCGAAGAACACACAGTTTCTAGAGAGCAACTGTTCTGTATACACTACCACACAGATGGAAGGAGGATTTTTCCGAGTGTCAGCACAAAATAAACAAATCCTGAGTGCTCCTCCAACTGTACAGTAAATTAACTTGCCAATGTCTCGTTAGGTCAATGGATCCAGGTATCTAAAGGGTTTAGTATGCTTCAAATAACAACGTTTTCTACGTGTATGGTGGATATCCATGCAAACCTGACCCTACTGGGGTTCAAACCCTAACTCAATGCTGGAAAAAGCGTCCCTCTTTTGAGACAAAAGATCTGTTAAGAGTGTCTAGAAGTATCACTCTTTCCTAGGGGGAAAGAATACACATGGTAGCAATGTGTGCGTGGTTATGATCCAATTGTCCAAGGCCTTTGTTTCCAAGATGGTTGTGTCTCTACAGGGGATCATCGTTTCAGTTCCTAAAGCTTATTTCCAAATGTACACGGACATCTCCACCACAAAAAATAGTACTTCTGTATACTGTCAACTTGAAGGACTGGTCAAAACATGCGCGGTAGATCTGTAATGATCTTAGTTGCCATCGACTTGTTGCCACTCTTGTTTGTCCCTCCGGCTCTGTTCAAGATTACTGTTTTCACTTGAGCACAAGATGTGACTCAGCATTTTTGCATGTTGGCCTTTCCTACTAATATTAAATAAAAGAGTTTCACTCTGATGCCGTGCCAGGGCACTTTCACCATGTTTACTTGGCCCTACACCTCTCTGTTTGTTGGATATTGCTCCTTTCCTACTCTGTCCACCTTTTCCCCTCTTCTACACATGGCTCTTTTAACCACCTTTTTCTCTTTTCCTGCTCAAGGTTATTTTATTGTTCTTATATTCGCTTCGCTTCAACGCTGCTCCTTGATCCCTTTTTTCGTAGTCCTCTTCCTCCTCTACCTGCTTTTCCTTGACTCCTCTTCACTGCTCCTCCCCCTTGTTTACCTGTAGCTCTGTATCCACGGAGATGGCCACGGTTGTCACAGTGATCCTTTTAAAACTAGGACAGTCAGTTCCGAGAAACAAGGGATTCCCAATAATAAGCCACTATTGTTCCCAAAAGGCTGTCTCACAAGTGCCACTCCACTCCCATGACACACTGGGAAATAGACAGCAGATACACACTTGTACATGGAGGCACAGATATGTACACACTCAAGCAAAGGCAGAGACAAACTGTGCTTCATGCCAAATACAGCGTGTCCACTAACACAGTTACATTTACAGTAGCAAGCTGTTATAGGTAAATAGAGCAGAATGGGATGAAGAATCTTGAGTCAAGGTTGTAAAACCACTGCCATTGTATCTGAAAATGCAACATTTTACCTGAATAACGTCCTTGGAGTTCTATTTTAGCACTGTTCACATTTATTAAAGTTAGGGCCAACTTTTTACGGCTACAAAAAACATCAACTTCAAAATACAAGTGGTTGAATCCAAACAAGTGCAATATTTGTCAGAAAATTCTAATTTACCTAATTAAATTGTGCATTTCCTGGCTGAAGAACAAGTCCACATCAAATAGACTATCAGGAGTCCTCTGTAATAGCTTGAATAAGGGGCATTTTAAAGTGAGATCCTTGGAAAATGTGGCTTTTTATCCCGGTTATTAGATGAATTGTTAAAGGGGTTTTCAATTTCCTGTTGTGAGTAAAGGATTGTGTACATGTAAATGGTCTGCAAAGGCTAAAGTAATCTCACACTCCCCCCTTGCCTGAAACACCTCGATTGGACTCCTTTATTACTTCTGAAACTTAGTGACATCACAATGTTACACTTGCGCTTCTATTGGCCAGCACTCGAACACATTGTACATGATAGGCTAAGGGGCGGGACATTTCTAAGCGGTTCACAACAGAGCTAGCCAGCTAACCTGCAGCACAGGCAGTATGAGAAAAATAAAGCACTTTTTGAACATTGAAGCATGTAAACATGTTACAGCAGAGGAACAAAATACACATATGATCCTTTGAATTAGTATTATAGCGCCTATTAAGACAAACATAATGATAAGAGCCGCTTTAAACAAGGCCTTGAAATGCTATATTCCAGTTTTTCACTTCTCTGGGTCCCTCCTGAACTTTGACGACTTGTCTTCAGTGCCCTGAGCTACGGCTGATACCAAGAGCAGCTGACACCAGAGATCCACGAAACCGTAATGCAGTCACTCATCCGCTTTTCACACTTCCATTCTATACAAGATCTGTGCTCTCTCCGCCAATTCATTTTTTATATCCGCAGGGGCCATGTTTGCCTCAAATTCATGGGAACGCCTGAGAGCCAAGGTCCTGTTACCAAAACCTGACTGACAACAAGTCCTGCGGCTCTGTCAACCATGAGAACCTTTGCTCTCTTCACCTGTTTATTGTAAGGGCGCAGGGGGTTGGAGCCTATCCCACCATGCATTGTGCCAAAAGGAAACACCTCGGTCTGGTCGCCATCCATCACTGGGCTCACTCTTTCCTTCTGCTGAATGTGACCTGGATGTCTTCGGACTGCGGGATAGTAACCCGAGCACCAAGTGAGAAGTTGTAAACTCTTCAAAGAATGGACAGAGCCCAGGAATTGGAAACATCTTGCTGTGTGTCCACAACACTGAGTCACAGAGCTTTCTTACTAGGACAACATATCAGAGTCGCCGTGTGAAATCTTAGTCACCCTGGTCTGAATGATTTTTCTTGTTTATGGAAGCAATTTTCAACCTGGCCATTGTTTAACTTGCTAACACCTCTCAAACCGCTCAAAGTGATAATACAAATAAATAGACCCACGATTTTCCCATCAATGAAGTGTAGTGCAGCAGTGAAAGCAGTCCGATGGATGTGTTGCCTGTAATGCAACACAACTACAGGCATTACAGGCAACAATTACAGAAAATAAACTCTGTGGCCGTCACACGTTTATGATACTTAACAAGTTTTGCTTAGCAGGATAATCTCAACATCTTAACACCACTGTGATTTTTGAATGCAACTGACAGAGGGAAAATGCTAGCTCAATAACTACATCGCGGTCGCACGGCTAAGCTTAAGGAGGACTTGTGTTCGACGTTTAGTCATTTATTTAGTCACTTGTTACATGTTATAGTATGTCGTAGAACAACATGTTTAATTGTCTTAAAGTTGTGTGAACTACTTATTTTAGGCTTCTACCCACAAACACGATCAAAAAAAAGGAAGTGGTAAAATGCTAAGTCATTTTGCAGTTTTTAGGTGGCATTTAGTTGGGATTTTCAGGCCTTGACTTGAAGAAAGTCTAGTTTCTAAGGTATGCTCCAGCCTAGTATTTTCATAAAACTTAATTTGGAACGTACAGAAAGGACTTGTAAGATGGTTTTATATTACTATCCTCCAAAGGGAAAACCACAGAGATACTGTTCAACAATACAGCAGTGTATTGCTTTCATCGTGAGAAAAATAACACCAGGCTAAATGTCACCATGATACTTTCATATCATATCATCTTCTTGGTTATTTCTTTACATGTTCCAAAACATCATATCTACGAGAAACTAAGAATGAAGAGCAACACGCCGCTGTGCTACCAGAAATGTTGTGTTTGGACTGATATTTCCCTAAATACTCCTCTCATAATGCAGGCGAAACAGATACCCGCCACGGGGCAAGAATGAGCACCAGGTCAATGAATCCTTTGATCACATTACAAGCTTGTAAAAAGCCAGCGACGATTAAGATCCGTATCTTGGTTTTTCCTTCCTCTCTGCACACACACTCACTCTTTCATCCCCTTTAATCCTTCCGTTGTTTTCACCTTCCTCTCACTTTTGGTTTTCTCTCTCATCTCCGCCTTTCCAACCACTTTCCTGTCTCTCGCACAGACACTTAGAATTTGAGACATGACGGATAAATTGCTCTGTTTTGGTACTATAAAGAAATCACAGCCACCTCGGTTCACCTGCTGAGGTTGTTTACGTTTGGGAGCTTAGCAACAGCAGCAGGCTTTGTAGGCCTGCTTTGATTTAATCTCAGGGATCTGTTTGTGTGTTTCTCATGTTCTGGTACAATCGTGTGTGGTTTTTTGATTCCTCTCTGATGTCTCTGCATGTTTCTTACAGTGTGTTCTGCCGACCTAGAACAATGAGTTCCTTTACGGTGCTGGGTGACTGCAGCCGGTTCCCACCAGACGTGCAGCCAGGTACTCCACTCAGGCAGTGGCGCAGTGTTTCATGAACGCTGAGCCAGGCCAGTGGAAAGTCCCTGTGGAGGCACTGCTCTGGGAAACAGAGAGCGGGAGGCCTCCAGAGTGGGCAGTCAGGCATTTTGCAACCCAGAAGGCTGACAAGAAAGACAGTTACACAACACAAGTACATAAACATGGTTCAAGGCAAAGGACACAGTCACAGGATGCATCTCTCTACTGCAACTCAATGATTTAAATAGTGGTGACAATCCATTCAAAGATTTTATTGCATTAATCACAATAACAATCTGCGATCAATCATGATTTATGACGTTTCAAATACTAGTGTTCCCTTGTGTTTTGAAGATAAAACAACATGTGTGGGATGTCGTAATAATGAAGTGCATGACAAAAAGGCAAGATAAGTCAGAGGGTATTTTTCTTTATTATACCGTGATTCTGAACGACTCGCATGAAGTCCGACACATTTTCCGACGCTCAGATAAAGCCACTGTCATGTGATTGTCGTCTGTATAATGTGCGCCACACAGAGCAAATGTGGGTATGGTAGTGTTCTTGCTGCCGCTCTCATATTGCAACACTTTGTGTTCCTTAACGGGAGGAAGTTAAGGTCAAACTTGGTGATTTCCCCCCCCCCCCCAGATTAATCGCAAGCATTACAGCTGACCGTCCTACTTTAATTGACATTTGCAAACCAATCAAAACTAAGCCATTAACTTGAGAACTTCTTCATTAATGACCCTGTGCTGACTGTCAAAACAAGAGATGCTGAAACACTACACGGTGAAAACTATGTGGCTTACAACTTTTCATGGATAGGAAACGTAACATGTCCCACACCAAGAAGGCTTATCTGCAGGAAAAACTATCCAATGTCTTAATGATGCCATGTAAGCTTAAGAGACAGCTACGGGCAAAACATAGCCAGAAATGATGTGAAATACTTCAGACAACAACAAGAGAAAATGAAAAACACATTTTGTTTTATTTTCTAAAAACCTCAAGCTTTAGTAAGCTTTTTCTGTACGCTTTTGAACACAACAAAGTAGACTCAATGACCCAACTACAATACTGTTGATCGGTGTTTCATTTCACATTGTTTTCTGCTGAGGAACATTTACCAACTTTTGCTCCATTACTTCACCTGTTCTCCTTTCCCATGAAGTTTGAATGAACTGCTTCACCTTAAGGTCCAATGGACCGGTGAGTCCAACAGAGGATATATTTGTTACCTTCCGTTTCTGTTTTTAGCATGCACAGACTCGAGCAAGGTGAAATCCAGAATTTGCATGCATTAAAACACAAGCATGTACATGCAGACAGTCACCAGTACACTCAAATGACCTCATTCAGAGGCTCAGTTGCTTTGACATCAACGCAATGAGAGAAGTAGTGTGAAGCGTAGTAGCCTAGCACTGGTGCGATTGCTTTTCTTTTCCTTGTCTTGGTGCCGGTACTGCCGCCTGTGCTGCCTGTGTGGGTGCCACCCACCCACCCATCTGTGCCCATCGGAGGCCCTCTAGCCCAGAGTCCATCTGGCATATTTCTCTGTGTCTGTCGAGTTGTCGCCTCTCATGGCCGCCACCGACAGCCTTAATGTGCTAGCAGAGTATCAAAGAGCTCTGAACGCAGTGTGTTATACTGCAGGGTTTACATTAACGTATACATACAGTACTTTCACTAAAACACAAACACTTCATTCACAACTCCACTGCTCCCCCTCCGGCATTGCTTTGAAAGAAAGTTTCCTCCAACAGGAATCGTCAATCTACAAAAAAAAAATCGTTCTTTACACCTCAAACTCGCCACCTAACTGTCTAGCAGCACTGATGCTTGTTTCACAGATCCACATTTTTATTTTGCATAATTACACGGAGACTGAAAAGTTTTGACATTTTGGCCAAAAGTTTGAGGTCTCACCCCAGGACTCAATGAATACATATTAGGTCAACGAGACGCATTTGATAAGATTTCCCTTCAGGGACATCGACCTGAATACGGTTCTTGGATATGAGAAACACCGGAATTCTGTAGTTGTCAAACATATGTGAGGAGATAACTTCAAAAACCTAACGTATGATGAGGATACAGTAGGCTACACATTCAAATGTTCACTGCTTCTTACTTTAATGATTTTAACGATCATGTATGCTTGACTCTCAATATTGCTATGAACTGCACATTGAATATGAAGCTAAAGCCAGCAGGTGATTACCAAGCTTAGCACAAACGCTGGAAAAAGCTAGCCTGGTATGAATGAAAGGAATTTATAAGCTGGTTAAAAGTAAGCTTTAGTTAGATGATGTGTGTGTTTATACTGTGAATATAAATGTCCATTGAAGTCTCAATATTTCTATGGATTATGCTCTAAATATGATGCTAGAGCCAGCAGGTGTTTAGCTAGTATAAACACTGGAAATATAACCTGTAAATAAGTTAGCGTTAGATAAACTAAGCTTACTGTCATCTAGTTCGAATTTCATATTTAGCATGCAGAAATTAGCTATTTCTTAGGCAATGACAACTAGAAAACAGCTTAAGCTCAACATTGGTGGATTCAATATTGTTGGTGTACTCACCACGCAAAAACTGTAACAGATAACTCAAATGATTCATAGTCCTTTGTTCCCTTTACTCAGAGACTTTCCATTTGATCTTTTATTTCCTCGCGAGTCGCTAGAAAGCAGTGGAATCTTCATACACTCAAACTAAGTGTCAGTGATGGATGATATTAACCAGCCTGTGGGATCAGACTTCATCTAAAAGAAACAACAGTGTGGCATATGCCCTGCTACATTTAATGAGGATTTCATGGTGAGAGTGGATGAGACCTCACTATAGTATTTAGTGTGAGCAGAAGGGATCCTGATGAAGACAAGTTGCCGGTTATTTGCATGTCAAAGAGCCTGGAGACACAAAGACAATGGAGGATTAACAGGGACGCATATAGAAACACAGCTGTCAACGTATTGAGTCTGACACCAACAGCCATTTATAGCTCTTTGTTTTATTACCGGGGGGGGGGGGCAGCAAGGGTGCATGTAAGGAATGAAGTTTCAGATAGAAAGAAGAGCCGCCATTCCCTTACTGAAAAGGAGGAAACGTGGTTCAATTAACACTAAATGACGAATTGTCGTTTTTAAGGTTGGGCGTGTCTGGCTCTTATGCTAAGCTAAGCTAACTTGATAAGACACTATATTCCCAAAATGTCCAAAACCGAAATCACATAAACATTTAGGTCTAAAATAGAACAATATTTTTTGACCAAACCAATAATACGGGACTGCCGTCTGAACTTGTCCGCTTGCATGTTGATCAAGAGGAATATTCCAAAGGGAAATCAAGAAAATGAAGTCTACTCCTTTTCCCCAAGCGTATAAATCTGTCTGTTCTTCGTGAATTAGATCCCGGAGAAGATTTAAGGACCAGCTGTCTTATGAAGTCTTCAAGTGCCCATATGTTTACACTCCAGTCGAATTGGAAGCAGCCAGTAAAGAACATTTTAGGTGTCTGGATTTGCTGTTTTTACACAGCGATAAGGATTTAGGGCAATATGTTGTGCAACAGTGTTAAAGGCTTGAAATGAATATAATATTAGGCTTTTTGGGAACAAGGTATCGTATTTATAAAGACATTTTTTTATTTTTAAAACTATTTTTATGAATTTGTGGTCAGATTTTTGGGGGATTTTGATTTTTTTTTTTCAGTTGTATTTCAATTGATTTCTTGTGCCTTGGGTTTTCTTTGTCTTCGAACATCTTTGGATCATTTCGGAAATCGGTTTTTCACTTTAACACGCCTTGCTTTGAATTTTTTGTATCCTTTTCAGGTAACCCAAAAATAACATCGATCAATTATCAGGCGTGATGTATGAAATCCATAATTCTCATGGAGGTTTAGATATCTTTCATCCCCGCAAATACTGTCTATCTTGAGGAAACAAAACATTTAAAGGCTACAATTTTTTATATAGTGATGAAGTTAAAGCTAATTGCTAAAACTCACCAGAGGGGGCAGCACCTTACCAGCAACTAAAAGACCCCACTTACTCCTGCTTCCTGGAAACCCTTCACACACTGTACACAAACTGTACACAAACTGTACACACACTGTACACACACACCATGCCATCAGCCTGTTACTCATACCTTCCTGCATCACAATAACAGACAGTGTTATTGTCTTGTTGGTAGGCAAGCAGGAGGCTTAAAATGGAAACACAATCATTTATATTTAAATATCTTCATGTGTGTGATGATGCATGACATCCCCAGTCTCTATTTGTCTTCCGTCTTTGCCAGCATTTACTGCAGGTTGTACTCCAGTTAAAGGCTAATACTATAGGCAGTCCAAATGAACCAAGTGCTTTATTGGACATGGGTACCAGTCTCTTGAGTGAGTGCTGTCGTAGCTGAAGAAAACACGCTGTATTTTGCTCTAGTATGTGTTGATTTTACAAAATGTTCATGGGTCATACTCATGCACAACACAATTTTTAAAATGATCAAGACACCAGACTTATTTCTGTACATAAAAATGGGAGTTTAATTGAAACTTTTGTATCAAAAAATAGCAATATCCATCCTTAACAGCCATGAGTCACAGCTATAGTGAAACGTCTCCGATATGAGGCTATGTGACGACTACGAAGGCTGTTCCAACCGTTGTTTATCCTTCCATAGAACTCAAAATTAATCTTGACAGTACGAAAAGCAGATGGATATCTCTGATGATTAGCCATTCAACATTACCAACAGACTTTTCTTTTTTTATAAGTAGTTAATAACATTCAAATGCTCTTTTTCAAATTTAAGTAAACTTGTTTTATTCTGCTTTACATCGACAACTGCTTCAGTGCATCCTCCACATCTAAAAAAAAACATGTCGAAATGTAAAAATAAGTTATAGGAATGCAAAACAGGGGCAAAGTAGGATATGCAAAATTTAGAGGGGGTTTTAAGCATAGACAATAAATAAATAAATAACCACAGAGTGTGGAATGTCTACATGTTTACAAATAAATTAAATGCAAACGGGGAGGAAAAATAATGTACACACAAAAAGAGAAAAAAATACACACTGTACAATATTTGAAAAAAGAAAAAGACATAATTGAGACCATGAATATTGCATTGATTGTGCATTTCACACCCCAAAACCCTGAGGGAGGCCAGGGGCGGGGGCCATGTAGTGTCAAGCAGTGAGATGGCGGGAGGCAAAAAGAAAAGTCAAGAGGGCCGCACACCCCATAACAGGCATGAGAGGGGAGGAGAGGGAGAGAAAAAGGTGGAGGTGTGTGTGTGTAGACATTCAGAAAAGACAGGATCCAGTTTCCAAACACCTGTTCAGGCTAGAGTGAGAGAGCAGCGTTAAAGAGAGCGACACGGAGTTGAGTGTTTTTCAAGTATTCCATTGTCAGGAGGAGCCCCCACCTCTTTCTCTCCGAGCTAATGCTATCTTTGCCTCAAGGCTGGGGGCTGGTCGGCTTACAGTGATGGAGAGGAGGGACGAAAGAAGCCCCTCCCATCACAGCACAGGCAACTTAACCACCGGGCCATGGGGCAAAAACAAAAACAGAGTTGTTGTCAAACCCCCCCCCCGCACACAGAAAAGCAGCTTTCGAAAAAAAGGCACTACAAAATCAAAATTAAAACATTTAAATAAAAAGGTTTTTTCTCCAAGCTCTATGAGAGCAGCCATGTCTGAATAAGAGGGCCTCGCCAGCTGCATACCCAGCCTAGTAACAGAACGAGTAAAATAAAGTTAAAAAAACGGGGAGGGGGAAAATAAATAGTGCTGGTAAGACCGCCCAAACAGAAAAAATGTTCCCAATGAGGAAACAAAAATAATCAAAAAAAGAGGGGATGGGGGAAAATAAGATTAGGAAGAACAAATAGTAATAAATTAGAAAATTCCCGACAAAAGAGGAAAATTAAAGTACATTTTTCTCGCCGGAGCAGCGGTGTCAGACGCCCGGCCACTGATGGGCTACAGGCTGCCGGCCTTAAGTCCATATCATCAAACCCCTTCTGTCCGAACCCCCCTTCTTTCCCAACAAAGTCTTTTCAGTCCAACAGGGCCACCCTCAGAGGCTCTCCTTGCTCGAGCTTGTGCTTGACGAAGAGTCTGTATCGATGGTCCTGAGGCGGATCTCCCCGGCAACAGGCTCCTCTTGTGACTTGGGAGATTCTGTCGTCGTCGTCGTCCTCATCCAGGGATGGTCGCAAATCTGCTCCAGGGTGGGCCGGTCTGAGGGCCGCAGGGCCAGGCACCATTTGATCATCTGCTGGCACTCTGAAGGGAGGAGACAGAAACTGTGATTAGGACGAGAGGCTCTGATCCAGGTTGAGTTTTTTCTTCTTTTTTTATGAGGCTGCACTGCATATGACTCAATTTGCATGGATCATTGATGTCCTAGTGTGTAGGCGGCACAGAGAGCCAATAGAATGAGCACGCTCATCTTTTTTTAGGATAACTAGGGCTGTTACAAAAGGCAGATCATAACATCTATCATTTATATTAATCTTAAATCAGTCTGCCAGCTATCTCAGCAGGCAAGCCATTATGTTTGTGAGGTATTCCACTGAGGTAAAGAGCCAAACTATGAGGAGGATTTTGGGCTGTACCACTCACGGTGGCTAGGGGGCAACAGAGTCAGCGTGTGTGTGATGCGTGTTGTTATGGTTGACTTACCAGCTGAAACTCTTCTCCTGAAGTACAGTCTCCCTCTGAGGATCTCCTCGTCCTGCTCAAAGGGGATGTCTCCACACACCATGTCGTACAGCAACACGCCTAGCGACCATACCGTCGCGGAGCGGCCATGGTATCTATGGAAGCGGATCCACTCTGGTGGGCTGTATACTCTGGTACCTAAAGAAAGAGAGGGGAAGAGAGAAGTGTGGGGGTGAGTGGTGAGTGCGAAACATAGTATGAGGCAGTAAAACAAACACAAGAAGGTTCGTTTTTATATCTATGTGATATAATCAGAATATAGGAGGCCTCAGTGCTCAAAATATAGGAACAGCAGATTAAATAAATAAAAACATTGCATAATAGTAGTAATGCTTTCCATCTTCCTTATACCCACTAAACTGGGTGACTTGCATGCATATCCTCTCTCCCTCACTCCCTCCTTTCTGTCCCTCCCCCCTCCCTCGTGGAAGGAGGAACTTGGATAACAAAAAAAGGCAATGGGAGCCCATCACGTGAACCACCGACTCAGGTTTCACAACAAACAGATGTTACGTGGCACTGACCTAATACCCACAAACTGTGACTGGTTCTCTAGCTTAAATAACACAACACACCTTCTCAAGTGAGGATGAATCAAGATATAGATATATAAAACACATTTAAATAACGGGCACTGACAGGATTCATACACCGAGTCCTACATGTGAATCCATCCCATGTGCATCACTACTGAGTCACTGGATGCTTTTTATTTGGCAGTATTGGCTGTGATTATGATGGCAAGGAAAACCCTCGACCAAAACAGACCACTGCGTCACACACTCGTGAACGCCTCCATATCTGAATATAGCTCAGCGGAGCATCAAGGGCAAACACAACCCAGCCCACACGGATGTGTCTTCAAAACAACAAATTACAAATGCTAGCTTCTAATATCAATGAATGCAATAGGAGGAAGGGGGTTTGCTTACCATCGAAATCGGTGTAGACTGTGTCCTTGAGAATCGCCCCTGAGCCAAAGTCAATAAGCTTGAGCTCCCCGGTGCGCAGATCAACAAGCAGGTTTTCATCCTTGATGTCTCTGTGAACCACGCCGCAGCTGTAGCAGTGTCTGACCGCCTCCAAAACCTGGCGGAAAAAGCCCCGAGCGGTGTCTTCGTCCAGGGCTCCCTTTTCGGTGATGAAGTCGAAAAGGTCCTTGACCAGCTCCGGCCTCTCCATGACGATCAGCCAGCCGTCCGCCCGCTCGTAATAGTCCAGCATTTTGATAACTCCGCGAAACGACGAGCTGACCTTCTTTAGCAGCAGGATCTCCAGAGGCACCATAGCACCGTTCTGTAATAAAATCAGAAATAATTAGAGATATAACGCACTAATAAAGCACAAAACCCAAATCATTCAGCAGGCAGGGGGGAGGGGGGGGAAGGGGGGGACCAAAACAAACCACACACAGATCGGGAATGACTACTTACAATTGTGCCCCACTCGGTCACCCTCTCCTTTGCAACATGTTTCACAGCAACCTGAAATAAAAGAATAAAAGAAGTAAGCAAACGTTCGAATTACTGTTGGGGAAAAGCATTGTGTTTTGATCTGAGGACGCCCCGGCTTTCATGGCGACCGCACATGCAACATCAAAACATAGACCCTGATCCTTCTCCTTACCGGTGCGCCATCAGAGATCCGACTGCCAGCGTACACTGTTCCGAATCCTCCGCTGCCCAACACGGATCCCACTTGGTAAACCTTCTCGAAAGACTCCTTTTCCGCTTTAACTGCAAATGTAAATAAACAATGTTAAGGTATGTGCGACATTTTCACAACAAACCACCGCATAGTGCGAGGTTAAGGTTGATATCTTTCATTAACTAGCTTCAAACGGTAGCAGTAACGTTAATAGAGGCTTCTTAAATTACTTCTCAATTTTTAAATCAAACAGAGGTGGTGAAAAAATATAAAGTAACGTACCTGGCTGAAGCTGTATTTTCACTGGTAGATGATCCATACTCGAAGGGTTGCAAATGTGCGAAAATGAACCAAACTTTGACAACAACATATTCACGCTGAAAAGCCGGCGTAGAGTATTCTTATTCAGCAGCTGAGAGTCCGAAGAACCGAAGCAGGCACACGACTGAAATGCAGGTTCAGTAGAAATTGTGGTGTGGACCGTCTTGGTTTCAAGTGAATCGTATATATCCAGTCAAGCAGTGCGTAAACTCCGCCGCACCGCACCCGGTAAAGACGACTCACGACCGTGGAGTCGTGCACCGTTTCCCAAAAAGAGGCATTAAATCTGACTTCTGTGTCTCGACTGAAGCAAAAACAAACGAAAGCAGTCCTCTGAAGTGATAAAATGCCCGGGCACTCCGATGTGTATGGTAGCCGTAAGGACAGTGCGTTTAAAGGGCTTCCGCAGTGTGTTGTTATCCTGAAGAGTGGCTGCTGTCTGAGCTTTGGCGCGGTCTCCCAGAGCCAATATTTTGACGCGCAGTGGGATTCTGATATCCCTCCGCCCCCAATACAAGTCGACACGTTCGCTTAATTACAGCTCAAAACCGCCCCTTTTCATTAGGTAAAACATAACAGAAACCATTTCGTATCTGTTGTGATTTAAACATCCTTATGTTGGAATTTTGTATTGATATAACCATTTTTATAGCGCACTACTTTCTCATAGTACGAGACGCCCATGAATCCCTTGTCTGGAAGCTTTGCGCTGTGTTCACTATCGACTCGGGGCCACGACCAATAAGATGCCGTATATAAATACCGTGTTTGATATCTGGACCAATCCAGATTTTTTTGTATAATAAAGCAGGCATTTGAGCGCACGTGGCGGCAATTCTGAGTCGCCCTCTCCCCTCCCTTCCCTCCTGCAGCTCTGCAGTGAGACAGACAGAGATGCTAACAGTGGAAAACTGACTTTGTAGTGTGTTTCACCACAGATTGCTCTGTCTTCTCAGTTTTCAAGTGACTTTGTATACCAAAATTCCCCTTGTGTTATTTGTTTACCTTTTGTAAACCATTAATACAGTGCCTGTTATCCACATCACACACTTGGGACCAATTTTCTAAAGAAAGTTTGTAATTGTTTTTGTTGAATCTTGAATAAAGTAATATATTTCGATTAAATCATACGTTCAAGTGTCCTAGCCAAGATAGGCAATGACCTGCAGGATAGCAACATACAACAAAAGACACAAAATGTAATAAAAACAAACCTAAAATGGAATGTCAGTTTCTTAAAACTTTAATAAAACGTATTAAATCAACAATAATAAGGATATTGCCTCCTAGAAACTGCTTCTCTGGCAGATTTTAAAAAGTCCAATAACTATATAAACATTTTTCATACTCTAAATAATCTATAAAATATCATTTAAAAGGCTCTCAGAAGACAGGTGCTGGACATGCATTGGTGCAAAAGGGTAATGATGTGCTGTCCTAAGATGATTGCAATACCATACATTAAAGACAGGCGTTTTAATTATGATAAAACTAAAAACAATCTCATGCACATAAGTATGAAAACAAAATAGCACATAAAAACACAATCAGATTGCCAAGGTTTGTGAAGCCAGCTGTCCTGTTTCAGAAGGTAAACTTTCCAGTTCTACTGTTGCACATGTGACATGACCTTGGCTCTCTGTGAACTCTCCACTTTGTATCTTCTGCTACCTCTGATAACCTGCGTGTGTATGCATGTGTGTGTGTGTGTGTGTATGCATTCAATAACCAAATAGAAGCATCAGAGAGTTCCAGGGAACCTTATCTTGCTATAGGCCGACTGCAAAGTTATGTAAATGTGCACAAACTCAGGCTGCAGAAGAGAGCAGAGTAACAGCCTGTGTGATCATGTAGTTTGTGAATGTTTGACTCTAACAAGTTCAGAACTTACATGCCGTCAAGATATTTGTACATAGCTTCCTGTTGTTTCAGTATAAAAACACCCTATAGACATATTGCTTTATATAAAGATCTGTGTTCCCTTAAAGAAAATGAGTTAATAGGACACATACATGTACTAATCCATTTGCATTTTAAGGCATATACCAATATAACCCTCCCACAAAGGTTGTGTGATAACATAGCAGAAGCCTCAATGGTGGATTTGCTTTTATCTCATTAAACATTAGCATACACAACAACGAGTTCAATGGTTTATTGTATTAAGCTTCAAATGCAATGTGTTCAGCCCTTCATCAGGGTCAGCAACAGCCTATTCCCTGCAGAAATAACCTTCCACCTCTCCTCATATTTCTAAAGCAACGTACACATACAGTTGTTATGAGCAATGCTTTGCTTATTTAGTATTCCAAAGTTCTTCTAAAAGCTGAAAAAAATGCATCTTAATGAGGAGCTGCCTCCGACAGTTCAGCTCAGGTGAATTTCAAATAGTAAATAGCTTGAAGTCATCAGCCGGAATGAGTTATATTTTCTATGGCTCTTACACTAAACCAGTCTCTCCTCATTTGTACTTCTGGATAGAGTGTCACTTCAGCTGAAGTCACTCTGGCAACGGAGGAGAGCACTATGCATCGCAGAGAAAGGAATACAAAAATGTGTATGTACTTTTTCTTTAGCCACTTCAACAGGTGTACCCAAACACAATGCAGGTCAGGATAGCCCTCGGTATATGTCATGTCCTTCATGCAAGTGTGCAAATGGTTTCAGTTGGAAAATGTTAAGGGCGACTGGAATGATATTGAGTGATAGATCAGTGCCATGTCAAGGGTGTTTACTGCCTTTCACCCAGTAGGTGATAGGTTCCAGCAATCCCATGATCTTGGGTATGAAACAGATATTATGGATGGATTAAAAGCAGCTTAACTCACTGACAAGCACCTCTCTTTCTGTAAAGGCATCTTACACACACACAAAAAATGCATTTAACACATGGTATGGATCCCCCAATAAAGTATCTTAAATTGTAATCCTTTCACTTTCTTGGTGGTGTGAAGAACCAGTTGAGCAACAAGCTACGTCGTCAGGCAGTGTGCCAACCCAGTGTGATGACAGCAGAAGCCCACAGCTGTTTTACCACGGCTTCATTTGAACGCATGCTATGCAGTTGTTCATAGCTCTCATGGGAAATTATCATCAGGGCTTTTATTTATGTTCACCAATCCTTTGATCCGTGCATGTAGCAGAAGCGAAGAAGGGAGGGAGCAAAAGAAAAATGGCTTGCGGCCCACTGATGAGCTGTCACTGTCCTCCCTGCTCCTTCTCTTTCCTTTTTTTTTTGCTTCATTTCTCCCTGTCTTTTCTCTTCTCCGCGTGCCTGGGATGCCTCCCATTTTCCTTTGCTCTAATTACTGCCTTAGTAAACTGTGTCAGCGAGCTGAAATAGTTTTGATGAGGGGTCCGGCTGCGTTTGCATCTGTAATTTGATGGGTTTCATTGGGGACACATAAAACCAGACACACCAGAGCGTACGTGACCACATTAGAGCCTCGGGTCGGCAGAGTTTATTTTTAGCCCCATCACGCTAGTCCGGTGGCAGCCACATCATTTTGGGTAGCCGCCGATTGAAATCGATCCAGCTTGGTTGAGCTGGTGCTCTCTGCCAGGGAAATCTGAGGGCCTGGATTTGTCATGCAGCATGCTGGGGTTAGATTCCTCAACATGTGTGCAGGATGGACATGTATTATGTTCTCTGCGGGCATTTTCACAGTAACTGTGTCCTCATGTAGGAGCGCCCGGCCTAAACGATTACATTTATATACAGGGTTAGATCATCTAGATTATCTTTTAAAAATGAGATCCCATGACAGAAACTTTGAGAAAACTAGATAAGGTTAATCCGCTTCACTTTGGTGAATTTAGACCAGCAAATGCAGGCCATTGCCCATTAGCAAGCTGTCTTGAACATGCTGACCTTCGAGGAAACGGAGAGCTGGAAAGTTATGAAATGCATTTTTTTTTTCAAACCAAAGAATTATAGGGACATCTTACAAGAAATTTCCCCCTGAGAATTACATAACTTCAAGGACTTTTCTCCTGTTCGTATTCACACCGCCAATAGGAATGCTGAAGTTGCAAACTTCACTTTCGTTACAAGCTGTTGTTTGGTGTACACGGCTAACCGACTGTAGCATTGGTAGCACTGCTAGCAAGCAACTGTCGAGTGTATTAGCTTTAAACTGACTGACAAGTGCTACCATGACCCGACTGGCTAGCTCACAGCTACACAGTTTAGCAACTAGACATGCGTGGATTTATTTCTCTGTAGACACATTGCATTCCATTACTTTGAGAGACAGCGTTACTGTAGGCTGCTGACCCTCTTCAGGTTAAGGCCTTTGTTTTCCATGTCAGCCAGGTCACTATATGGATTATTGTCTGGACTCAGCATTATGTAACACTGTCAGGTCCCTACTCAGCCTCGTAATCCGGCAGCCACGATGCTCCAATAGTTCTTCTTACACATATTCTCACACTTTCTCTTTCCCATATTGTTCTTTATGTATTCTTTTAAAGCAAAACGGATATTCTGCTTCGTGTGTTAGTATCTATCTATGTACAACCAGCCAGGGAAGTCAAAGGAGGTCAAATCGAGAGAACAAACATGGAAGTATTAAGATTTCCTGAGAGGACATTTATAATTGTTAAATTGTAATTTGTTTATGGTTGGCATTGTGTATCATTCTCTGGATGTCTAGGACACAAATATTCGCTAACCCCTAATTTAGTGAAAGAGAAATATAACAGTGTTTATTCTTCTGAATGTTACATGAAAGCATTTGCTCAGTGATGCCCTAATTGACTCAATTACTGGCAATTAAGCCCTAGCACTTGAGGACGACAGCTTCCAGCACACACACATGTGAAAGGACTCAAGTAGTCATATGCACACACACCCTGTTCTTCTTAGGTGCTTTTTTATCATGAAAACCTCAATATTAAGTCAATGTGTATATGCGCGCATAAGTGTTTACATAAGTATTGCAGGAGGGGAAAGTCAAAACTTTAAACAATGTCTCTGTTTTCAAAGAATGTATTGCATTGTATTTTTTTCCACTTTTTTGAGAACCGTTATGGGCAAATATGGGCCGCAGGGTTTGTGTCGGCAATTTAATAAGTACTAAAATCCTGTTTGATCATTTGGATCGGAACAAACTTTAATAGTTTAGGGTTTCAGGTTTGTGTTGGCCTTTCAGTAAGGCATGTCAAAAGGCTGGCAATCTGCCCAACTCAGAGCTATGGTAGTAAAACACTTTGTGGTAGGAAAGATTAGCACAGTTTTAATGGAAAAATTCAAAACACATGCTCTGTTTTCACTGCCTTCCCTCTAATGGGGGGGGGGGGGGGGGGGGGGTCTCCTTAGGTGGCCATATGGAGGCAATTTAAACTATCAAAGCGACACTTCAAATTTGAGTTAACATTTGACATAAATGGTTTACATTAGAAAGTGGGTTTTCACCTCTTATCCTTATTAAGAGATTGCTATTTACCAGTTAGTAATCACTTTCAAAGTCTATTGCTCAAAAGGTTTTAGAAATCCTCCCCCCAGCAGCTGCGTTGGTAGTTCATCAAGAACTGCGTATATACCGTCCTCATACTGTACACATGAAAGTTTCAGCTAAGTGCTCCACTTCCCTCCAGTGACTTGATCCATTTAACTGCCCATCACTGTCTTAAGAGGATACTGAGACCAAAGCCTTAAATCCCGAAGGCACAGCGACCCCGGGGTGGGGGGCAGTGGGGTCCGAGATCTCTCCTTGTACCCTGCCTGTTCAAAAATAGAGGGCTTGTTATTATTTTTTACTCCGATGAGCTCGATTCAAGAACAAGCCGATTTCTTTTATGCTGAGGACGGAATGTAGATGACAAAAAAAAACAGATAAGCATTTTTTGTGGGTTTGGGTTAAAAGGACAGCAGTTCAACATCAGGACAATATCCTCAGATTTCTTTTACCCGAAATTTAGAATATTTAGATATGGCCCACAGAAGAGGTTGTGGACGCATGTCTGACCCTGATGGAGTCTGACAAGGATATTGTAGAACCAAAATGAAAGGAGGTCGTGGTATTATGATCAGATCAAACCAAAAAAACAGTGAACATTTGCTTATGATATGATACATCATTGTTATATGCAACTGGGAAGTACTGATGAAAAAGGAAATGAGTAACAGTCCACATATTTAACAAATAATTGAAAAAAATCCTGTCATTCTTGAACAAGTATGAAAAGGAAATGACATGACATTTTATGTTGTATGAAAAAGTAATTGCATTTTATAAACATTGATAAAACCTTGGGGATTGCCATTCCTGTAAAGAAATCTATGATTACCAATTTGATTATTACCGGCTGAAACACTAAGGTTTTGACTTCAATGTTTTTTTTGTTGTTGATTGTTTCGGAGGTTTCATAATAACCTTTTCTAAGTTGTTTGCTGTACCTCAATTGAAACACCTTTGAGGAAACATAACAAGTCAATTAACTTTTTCCACCATATTTGGTGAACTTTGACTCTTGAAGATGGGAAATGAAAAACGCTTATGCTTTATTTTGTTATCTGTAAATTCCTTAAGATTTGCCGAAGAAGAATAGCATGTTTCCAGAGTCTGTAAGCTTAAACGTCTTTGAAATCCTATTGAAAGCAATATTTTGACATATTTCCAGTACATTTTTATTAATTTAGTCGAATTTCAGTTTATTCCGTTGAAGCAGCTGTTGATTTCTGGCCGAGATATCAAAAGACACCAACTACGTGATGACAGATTGTTACCGACATGTTTCTGAGAAATGGGTGACTCATTGACTTTCTTTACGCTATCAAGTCATTCAAACAATATATCAGCATGCATCAGTATCGTTGAATTGAGCCGCTAGTTATATCACACACAGCGGATCCTATCATGACAATTGGTTCCTGTCCGCCCTTTGGCCTGTGCTCCGAGGGATCTGATTGGCCAGCTGCTGTGACAGGCATTGTGCTGACTGTGTGTCTGTGAGGGTCCGGGCTCTAGCACAGGCTGCCTGGTCAGCAGTCTGTGCCCCCCCCCCTTCCCCCCACACACACATTTCATCTTCACACAGGAGAAAACGTGTCTACGTACAAAGATCTCCCACACATTATTGAGCTGCTACACAACAGATATTTTCAGCTATACAGTTCATGTTGTGTTTATGTTTCATCTTCCATCTTTGCTGTGCTCACATCATTACTTATTAACCATTGTGGCTACAAGCCACATGTCACCGCAGCGCTCAGACACATTGTGTCGAAATTTAACCCTCAGGAGGCCCTAATCCATAGGTCCTGATGCTATGACACAGTGACAATAGCCAGCAAAGCCGCAGCAGACCCCCTCTCCACAACACCTATGACACCAGCACAATAAAAAGGTCCCCCCCCGCCCCGCCCCTGACGCTCAAATCCTTTACACCTGAGTGCTCACTCTGAAATGCACTAAATGGTAGGCGGACAATGGAGACAATTATCAGGTGCTCAAATTTAAATTGGCTCAGTTGTGGTTACGATCAGGGTAATTTAAGGGAGTACGGTGTCTTCAGCAGGTCATCCCCACTACCTTCTAAGGTAGGAGAGGAGGTTCATCCCTCTGTGGACAACCAGGCCAATTCCCTGTTTGATGACATGTGTGTGTATTGAATGGTAGATTAGTTTTCCACTTAAGTTCTTATATATTCATTACATTTAAGCCCTGATTTCTTTTTTTAAGCAGCAACAAAAAGATTAAAAGAAGAAATCGAAGCTTCAAAGGCCATGATATTCAGATTGTTGATCAAGCTACAGAAACATATGGATTCTACATGTCCTGTCATCCTACTTTCCCAAAAATGTAACTTGTTACGGTGTTTCAGTAGGACCCCCTTTCCCCCTAATGTGCAATCACATCAACCACCACCTCTGCGCTGTCATTGTGTTTATATGGCGAGAGCGGTGTCACCCGACTAGGTTGAAGCGCTGTCCTCTCGAAATTGTCGGAGAAGGCTGCCCTAAAAGTCGAAATGATTTGATCTTAAAAATCAAAGAGAACAGAAAGAGGTTTTTGTATTTAAGAACACCCCATTTGGGTCTTATAGGCTTCTGTAATGATCGGCATAATGACCTTCAGCATAGAAAAGTCACACTTCACACCCCAAACCCTCACATACCACACAAAAATACACACAGTTACAGAAAATAGGGAAGTAATGAGAATTAATCGAGAAGCGTCAGCATCAGCGAGGAAATGCCTCCTAACGATGGCCAGACTAATTGCATGCCAATGGGCTTTGCACGCTCAGCAGTTTGAAATACAAGACTCCCGTTCTCTGCCGTAATTGGTTAGCTTTTGCGTAATCACAACTTCCCCAACCGAAGCCGGTGCCTGTTGAAGATAACACTGACTGCTTATTGGATAATTATATGCAACATGTCCAATTATTTCCTGTGAATATAATACGTGTTCACCTTGTGTGTCAATATTGGCATGTATGAATTTACACTGCGATACTGGAACATATTGAAATATGTATTACTCTGGATGATTGGTGAACACATTGCTGCTTTGTTGGATGATGAATGAAAAATTACTGAATGTATTGTTGTTTACCATCAATTATCTGCTAATGCACATGAGCTAGATAATAGCAAATATATTTGTCTTCAAAAGTAGAGAAGAAATGTCTTCTTTCTGAATGAACCACGATAGCCTTTTTATATAACAAAACAAACAGTTAAAGGGACCCTATTCTGCTCATTTTCAGGTCCATATTTGTATGTTGTGCCTTTACTGTGACATGTTTACATGCTTTGTTGTTCAAAAAGGATCATAAGGCCCCTTTAAATAGGCCTGATTTGGTTTTAAATGATCAAATACGCAGCAAGGCATGATGTTGGCTCTCCAGAAGTTCCCCCAATAGCTGTGGACTTTAGTCACATGTTTCAGGAAAATGCAAGTATGTAAGAAAAAGCACCAGGGCTACAAATACATGTCGGCTCGTAGACTGCGGCCTCTGTTGCAACCTTTAAAGCTATGCAGCGCCTCATGAGACATAATATGCAAATAAATTCCGATGCCTCTCCCTGTCTCTTTCTTGGATGGAAGTGCAGATGGATTGTGGGTAATTATGGAGGGCCCTTGAACTGTGGGTAATTACAGTCAGGAATGTGCACAGCTGAGAGCAGCGTGAGAGACGCATTGGCATGGCAACCGTGAAGGTGTTAATTATTTTCTTTCTTAAGGCGAGGGAAGAATCCCCTCTTCAAAGGGATGAAACACCTGTAAGTAGAAGCCCCCACCGCCTCCATTTATTGCCTTCTTCTTTTTCTGCTTCTTTTTTGCACCTCCATTTCCCTAACACTTCGAGTCACCATTTCCGTTCTCCTTAGTTCCTCACCTCTGATCCTTTGTCTAAGTCTCTCCTTCTCTTTGTCGATTGTCTACTCTCTTTTCCCCCCCCCCCCCGTTATGTCAAAGTTAACTGTGGTAACTCGACTAAATAGTGATCAAAGATGTTCTTTCTAGGAGGAACGAAACCCTCATGTTACAAGGTGTGTTAATCTGCCCTTACGAAAGCACTGAGAATCGGTGTTTCCAAGCATTTTGGATTCTTACAGTCGTTTCCTGTTCTGGACAGGAGCCATGCTGTTAGCGGTAGCCATGTTGCTAACAAAATATGAAAAAAAAATATCATCAACAACTGTGTGTGTAGTTTATTTGGAAAGAAATGCAGTGTTATTTGTAGTTGTGTAAAAATCTGAAAGTGATGTGCATATCTTTGCAACAGCGTCTCCAAAAATAAAAATCACTCGGAAACACGGAAAGTTTGAAAGTTGTAGGTAATTTTATCAAAGCAAAACTCTACTACCTTTGTGTTTGTACGAATGAAACGCAGCACATCTGCTTTTGCAGTTACTCTCCAGGAAATCCCCTTAATTTCCCATTTATGTTCTTAATGGACATTTTGGAAATCCCCAGCCACTACAGTTCATCCAAGCCAACCGATTATAACGGCCACTTTCCCTTCTGACACTCCTTAATGAGTAAAGTATACTTAATTGGATCACTTGTTTATAATGAATGTGACTACACACTTAAACTTCATATGAAGAAACGTTGGCTGTAACATTAAAGGGTCTTAAGTTGATACAACAACCTGTCTAAGTAGGTGGGACTCTAAAGCTTATGGGTAATGCAGCATTACATAGATAGTCTATACTAACCCTAAAATACAAATAGGTACAACATTGGATTTTTAAAACACATAAAGTTCAGAATTGAATCATTTATTTAAATAAATACAAACCTTTTATCATGATTTATTCAAGTTCAAGAAACACTGTCACGTAGTTTGTGCTCTCACCGCACTAAAGGGAAGTGTTTTTGCAAGTTAAAATGATTTCTCTGGAATTGAGGCTTTAGTAAATGGGAGTGGATACGCGTTACAGATAATATCAGAAAGTTATTTCACATGCACGAGTGAAGAGTGGATTATTTGAATAATGTTTTTCCTGGAAACTGTTCTTCAACATCCCTGATAAACACCAGAGCGCTTCATAACAACGTGATTGTTTTTACTGCACTTGCCACCTTTAATTTGAGTGATGGGTCGGTGTGTCTTCCCCCATTCTTCCTGCTCTTTAATTGGTTCGTCAACACGACCCCTGCCTTTGTTTGTCCAAGACCCCAGAACACACACACACACACACACACACACACACACACACACACACACACACACACACACACACACACACACACACACACACACACACACACACACACACACACACACACACACACACAGACAGACATTATGCTTACTCACACAAACACACCAAAACCAGTAGGGGTGTGTGAGCAAACTGACTGGGGCCAGCTATTTCCAGAGGCCTATGATTAAGGTTATCACTATCTTTCCACAACGGAGAACACCTTGACTTTCACGAGCTTTGTTTGTCCTTCATCAACACTATGCTGGTGTGTAAATAGTTCCAAACTCACATAACTGAGTCCAGTTTTCCACTTCAGAAACGTGCCACCAAAACAATCCACCCACTGCCGCCAGTTCCACTACAGACAGTGCGTCTGGTTCTAACCTTTGATGTCGGAAAACACAAGCTTCACTATGAAGGCCATTGATGTTTCTTTACATTTTGTAGGGATGTAACGGAGAAACAAACCCAACATTTCAAGAGATTTACTTAAAAGGCACATTATTTGACCCAGAAAGGGGAAGGTATTGTATATTGAAACTGTTAGACAGATGGCATGTTTGTATTGTTGTTTTAGCCTGCCTTTGTGACATGTCATCTTAAAACCCGATGTTGGTACGCCATTGCTATAAAGATACACTTTCACCCTTTGCAAAACACAACAACCCTGTCTCTGTATTCAATCCTATTCGTTTTGTCAAATAAATAAATACAATTTGAAAATGTTATTTAAAATCCAGGGAACGGCCATAAAAGTTACAGTAGCTCATGTTAATCAAGACATAAAGATGGTGTCATTGACCAAAACCTTCATTTAACGACATGTACTTCATTTCGTGAAGACAAACACATTCTGGAATATTAAGTCAACAGGACGTTTCATTTTCTCTCCCCAAGCCTAACAACCTTTCCCAAAAACAATTCAAGCAATTGGTCAGCCTGACAAAATCCAGTCTGAATGGGCACTGTGGTAGTGGGGCAGTGTTTGACAAACATATGGTTATTTGAACTGTAGTTCCAGTCCCTTTAATCTCTTATCAGCACAAATAATTAACCCCTGATTAAGATTTGCTGTGACTTTCCACTGTTTGACCACTCTGAGGTTACCATTCCAAGGTGACCACCATCTAGTCGATAGATTTTCCCCTCTCCCTCTGATCTTTTTCCGCTGGGAACTCTGCCACATGCCGGGTGAAGTATTACGGGACATTGTGAACTTTGCTCAACTCAAAACCTGACCTGAATTAGGAACCACAGATACTTTAGTTCAACATCTCTCATTTGTCTAAAGGTATTTTGTCCTTTCTTCCATGAGAGGAATCATTAACAAACTTTCTTTGACCAAGTGTCAAAGTGTGTGCTGACTCAACATCTTTTAAGTCGCAGAATTCCTTTTAGTCAGTGGAAAAATACTGTGTCTACTGCTGTGCTGGTCAAACATTAAAGTTGAAAAAGGAGAGAGGAAGGTAGAGTTGGGCAGGCATCTGATTGATAAAAATAACATGCTTTAAAGCTGGAGAAAGTAATCAAATCATTACCTGACCCAAATTGATCTCACATAAGCTGCAGCTGGGTTTCACTGACCATTTGAAACATCAACCATGGGAAGTAGTTGATGGTTAATGGGAAAATGCCAAAGCCTTATAGGGCTCACTTTTCAAAGACTATCCTTCGAACTGCTTCAGTTAACTTGAACAAAATACCATTTTATTTGTTGAGAATCTGGAAGCACCGGTAGTTTCCAGTAATGGCTATGGTGCTTTCTCAAAAAAACTGGATGATTGGGTGTGGTGCTTTTATCGGAGATAGGCAGCTTTGTTTTGAGCAGATAAACACAGGATTATGACAGACTTCATTCAGTTACATACACAAGTCATCCCAATGTGGCTTTACAGCAGAACATCTATAGAGAAACGGTTGATAATTATTTATCGTTGTGATTCTGAAGCCAAGAGCTACATGAGCTAGCTTTAGCCATGGGACGTTGGCTACGTTAAGCAGAGGGCTTAACAATATTGTTTTACTCTCTTTCACACATGTCTGTCTTCCTTTTTTTGGGTTCTTTTGTGGTGTAGGTCGTTTTTGCCAATGCTGGAATAGAATCTTTTCCCCCGCATCCGCATTTGTAGGCACAGCAAATAATATATTAAATGACCTGCTGGGGAAAGCCTCTCGTCATATAAGACTTAGAAGGTTTGGAAAAGTCTAGATTTATTTTAATTTTATTGTGTGATTTCTGTCCAATCATACCAAATAAACACTGCCTACCTCAGCTTTAAGTTGGCTAACACAATGGAAGAGTCTTCCAAACTACAGCTGTGTTAAATCCAGTTCAGCCCTCAGTGGCATTGATGGTGAAACGTTACACTGTGACCCGAACACTGAGTGATCGTGTGACTTCGCCTAAGGTAAAAACACAGAGGGCATCAAAGAGAAGGGCGCAGCATGTTCTTCATTTGACAATGCGTGCATGTGTGAAAGAGTGTTATTGCGCGTGCACGGTATGTCCCACCACTTACACAATATGTCCTTGCACCTGTGTGTTAGTTCATTTTTATGAGTTCATGAGCAGGGGTGATCTCCCCCTCTAACCAGCCTCTTTCCCTGCCTGTGTTTGCCTCATGATCAAAGCCCCTGCCATGCCACTGCTTCTTTTGATGCTTTGGCACAATAGAGCCTGTTGAGGTTTTGATTTCTTCAACCAGTCTCCTCAATGAAAGCCAAATCCAATAGGTAGGAGGGAGGGAAGCACCCGGGAAGTTCCCTGTCTGCAGGCCTGTCTGCTGAATCTCTGGACACAAGGAGCTAAGGCTGAGCAGGCAAACTGCAGAAAAAAAAAAGCACATTCCTAGCACTGCTGAAATGAAAGTGAAACTGCATAATGATGGTTAATTAAACTATGAATGCCATGGTAACTCAACTTCAGTCTCCTTTGTCATCAATCTTCAATTATGATAAGCTTGGTGTTAAAGATGAGTTTCCTGCCCTGTGACCCCATTTTCCATCCAACAGTTCATAAACTGAGAATAATCCATTTATTCATATCAAATAAATGGAGTTGTATACTGTAATTGTTATATATTCCAAACCTACATCCTTAAAAACTGCAACAGAGGCATTAACATGTAATTAAAAAATACACTTGCTAAAATGAACTGTAACGTCTGTATTGTAATTATTACGCAACAGGAAGTGAGCTTAACTTAACACACAGACTGAAAGAAGGGGGAAACAAAGGGGCCAAAATGTAACAAAATAAGCCCTATTTGTTTCTCAAAAGCTCAATAATCAAAATGTATTGTGTCATCTTTTGTGTAATATGTAGTAAAACATGTAAAACACATTGTGTCGAATGATTTGCTGTCTTGGTATGCTCTGAACGTGTTTCCATCTTTTATTAAAACCTTAAACCAAGGCAGATAAAAGGATCTCCTAGCTGGTTCCTAGAAAACTAAATGCAGAAATGGATACCAACCACCGTTGAGTTCATGCAATGTTTTAGGCGAATTTCTGTGGAAATTGATGTGAATTGGTTGAGTGGCAACTGGAATGTTGGAGATAATGTGCCTGAAATATAATTAGCTCTTGAAATATTATCACAACCTTCGATCTGTTTCACTGCATCTTCATTTCTCACCGCGATTCAATTAACGTTCATTCAAATTACTGAATAGATCAGAGAAATCATACAATGCAACTCGGCATCCCAGGGTTAGTAATACCCACTGCTCTTTCTTATTTTATGAATGTTGTTCTTTTTTATGCTTGATAATCATATATTACTGAGTTGTTGGTTTAGAGGCTTTACCAGGAAACACATTCAGAATGTTTTCTGGAAGAAGTTATTGTAAGAGTCTACACTTATTAATATTATGACATTTCCATATAATAGTAGAAGAGCACTCTCAGGTGTCAGGAAAAAGTGGCATCATGTCACACACTTAATTTAACCAGAAGGGCACTTGGGGTGCACAGACCTCCCCGAAGGTCGTTTTCATAAGGGAAAATAATGCTTCATCAGCAACGTGATCATGGGCTCTTTCTTCGCACACGTTACACCCTTCCACCGAGTTTCATGAAAGTCAGGTACGTTTTCCATAATCTTGCTGACACACAGAGGCAAAAATGGCCAAGTCAGTAGCGGCTTGGACTGGGAATCGTAGGGTCGCCTGTTCAAGTCCCCTGAACAGACTTGAAATATGGAAAGTGGACTGCTACTTGGAGAGGTCCCAGTTCACCTCCTAGGCCCTGCTGTGGTGCCCTTGAGCAAGGCACAGGACACCTCCAATCCCCCCTCCCCATTGCTCCCCGGGCGCTGCACAATAGCTGCCCACTGCTCGGTGGTGCTAGGGTTAAATGCAGAGGACCAATTTCACTGTGTGTGCTCTGCTGTGTGCATGCATGTGACTAATAAAGAGGGTTTCATCCTCCGGTTCAAAAATAAAACCTCCCTGGGTGAGGCTTTATTATATAAAGCAATTGTTCAAAACATAATGTAACTGATAGCAACGTAAGATGCCCAAACTAGTGTCTGTGGTTAACAAAAGCTTATAAGGTTTTCATGTTTTGTTACAAAATATTGAATACATAATGGAATACACCATTTCTGAGTTTGGCTAACAAAATTGTGTTATTACTACATTTATTTTAGTTTAAAATGAATCCTTAGGTGCTCACCAAAAAGTTAAGTGGTGAAAAACTGCCTATTAGCATCCAAGCTAACCAATTCCCTGGGAGGAGCTCTGTAATATTTCATGTGTGTTAGAATAACGGATATATGTAAGTTGGCAAAGTGAATTCATTAGCAAATTTAACATTCTTATGCAAAAATGGGGCGAAGCCTGCAAACTAGGTCAGGCGGTCAACTCGAGCACCAATGATACATTCGAAACCTTGAAACCTACATAACGCCCCTCGCCACTCTCGCTCTCTATTTAAGCTGTGCTAATGCGTTCACCTCGCTGCTGCTGCTGCTGCGTCCACGTCCATGCTGGCCTGCCCCATCACCACCACCCAAGCTTCCACTCCAGCTTCCACCTGTAGGCTCGGAGTGTTAGTTATCTAATCATCACTCAGTGCAAATATGTGGAGTGATGAGGCCGAGCCTGGACGCCAAACTCAAACTACAGCTCTGAAATAATTAAGAGACCACTCGGAAATTGTTCTTAAATCTTTATCTCTACATGTGTGGCAGCCATTCCAGTGTCTGTTGAATTCCAACACAATTTCCGCGGCTGTATATACTGCTTGTAATAAACATATTAATGAAACACGTGAGTTGCCTGACTGAAATAGAATCCACCACAGCGTTGTGACCTGCTAACCGCCGGGTATTTCTGCTATGCTTGGTGTGAACATTTGTGACAGAACATGGCAAAACTTCTTCCCCCCATTCTGCCTCTCTGTCATACACACACACACACACACACACACACTCTGACACACGTGTACACTCAGTCTCTCTTATCCCCAAGTGTGTCCCTTCTCAGTCCTTAGCTGCTGTCATTAAGCGGTCAAAAGTTCATTTTTGGAAGGTGTGAAAATCCAGAGTGGCACGGCATGTCAGTGTGTGTTTTTGTGTCGTGTTGCTCACGTCTTAAAATATTTACTTACGAGTGTCTGTACTTGCGACCCCTAGCATACAGTTTTCCTGCCATTGGCACACTGGCTTTCTCTCCCTGGAATGCCCGTCTGCATGTGATGCTGAGATCCAGGTTTCACAATGAAGCAAAATATCATTTCAGCGTTACCACTTATCAATGATTCTTTCCCTCATAGAGATATACAAACCTGTTCCAACACATGCCGTGGTTAATAATAAGCGGAATAAGATTACATCTGATTGGGTGTGTAATATTGATTTAGCACTCTGGATTAAAACTAATTGGCTCATTTATCTTTTATTTTTTTGTTTGTGATGACGTTTCTTCTGCCTGTACTGATTAAACAGAACAATGTGTACAAAATGAATCACAATTTTGCAAGTAGAGATCTGAATGTTCAGTCTGACACTCCTCTTTTTAGCGTCTTAAAAGTTATTACTTAGCCTGTGATGTACTTTGAAAAAACATTACAAAGTGTTCTTCTAATCACGCAAATCTCCACAGGCATTTTTTGAGTGTGCCCAATTGATGATTAAGCACACTTTTTTACTGACATATAAACCTCCTCCCAAACGTGATTCATGGCTGTAGCCAGGACTCTTAAATTCCTGACATGACAGGTTACCTTAGAGATAGTCAGGTCTTAAATCAAGCCATTACAAAACACCCAATTTTTGGGGATTTGGAAAAATCCTTTTAATTCCTACAAAACAAATCCCTACGGTAGATTTGGACCTGCATGATTTGATGAATGCATTGCTAGCTTGGCTGTTGTTTATCTTTGCTATTTATTTTCTCAAACCTTATTACCAGGTCCAAAACGTACTCTCTTTTTCACTTTGTTTTTGGTCTTTGCCATTCTCTGTGGTAAATATGCATCTCTTTGGCAGCTAACGGGACTACAAAGGTTACCAGCTAGTACTTAGCTAGCTAGTAGAATTAGCCTAGCTAGGTAAACTTTTCACACCTGTTTAAAACAACCCTCCAACAATCATAATATAACTAGTGCAGGCACAGATTACACGAGAGGCTGCAACTGGGACTTACCTTCTGCCTGCTATCTATGGAGACACTATGGACATCCAAAAAAAAAGCTACTAAACACAAACTGTCCCTCAATATTAACCTATTGCCCACTTTCACGGCTATCATTAGCCCGGCACTGGAGGTGTGAACAACCGTGGAACGAGGCCAAGCATCCTAAACTATGTTATTGGGAAGACAATGTACTGCTCTGGCATGCTCCTGCTATCTCAAGCCCCCTCAAGGGAATGGATACTCAGGCACTAAAGCACACAATGTACCAGAAGAGAGACATTTGGAAGGGTGAGTAAAGAGGTGGAAAGGTATAGGGAAGCAGAAAAAAACGAAACACTGGAGAGGTGAGATCAGAAACTGATTTTCTGTTTACCCTCAGCGTCTGAGGACACTCTGAGGGAACAAGTGTGTTTGTAGACAGCATTTTGAAAACATGACATTATCTCTGCTGCACCCGCATGTGTTTCCGAGTCACTGGCCGTCTTTGCCCTCCTACGAATCTTCCATTGTTGACAAGTGTCCACGACCAGCTCTGTTGAATGTCAATACTACACAAAGTCCACGTTCTGATATGGCAACAAGAATGCGTAGGTTATGATAACTGACATAGTCTTGTGCGACCTGCTGAGCGGACCCATAATAGTTATTGTTGACTTTTTTACGCACGGGCGAAACTTGGAAAATTCCAATCCCTATTTGCTAAGTGGAATAAAATTAACCAAACTAATTAAGTAAATCGACTCAATTACTATACTAAAGTACATTTTTGAGATTCTTTTCAAGTATATGTTACTACTCTAATACATCTAAGAGAGAAATGTTGTACTTTTTACTCCTTTGGTTTATTTTAAGGCTTTAGTTACTTTTCAAATTGATGCAATACAACAACAAGGGAAAACCCCCAAAAGCTTAATAAGACCCCCTCATGCAATTCAGCAATACAGCCCAGTAATGGTCACTAAAAACCAATAAGATCAACTGACTGATGAGACTGACAGACAGCTGACAGGTTAAAGGACATGCAGGATTTGGTTGCCAATACAAATTGTGAATCTGCTACATAATTGCACACTGGGGGTGAAGAGAAGCCCTCTCTCCTCCGTCAGCAGCTCCTTTTGATGTGGCTGACCTCTAAACCGTCAAAATGATAAATGATCGAGCAAAATTAAGTCACAAAGACACTTAAGTGCTTTTCATATTCCTTTTATTTTTAGGCCTTTTTGCAATTCCTGCTGTAATGGAAAACCTTTTATTGGACCTTTAAAGTGAATCATCTTTCTTCAAGGTGAAGAAATGACTGTTATTTCTAAATTGTAACATCCACAATCATCCACCACGAGAACCAGTGCCAAAATGTGTCCTGCTTCGGGTGCGTCCAATCAAATTCTGCTATCGGTCAGGTCCTTTCAGATTGTCAGATGACGGCTTATGTTTTTGAAATGCACACCACCAATTTCTACACTTACTTAGCTGTGATTCATGCCCTTACCAACCCAAAGAGCAATAATCCTATGGTCCCTAATTGCCCAAGGATGCTTCATATATCTCTTTAGATTCCCCTTTATTATGCCATATATTTCAAATGTAGTCCTTCTCTCCTGCTTAAACTGCAGCCAGGCATTGCTGTGTGTTAACATTGAGTGTGCAGGGTGTGCACAGTTAACCATCCCAAGATAAATAATGATTAAGTAAAGATGCTAATTCTTAAAGGTGGAGAAAAGTTGGCCCAAGGAGTGTCCTGTGTTCTAGGGATATCCCTGTCTTGTGTTGGCCTAAGCTTGGTAAACATACAGTAGCTAATCTGGGACTCACAATGGTTGCTTTACCAACAGTGACACACCACTGTACACTTTGAGAGCTAATGCAAATTGCCGATGATTGTTACAATGATTTGACCAAGCTAAGATGTTTAAATGTCAACCGGATACCTGGTTGACATTTAAATGGATCCTTTTTTGTGATTGTATTTAAATGCCGTAGTCGAAAACCGCCACCACCTCAAGAAAAAGCACCATGTCCAGCGTCAACTTTTTAAGTGCTTCAAGTTGAAAATAGTTTAGCCTGTCAGAAAAGCGGCGGTTACGTCACTGTAGGAATTGGTGGAGAAGCTTATCGTTGACAGTGTCCGTCTTCACTCTAAGGCTGTCAATTCTGAGTTTTCAAGCTCATTTCTACAAAGATTGAGAGCAATAATCTTCTGGGTAGTTGTAATATTGAAAAAGCAATGTCAGACGAATATAAAGTAGCACAAACGGAAAATAAAACCCAAGGGGATGAAGCTTGTCAAGATATCGTTGTCGTTATAAAAAAAAGAAAAGCTGGGAGTGTTTTTTTAATGAAATGCTGCGAGGAGGCTCCACGTGGACCCAAGAGTCTTTTAAGCGTTCAAATGCCAGGCCATCCTCAAAAAAAGCTTGCACTGACACTGGTAGCTTTTACACCCGTGGCTCGACTGCATCAACTTCCATTATTCATGCCCTACTCAGCCGCTTCAATCCGGTCCACACCGCTCACCTTACACGTCACGCATTCATTCACGGTAGTGCTTACTGGAACACACTGTCAGGCACACTGCGTCCTGCCCTTAGGTGCTCACACTACCATAAACAAACCAACCCGAATTCCTTTACTATTAGTTTTTCAGGTTCATAAAAGTGTTAAATGTGACCATTAGCACAGAGATTTATGTGGGAATGACATCAGTCTTTTGATTTATAAGCTGTATGACTGATGGTTAGTTTTACTGTTGACAAGCTTATTCAACATTGATAGTCTTTTTTTTAATTGTTCCTTTTCCAAACTGAATCTATCAATGCAAAAGTAAAGTAGATGACAAAATGCTTAATTCAATACACATTTTCATCCCCTCTGGAGCCTTTACATACTTTTACTATCAGGAATTTACGCAGTACGCACACACGTAAGTCATTAATGTTTACGCTCATTTCTCGTAAATTCAGACGTTCTCTTTCATGTTGTGCCAGGGAAGCCAAGACTGCTGTTGGCAGGTATAAATACATACACATACACACACACACACACACACACACACACACACACACACACACACACACACACACACACACACACACACACACACACACACACACACACACACACACACACACACACACACACACACACACACACACACACACACACACACACACACACACCCTCGTATAACCTTACACCTCGCAGCAGGAGGGACCTGCGCGTCCAATTTGTCAGAAGGACAATCAGTGCGTTTTCCCTCGATACCAAGGCAGGCTCATACTTGTATGTGTACTTACATGAACTTTGTCTTGTGTGTATGCACTTCTTTGGTGTAGTTCATCTAGCTTATGTGTCAAGTTATGTGTCTTATAGTGTAACCCTCAATGCTGAAACAAAGCTTTGGTTTGTGAGTTTACACGCTGTTGGGGCGTCTGATTATCCTGCTCCTGCCAAAAGGAATTGACTAGCATAACTACAGAGCCTTTGAATGTCATGGCTATATTTACCCATTGCAAGCCACACTGGGTGTCTCTGTCTGTCCCCTTTGAGAATGAGGTCTGGATTGCCACCAACGTTAACCAAAACTAGGCCAAGCACAGATGGACCGACTGCTTTGCAGGCGTGCCAACATGTCAGCGGCGGGGATTGTGTTGCATAAAGAACGGCGTGTGTGCCTCGGTTTGAATTGACAACTTTAACAGCGCTATTTTAAGTGGAATCAATGGCGGCATTGATTTGACTGATGGATCAGACTACAGTGAAACTTGGATTGAATCAAGATTTTCAGTTAAAAAAAAGATCAATCTAACTAGCCCATATTGGAAAGGGAAATTGATAAATAGCTTCAATTATAGCAACTGTATCCAACAAATTCACTCACTTAACTTAAACTATGAATACCGGGTTAGGTCATTTTCAGGTTCCTATTATTTTGTGATTCTACTTTGCACAGGCTTAGACCCTCAATCAGGCCACTAGGACCTAAACACATTACAGAAGCCTTAAAAAAAAAGGTGCATTTTTGTGACATATTGCAAATCTAAATGCCATGTTACTTAAATTCCTTCCCGCCTACCTTCTTTAAAGCCCTTTACCTCTCACGATTAGATCTCCTCCCTGCTGAGTAGCTCCATCATCCTTTCATCCTTCTGACCCATTTATCTGCAGGACTCTGGCCAGGTAAATCTGCACTGATATCATTAAGTTCCCATTAAAGCCCCCTAGAGTATCCAGGCCAGATAAATCTAGGCCAAGCAACCCTCCTACTCCAGAGAGGAGACTGGCAATCATGGAGAAAAATTTGCTTTTGGACTCCATATGTGTAACAAAGCATTACAATGCAAAACAAAATAGGAGTTCAGGGTTGAATGGTTTTAGGTTGCATTTATTTAAGAAAGATGATTGGATTTGTCATTTGGAAGCCAATTTAATGCACACAACTGTACATCAAACTGATGATAATGTTTGCTGTGTACCTTTACATGGCTATTAAGCATTTCATTTGAATTGTATTGAGGATGAATGGTTAAAAGAGGTTACCATCTGTCATGTTGCATTTCCACTACAAGCATGTCTGTAATGTTATTCCCTCCGTGCTATCTTTGTGAAGAGCGGGTATTATTTCAGCTCCTCCATCTTGTACAGTATGTGTGTTTTTATCTCTGTATTGCTGCTATTTTCTGACTTTCAGGCCTGCCTTTTTCAGATGCCGTGCACTTGTTCCAGGCTGCCTGACATTTAAAATTGGTCAGCTATTAGTGTTTCAACTAAATATTACTACAACCAAGATCCCGGGCGCCAGCAGTAACCACCCCCCTTCCTTTCTCCCTGTCTTGCTCTTTTCTTTCTCCCCCGTCTGAACAAGGCTGAGCAAGAGTGTCAACATGTAGTAAAGAGCAGACAGCCCACGGTCTGCACAGGCTGAGGGAGAGAGACAGCGAGGGCGGAGAATAAAAATGATGAAAAAAATCTATTAAAAAAAGCCTGAAAGAGATTGACAAAGAGACCCAATAAAGAAAAGATAAAAATAGACACAGACTAGTCACAAAAGGCACAAGAGGAAGACAGAACAAATAGAGCCAAGGGAGTCCAACACATGACTAGACAGATGGAGAAACATTCTTCACTTCCCTTCGCCTTGAGGATTTCTGCAAAAGGGCATAGAGAGTTTTTATCCTGTTGCATACAGACATAAAGGCTTCATTTAAGGGGGGGGGGGGGCTGTTAAAGCTTTTAAAGGGCAGTCATATTGTACTTTTTTGTTCTGGTCACACATATGCTGAGGATGGGGGTGGGGGGGGAGATAATCAGTGTCTGTTTTTTGTCATTTCACTGCACTCTGACTTCCAATTGGAATTGAGGTATGTCTAAGCCTTGGTTGTTCACATAAAGGTTCAGCCATTATCACAATTGGTTTTGACAACAAAGCAGATTTGTGTTTAAGGTTTGGGAAGCATCAACTACGGCCAGAAAAAAGGTACAACAAAGCTTCCAAACATTTAGATTTAATCGCAAAACTCAAATATGACTACAATCTGACATAAACAAAGGAAGTGCCTCAGAAGCCCTTCTCTTGTGTGACATACAGAGCGCCCTTCTCTTTACAGTGGTTACAGTCTCGACGCTGTCTTTATCACTCGGTCAGGATGTATTGGAGGAAAGAGTGAAGTGGAGAGAAATCACCTGGAACCTCGTTAGGTTCAGCGGTTTTAATGTGTGTGTACAAAGCAGAGTGCCGCCCAGATCCAAGGGGAGGAACTGCGGCTCGGATTAGTTAACCCTGCCTCACCCGGGGTGCTGCTTGGCCTTTATCCCAGCAGCATAAGCCCTTAATGAGTTCCCTGCAACCTTCTCTCCCTTTTCTCTCCCCCTGTTTTCATTCATCCTCTCTATATTTTGCTTACTGGTACTTTTTTATCTTCAAGTCTTATTATTTCACAGTTCCCTTGATTGTCCTCAAACAGTATCTCTCTCTACCTCTTCCCATGCCACTCTTTTTTCCTCTTCTGTGTCCCCTCCCCCACCCCCACCTCCCAGCATATGTTCTACTGGGTCAGGATTAGGGCCTTTCTTGTTAGTCAATTAGAGAGAGCCAGAGAGTGATAGAGAGGGAAAGAGAAAGACATTTCTAGTATAGTCTGTGATTTTAAGCCTCTTTTCCACACCTACACCGGGTCACATGATGTGATTAATTCTGCTGCTCTTTTTTTAATCGATTTAATGTCTTCTCAGTGTTAAGTAGGTGAGGCTGGATTGTAGAACAGACAAATAGGAAACCAAAAGGTCTGTTCATTAAATGTGCCCTCCGACTGACTTACATGTTTTTAAATCTCCCATTGACATAAAGAACACGGATGTGGCGTGTAGTACAATTTTCCAATTAAACTACCGCAGAGGGGCCAAAAAAACCAGTAATGGAAATATAAAAAAAAGATATATAACTACAGTTCTATTAGAGATCACCAACAGTTCAGACCTTGAAATAACTGACGCCAAATACTTGTGATTTTTGTGGTCACTATAGAGGTGCTGCAGGACAGGCAGTATGAGAAAAATGTATCCACTTTAAATTATATTTCATTTAAAAGTCATTAACTTGAGGACATTGAGGATTACACCTTCCTGGTAGGCTGTACATTGGAATCTTTCTATACAAACTCACTAAATATACCAACTGTTGGTTGAGTCTATAACACTGAGATGCATGCATGACCTTTTGTTTCCAAATTGTTGTACCGTTGATTTATTTATGCACGATTCAAACCTTGGTAGTATCCTGTGTAGCCGTGAAAACATGTAGAAAGAGCGATTTGTTTAGACTGGTGCACAATAGAAAGCGTGGCTCCCCCCTCCATATACGGTAGCAGGAAGGTCTCTGGGGAGAAGAGTAAGCTGTTATAGTATCTGGGCGTACAGTCACTGAGTCTGGCAGCCACCAGTGTATGTAAGTGGGAACCAGCTTGTCTATTTAGGGGTAATAAATAACCTGATGCTCCCTTTGGGGAGAAGCAGCAGAATATACACGGTAGGTATTCCTGAAAGATGCAGTGAGCCCCCCCTCCCTTTCGGCTCCTGGGGGTCCAAAGTTGGATAAGCCCATCTCTCAGAAGAATGCAGAAAGGAGCCCTGCTGTCTCATGTGAAGCAAGCCTAGAGGGAGTAGAGGGGGGGGGGGGGGGTGGAGTTGTGATCCAATTTTCAGCTTTCTCTCTTCGCTGGTGTTTTGTTTGATGCTTATTTAAATGGGTTCCCAGGAGATGATGTGTACGGGGTTTGTTAAATGAATCTATGCGTGTGGTCATGAGCAGTGCTGTGGTTATCTCCGCTGATGAATTCATAGAAATCTGCGTGACTTTTCTTTTAAGTAGCAAAAAAAAACTTGCAGCAAAATACATTACAGGGTCATGTAAGGGTTGACCTTACCGTGACCTGAGCTTGTTCTAAGTTCCAAAAGTTATGAACACAGGAAATATAATCAGATAAAAATGGGATTAAAGCGCTCTAAGCTCATCTATCGCGAAGACCCCCTCTGTTCGGGCTTAGAGGTCGATTATGGCATATGATATTGAATCCTCTTTGGGCTTTGTGTGAGTATGTGTAGCTTTGTTGTGTGTAAACCTGCCTGTGTATGTGTGCCTGTATGGAAGTGATTCATATGTGTAATGTTCCACCTGCCGCTGTTCGACCTTGCGTCGGGGGCTTTATTCCCCCCTCGGTGTGGGGTCAGGAGTTCAGCGGGGTGCTAAGTAATGACCTTCAATCAACATCCATCACTCACTAGTGGGATGCATGGGTGCTTCTCCGCAGCCCAGGTTAGCGGAGAGCGGGGCGAGGCTTAGCGCCACTCCTCTCTGCTGAACCTCCATTAGATTAACATAATGTCCTGATTATGCCGTTCTCACTTTTTTGGTACCGCTGGCTGAGGGTAATAACCCAGCGTTTACTGTGGGGAGTGTTAATAGCATCGGCATTTCAAGGGCAGTGGAGCAACACGTTAGCATAAGCTGCGGTCGATTTACTAGCTTCTCCTTCCCTTTTACCTATATGTGTTTCCTTTTCTCTGAAATAATATAAAACTGAGTCAGAGGAAAAGCCTAAATGTCAAGAAAACATTTTGTTTCTGTGAAAGCAGACAGTGTTTAGCAGTAAACACACAGTGCAGGTTGGTCTGACACCGAACACATGAGGAGTGTGTCATTGAGTGGGCAGACGCAGGTACACGCTGACTGAAATGTCGATTGCTGTTGCCACATGATGACCTTGCAACTCCAACTCCGACAAGACTAGAATACTATGTTCGGTTAATGCTGCTTTCAAAAATCCAGCAGCCAGTGAATCATCTTTTTCTAAGACAGAAGTGGAATTTTCAGAGCAGTGAGACCCTTATCTAACTGTCTGACTCAGTGTGTTCACTCAAAGATTACTCCAAGAAATAAACGTTGCAGTCCTATGACTAAAAAAGGTGTGACAATGGAAATGGAACAAGATTAATCCACTTTTTTATTCCAAGCATTTCTCTTTCTTGTCAAAACCTTACACCTACATTACCCACAATGCAACCCAGGCAACAGTTCTGTATCAAATGAGGTTATACTAGCAGCTAATGTAAAAGCTTTGACGCTTCCTGATTTCCCCAATGCTTCATAATTAGAGTTTTTTGGTAATGTGACGCTAAAGCTAGAACAGGCTAGCTTAGCATAGCACAAACTGTTTTTACACTTTGACCCATGAAAACAAATATTTAAATAACTAGTAAACTGTAGAGGTTGTAGTAAATGTAAGCTAGCTGTTTACCTTTTATTTCATTAAGCTAAGCTAACTGTTTCTTGGAAAGTATCATATTTTTCAAAACTTTTGCTTCTCATGAACGTTCAAAGGCAACTTTGCTCCCAGCCTGTTTATTTGTGACCCCGGGCTACAGAGGCCAATCATTTTTACGTACCCACAAGTTTGGGTTATACTGGATGTGTTTCAAGACGTGCATCAACAGAAGTGCTGGATCATAACCGGCCTTCTCATCTTCCCAAAGATCCATCATCTCATTATCACCTGACTACACTGGTGAAAGACCGAGGTTAGTGGAGGGTTAGGGAAGCCGACCTGTGACTAAAAAGATCACAGCGTGAGCTCAGGAAGAGTCTGCCCTTCAAAATTGAAACTTTTTGCAAGTTCAATGTCATTTTTTCCTGGAGCATGAGCAACAAACTTGAGTTGTTTATTTACACACTTGCACTTATTTAAGGCACACTCTTTTAGCACCCTCAAAGCAATCAAGGAGCCTTATTTTGGTTTTGGTCTCAGTGTCTCTTTCGAGGAAAATGATCCAAAAAAAGAAGCCTGGATGAAAAGCAGTTATTTTCTCTTTTCTTCATGTGGTGATGGTGGGATTGGTGGAGGCTGTCCATCATGCTAACTGCGAAGTCCCCTGTGTTCCAGTTTTAAAGCTAATGTATGGGTGGGGGAGAAGATGCATTACCGTGTCTAAAGAGTGGCTTGGTGTTCCATTTCACATCACAAACACACACACACACACACACACACACACACACACACACACACACACACACACACACACACACACACACACACACACACACACACACACACACACACACACACACACACACACACACACACACACACACACACACACACTTTCACCGTCAACCAGCTGCACCTGTTGCTGATTGTTCACCAATGGCTGTCAAACAGGGCTGTGTGCATATGGATTTTTCTTTTTTTTGTATGTGTTTGCTTTTATGCATGCCCTTTTGTGTGCGTGTGTGTGTGTGTGTTAGTGACGTTGGCAGCGCTGTATCATGTGTCACCAAGCCCGCAAGCGCTGACCAGCCCCCTCAATTACTCTGTGCCCATTTTTAGCTAGAAAAAAGAAAATGCAGGGCCAATCAGCCATTATTCAACGTACCACCACCAAACTGTGTTTAGCCAATGACAGCTTCTGCAAACGCTGTAATAAGAGAGTCCACTTTAACCCCATGTCAAGCCATGTCATGGACCTCCGCCGCTTCGAAGAGCCTCAAATAGATCAAAGTCAATGAAGTTTTGCAGGAATTAAACCGTGTTTTATAAGGCATTTAGTTAAAAATGAGTGTCATTCAAAAGACTGCACTTCTGATTTTAAGCAGTCAGCAGAGTAATATTTTTAGCCATCGTGGGTATTTTGGAGAGCTATATTTGTCGCTGAGCTGCAAATCGGGTCAAGTGATGTTGTCAGCTGCATTCCTTAAGATCTTTGTCACTTTTATTAGCCTTTCATGTATTAAAATAGACTTGAAGCTTATATGCTACATCCCGTTTATGGTTGGATGTACTGTATGTTAAATATGATGAGTTTGAAGCAAAAACTCATCTTCTTTTCTGCATTTCTCCCCTTAAAGTTACATAGGTGTTTGTGCATGTAAATCATCTGCAAAGGCTTGAATCCCAAATTTCCCTCCAGAGGGACTTTCTCTCCCAATGCTCTCTATTGTAGTCCTTTGTTTACTTCCACAACATCACTATGTAACACTCACGCTTCTATTGGCTAGCCCTCCAACACATTGTACGTGATAGGCTAAGGGGCGGTACGTCTCTAAACTGATCTCTTAAACAATCACAACAGAGCCGGTCAGAACCAATCAGAGAAGGCTGGGCTCTGGTTTCAGACAGAGGGTGAAAAGAGGTGCTGCAGCAAAGGCAGTACGGGAGAAATAAAGACCTTGTTGAACTATAAAGCATTTTACATGTCACAGTAGAGGCACAAAATACAAATATGAGCCTGAAAATGAACATAATAGGGCCCCTTTAAAACCCACACTCAAGGACCCCCACGCAAACACACCCCACCTTCATCCAAACCTTTGTCTCCTGTAATTAAAGCATCCGCTTGGCCTCCTTGGCCCCAAGCCATTTGTCTCTCTTAAGAAGAGAAGGGAAAGTTGTCACAGTGTTACACTCTGTCTCACACACTTTCTCTTTCCCAGCCCACATTGTCTCTCTCCTCTCCATTTAACGCAATCCCGCCCTCCTTTTCTTCCTTTACCTCTCCTACTCCTCGTCTTTATTTTCGGCCACAGTCTCGGCACGGAACAAAGGGAGGAAGCACCCCTGACATTAGTTGCTAGGATTATTTATATCGTAGTGTTATTTTTACCAGGGAGGTTATATTAGTCGCTCTACTGCCAGATTTGAAGCTGAAGCTGTTATAGTGGAGGACTGTTGGGGATGCTGTTGTTTGAGAGCACACCTACAATCACTTAGCCTGGGTGTTCATATAAGTAGCTCGCATAATTGTATGTTTTTACTGTTCTAGCCACTACTATCTCTCCCCTTCTTTCTCGTTTTTACATTTTTAAAGTATCTGGTCCTTTTCGATAGAGTCTCTTTCACAGTTACATAATGACCTTATTGTGTTCTGTGCCAGAATGAGAGCAATTTTCTGCTCTTTGTGTCTCTAAATTAACCTTTTTAAATGATGTTGTCTTTGTCATAAGTCAATAAAATGAATCTCCTCACTCTTACATTCTTTCATGCTACCATTTAGCCTCTTACTGGTGCAGCCGTGAAGCAAAAATAGACCATCACATTGTCCAACGCTTGTATTTAAGTGCAAATTGTCACTTTGCATGAGTGCAAAATGCTTATTATGGATGCACAGCGTCTATTTGGAATGATTGCAGATTGCAAATCCAATGGCTGGTCACTGTCGCCGGTGGCTACGAGATGAGCCTCTCTCTCTCTGAGCACCAAACCCACAATCCTCCCACGCCTGCACTCACTAACTCCCCATCCCTGACTCACAGACCAATCTCTGTTCAACCCAAACCAACCCAAGCCAACCCAGTGACCTCTGCTTTTTAAAATATTCCTGTGATCCAACTGTGGTAATCCAGCCAATAGCTTGAGTTTTGGTTCACCATTTGCACGAATAAGGGAATTAGCCTTTTTAATTTTAAGCTTCCTCCACCATAGGAATGAAATGTCACAGGGGTGTAGCGATTAGGGAGGTAATCTAGGGTTTTAAATCAAGACAAGGAGGCGTTTTGAGCTGATTACAGATCATTGTTGTATTTCTATTATCAGCCAACCCCAAGTAAAAAGATGGATTTGTTTTATTTGAGGAGTACTGGCTGCTGAGAGGTATGTAGGTCTAAAAAAAGCTTCAATTGCGTAACTGCTTTGAACACGATACAACTAGTTTATTTTTGTAGCGTTTATCCTACATTTGTAGGTGTAAAGTCATGAAAATGCAGAGCGTGTGCAACGAGATCCAACTGATACTGGTCTTCTTGGCTGATTACGAGCATGTGGTCATTTCTTTAAAATGTTGGATCCAAATCGCATACCAACTGGGGATTAAGTGTGTCGACCGACAATCATAAGCATGTGATTAATGTGGGTTCATAAGAGGTAACGCAGAGACAACTCTCAGGGGCAGCCTCAGGTCACATGACGTGTCCTAGAAAGACATCTTACATCGCAATGACTGTCTGAGTCTGACTGCAGCACCAGGGCAGCGGGTAAAAGATAAGCTCCAGTTCACTGTGCATGAGGACGACAGAGGACACCAAGACAGAGAGATAAAGACATACCCAGACACAAAAAATGCTGAATCCCGATGCCAAGATAACAGTTCTTATCAGTCCCAAACATTCTGTAGTGTTACACATATTTTTTATCATTTTTGCCCATCATTTCTGTTGCTAGGTAGAGTTTTTTTATCCTAAATTTGTTCTTGAGAAAGGTCCTTAGACGAGTCTACCCCAGGTTCACGACATGTTGAGAATTGTTCGCACCTGTGTTGTTATAAGGATTAATGGAAAATAAATTGAATGCACATTGTTGATACTATTAGCTCAGAAAATTGCCCCGGGCAAATGCTATCTGTCATATCGAGTAGCGTCGGTAGGCTTATAGATGGCTTAATCAAGCACTCATTATTGGATAGCATGGATCCGAATTTACATAATTGATGTGAATTGAAGTTAGTGTTAGTTTTCTTCTTCTACAAGACCATTACACATTTGTAAATGTAATTTCAATCTTATAACATTCCACAACTGTGAAGGAAACACAGTAACTAATAAGCCACTGTTGGATACTTCGTAACAATCCGAGACAGTGGGTTTTTTAGAAGTTTTTTTTCCACAACAACAATTGTTGAAAGAGGTCCATCAATTTGGAAGGCACTCATTTGCTCGTTCATTTTTTTGATGGGCCAAGATCCTCTGCCAAGTAACCAGTGTAGACGCCAGTAAGTTCTTGGTCATGGCAAATAAATTGTCAAGCTACATGTATCTAAAATAATACAATAATTGCTGTTAATACATAACTCTTTTAGTACCAACCTTCTTTTTATTTCAAATATTTACCCAAATGCCTACTATGACTTTAATGTATTTCTAAATAACCAAATAAATCTGCTTGAAAACAACACACAGGTATGTTCAATAACATCGTAAACCAATTTGCAGCCATTCAAATTGGGATTATCTTGTCCTCCCCGCAAAGGAAAACAATCCAGAGCCTGACTAAATTGGAAACGGTTCAACAGACCCCGGCAGAAGTTTATCCAAACATGGCCCCAACATTCCGTAAGATCGCTTTCCAGGAATTTCCAGAGGTTTAGAGGGCCAACGTACTATCCAGCTGCTGGGAGGTAGCGACTGAGAGGCCAGACTGAGTGCATGGGGGGGCTGAGGTGGAACAATCCCCAAACCGGGCCCCTGTCCTCCTGCAGCTCCTCTCTGTTATTGTTTTGACTGAGGATCAGGGTTTGGGGTGAGGGGGTTGATGTTGGGTAAGGCCCTGCCTATTATGTCTGGGCGTCTGGGAATCTAGGTCATAGTTAGACCTCATCTTCTCGGCCCCCGCCCCTCCTCTCCTCCAGTGACCACTGCCAAAAACCCTGCTCTTTAATCCTTGATGCCTTTTCACTTCTCGCCGTCTCGACCGATGTGCTGCGCCTATCCCACCCCCACCCTCCCCTCTCTTCACTACAGTTTCTCTCTTTTTCTCGTCGCGCCAAATGCCAGTCGTTTATCAGGGATAGACAGCTGTCCCCTTTGCTTGGGGGAGTGGGAATAAAAAAACAGACAGAGCGGAGGCAAAAAAAAAGGAAGAATTGTGGAAGGAGAGATGCAGACAGAGAAGACAGATCTTTAGAGTTTGACTGCTGCCTTTGAATTCTTAATCTTAAAGCAAACACACTTCAGAAATTGTGCAATTAAAATCAAACCATTTAAACGATTTGTACTTTTCCTAAACAAACCCTTTTCACTAAGTTGATATACTGTATAGTCTTGATGTTTTATTAAAAAGGTTGTACATTGATGTGTGTCTGCCTGGAATGCAGATATCAGTGTAAACACAATAAGGAATGTCTCTGCCGCAGAGAGTTGAAGGCTAAAGCTAGCGTCACAGCTAAAGCGTTAAGTGAAAACAAATGCATAACTCCAGATATGGTTTTCTAAGTCAACAGCCGACAGCTTTCTATGCTTGGATACTTGAGGTGTTCGGAGCAAAGTATCACAGGAAGCCGACACTGCAAATGTAAACTTTGTACAGTGAAAGGTGACAAATAAAAAAAAATGTCAGCAGTGACATATTTCACGTGACGGCAATTAAGAAGTTACCTCGTGGAACTTCCTCCGCATGATTGCCGTTTTATCTTTATTGGGATTGTTCAGAGAAGTTAGCAAATGAACTGCCAGTTGACCTTGGTTGCTGGTTTTACATTGACCGAGGTTGTTGAGAGTTTATTACAACTTGGGTCTTATCATTGTAGTACCGAGTAGTTATAATAACTCTGTGACGGCTGAAGTAACCTTTTTAGACCAGGAAACACACATAGCTAACAACAATACAAACGTAACACAACAAGACAGGTTGTTAAAGAAGCCCTATGATTCTGTTTGTTCCGCTTTTCCCTTTCCTTTAGTGATATCTAGGTTTTTGTGCATGTCAATGGTCTGCAAAGGCTAAAATCCCTAAGACCCCTCCATATGGAGCTACTCTCCAACACATCTCCCCCCGTCCTTCCTGAAACGCTTACATTGGACTCCTTTGTTTACTTCAGTAACGCTGCAATTGGCTACTGTTCCAACACATTCTACGTGATAGGCAGAGGTATGGGATATCTCTAAGCGGTTGACCAATCACAACACCGCTGACCAGCTAACCAATCAGAGCAGACTGGGCTCTGGTTTCAGACAGAGGGTGAAAAGAGGTGCTGCAGCACAGGCAGTATGAGACAAATATATACAAATATGAACCTGAAAATGAGCATAATAGAGCCCCTTTAACAAGCTAATACTCACTTTAATTCGAGGTAAGTGAACTCAGCAACATATATCCTTTCTGATGTGAAAGAGAAATACTAAACGTTACAACAGCACAGGCTGTCGCTCATCTTTATTGTATAATGGTTTTTGAATTGTCTCTACTGGTTTGTTTGTTTATGGTGTTGGAATTGAATGGGTGTACACTGCATGTCAGATCACAAATGCCACGTTGTCATCTGGCTTCATCGACATGCATCTGATATCAACAAGCGACTGTCTGTCTGTCAAAGCCTCGTTCTTTACATGCCACTGTATGTGTGTGTCTGCAGGCAGCCAGTGGCGACGCGGCAGATATCCCTATATTAACGGCTCGGAGCTGTGTTATACTTTTGACTGCAGATGGATCCGGTTATCATCCGCATGCATCTTCTGGAGGCACCCTGCCATTTGGCTGAGGTGACATGTGTCGTGCGGTTTGAGGGACTCAAATGAAATGCATACATCATCGCCGTTGCTGCTGGGCTGTAAACACAGAGTAATAGGGACACACGCACGCACACACACACACACACACACACACACACACATACACAATGATGCTACTTATCTGAGTGCAGGGAGAGTGTTGGCACAGGCCTGCAGGCATCCAGCTGTGAAATCTCCAGTGGACCCCTGGGAGAGGAGCCTGTTACTTCACTGTCTTCTTTTACCGGCACGATCTCTCCCTGTGTCTATTTGCTTCCTGTCATTGCCACCTTTTCTCTCTTTTTTTTGGCTTCTTTTCTCACCTTTATCTAAGATTTCCTTCATCTCACCGTTACTGACTTGAAGGTGCATTTGACGTGGTCACTTGTCGGGGAAAGGCTCAGGTGGCAGGGGGGTCAAAGAGGCTGTCTTACGTGTTTGTTCATATTGCGTAGGTAAGTGCAAGTCTTGGTGGGACCTGCAAAACGTCATGGAATCAATGTTTTTGGATGGATGTATTTCATTCAAGCCTTTATTTTATGACTCTCCACACTACTGCTTAAAACTAATCTGAAAAAAATAAACATCCAGCATCAACCAGCAGTCTCCACCATCCCTACTGCTAAATCATTTTCCTGCTCTTTCATAATCAAATCCACAGCAGGATTACACTGAGACATCCGGTGTGTAATTGGATATGTGACATTATGGGGGTCAGATGTTGACCTGCACACCGAGGCCAATGACAGAAGAACAGCCGATAGCAATGAAGGACAATCAACTCGTCGGGACCAATTAGAAGACAAGACAGAAAGGGCGGGCAGTACCACTGAACCTGCTATCTCTCTCTGACAATAATGCAAACAGACAAAGGAAATGATACAGGCCATAAAATGAGATTGCAGAGCATGACTGAGGGTTGTAAAGGTGTATAAACACCCACACAGTTATTTGTCTAACTGTATCTGGGATTGAGTTTTAGTATTTTCAGTTGCCACGTATCTTAAAGGGGCCCTACTGTGCTTCTTAGGGTTTTCACTTGCCCTGTAGTGTGTTTATATAGGTTTCTATGCAAGTATATTGTCTGCAAAGGCTAAAATTCCAAAGTCGTTTCCATTTTGGTTTGGCTTTTAAGGCACTTTTCTTTATGAGATTGAACGCTCAGAAACGTTCTCCACTTAAAACGCATTTTGAACGCTTTTTCTAATCCTCCACAAAATGTCTATCTAGCAAAGCAGAGAACTACGCTTTATATGCTGATGATATGTAAGGACCTTAATTTAACCCTGATTATTACAATATTGTTAAGTAACCCCCTTAAAGACCCCATTTGCAGAGTAAAAACTGGATGCGGTCCGATGTCTACACACAGCATTACACACACACTCCCATTTAATCATTTCAATCACAGACTAATCATGTAATCGCCATTACTGTGAGTGGAGAGGAAAACCTAATCGGGACAATCGTTTGTTTTGTTTTTGTTGGTCAACAGATGCTGTCCAGTTGTTTCTCATTTTCACCTTCCCATGGTCATTTCCATATTTCATCCCCTGACTTATTAAGAACATAATCCCCTTGTTATATGGTCGCCACTGCGGTATTCACAAGGGAACCGAGTGTGTTTGAACCCTGATTCCCTTCTCCTTGCCTCCCTCCTCCTCCTCCTCTTTTTGCTTACCCTGCTTGTGGATGCTAATGATTAATTGCTTATTTTGCTTGGCCGTGGTTTGATTGGCGGGTGTGCAGAGTAGACTTGACGAGCTGCCAAAGCTGTCAGACAGGGTTTGATGCAGACCAACAGAGAGGGGGGAGAGAGTGATGGTAAGGCGTGGGCAAAATCAGAGCCATCTGAACCCATTAATGCCAAAACACATTTCAACACTCCGGCCCAAGCACCTATATGCAAACATACAAGCACAAAGCAAACCATTAACATATAGGGGATATGTCCGTGTGAACCCAGTTACAGTTCATACACTTACTGTATAATGTTGACAGTCATCACACTTTGAGTGACATTGTTCTGTCAATCATCTGAGTGTACTGCCCCGTATTTCATTTTAATCATCGTTAGAGACTCATCGGGGATCACTACCTATCAAATGACATGCAGTCTACAGCGTGTGGATGGACGATTTGATACGTAAACAAAAGGACAGGTACCGAAAGTCGTTGCAAACTAAATTTGCTTCCATCTGGTCCGTCTGAACATATGCCTCTCTTTACACTGAGTACAAGTCATTTGAATGATCCTTTCCATTAAATCCTTGTTGGTGTGTAAAGAAAGAAAAAGAAGCTATTCCAAAGTTGTCAGGGTTGCTTGAATTGGACCTTTACTGGTTTTGACTGAATGAATATTTTTGTTCTCTTTGTTCGAGTCAAGGTTTCCTGGAATATAATTAAATCCATTGAATCAACACTGACTCCACATTTAGGTACTGTGACGATGTTCTCATCCAAAAATGGAATTGGCAAGTAGGCAGCGTCTATGCAGAGAGACAGGCTCACTGCTGTCATATGCTGCACAGCAACGCAGTTCTGGCTTGTTTAATACCGGAAACCTGTGGAGATATGAGTGCATCGAATGCTCCTTCAAATCTGTGATTGACCCCGTTCATGCGAGACTGCTGTCAGAGGTCGTCACCTTTCAGAGGGGGCTTAAGTCTGCAACTGGGGTTCAGGGCTTAATCATAAAATGACACATTATTAAGTTAGTCTTTTATTATAATTTAGAGCTCTAGCCAGCCAAAATATAGCCAGGATGTGTTAGCCTAGCATAGCTTAGCTTAAAACGTGGTACTTCCACCACTAGTCACCCTCAAGGCTTCAATTAAAACTACCATGTTTAAAAATATATATTTTCGAATCAAAGATTTAGAGTCCAAGTCTTAGTTTCTTTTTATACATAACCAAGGAGAAGGGAGAATCTGAAGGGGATGGCCCATTTGTTAAAATCTTCTCTGAACGGCTCAAACAGCTACTCCTCTCAAACGCCGACCACAAGATTTATTCCTGTGTTTGGATCTTTCCAGATGTGGAAGCCCCTGGCTGCCTCCACCAACCTCCACCACATCCATGATAAATGATACCAATTTCATAAACAGCATCTTTGCCTGCTCTCATTTGTGCCTGGTGTGCCTGAACACACAGGTTCACCAAACGCACACACAAGCGGAAATGGGGAAAAGCATGCCTGTGCATATAAGGAAACCCGCAGGTACACAAGCACACGCACATACAAAGGCCGGCCGTCAACTTTTGATCAATAGTGTTGTGAGCCATGTAGCTTTTCCTCTGCTTTAGAGACCACACATTTGCTGCTCCAGGCTGAGTAATTGGTGCGCACTACCATGCTACCACTGCAGGAAACACTATTGATAGCATGCTGCCATGGGTTTGTAGTATAAATGGTTCCCAAGGGAATTCAGTACACCTCGCAGGTTTTTTTGGCACAGTATACCTCCTCCATCTCTCTCCATTTGTCCTCTTACCTGTCTCTGCCGGCTCGCCTTCTGTCTACCTTGATTTCATTTTGTCTCTCTTCTCTGTCTGCTTTCACTTTTCAGCCTCAAGAGTCCAAATCAAACCCCAATACAAATAGCCAAAGGGCATCGTAACGCAAACCAGCCCAGCTCTGCTCTACACACACACTCCAGCAGCTACACACACACTCTACTGTAAAAATCAATGGCTACTAAATGGTCTGGCTGTCATTGTAAAATACATACTGTTGAGATTTCCCCTTGTAGAGTCCAGATAGAGTATAGTCTACAGGTTCCTTTTTCTGCATAGACAACATTAGGGCAAGGGCAAATGGGAAGTATCCAAATCTCAATCAAGATCAAAAGTCGATTTACGAGTACAAAATATTATCCAGTATCTATTTTTTTCCTACTATAGTGATGTAATGACTCCCCCATACTCTGTCTCTGATTACTTCATTGTTTGGGTTGGTTAGGATTAGGCATTACAAATGGGATTAAGAATATTAGGGTAAAACAATCAGAAGCAGAGTAGGGCGTGTCATGACTTCAACTTTATTAGCCATGTGCTTCTGTTGGTTGCTTGTTGAGTGTGTGCTGTAGCTATTGTTCATACGACAGTAAAGCCTTGTAATCTTGAGTTTTGACCATCTCCAACAACAGGATGTTCATATTTTTAGCTCTGCATTCTCACTGTTACACTGCTGCCTGCTTTCACAGTCTGCACTACCTTTACCAGGAAGTCTCACCCCACATTAGCATATAGTTTCTTGTTCGTATTCCTAATATGCTGTGTATCTGAGGTTCTTTGAGGGGGTAAATGTTGGCTCAGGTTCATCCCAGAGCAGGGTAGAATTTGGCTTATTTTCCGTGATGCCCCTAAATCCCATCTCTTCAAAAAACACTTGACCTGGTGGCAACAATTTTCTTTAGACACTCCCACTGCCTGTCTGTTTGTTTCTCCCCGTTGCCCCCAGTGCTTCTGTGTGTGTGTGTCAGCTGACCCCTCTTGCGGGTTCTTCTGTCGAGGAGATGCCAAATACCAGTCGCTGCCAACAGGCGCAGTCACGGCTAAATATACACCTGTGTGAGTGCAGGACCCGATTTATCCCGCCAGTTGTGCATGTGCGTGCACGTGCGAGAATGCCTGAATGTGCGTATTGACGCGGACCTGAATATGCACACACTCGGCCACCTTGGCAGTGATTGACTCTTCCCACACCTCTGTGCAAGGTCCTATTTTCTGCCACTTGCCATCTCACCCCTGACTGCTGGTGTAACATTCACGAGGAAGAGGACCAGCTCTCTCCTCTGCTTTTTCTGGAGCCCAGATGTAACATAGAGTATGCAGAGTTGCTTAGCATTACGATGCAGCAGACACAAAAGAAAAAAGGGGGAAAATGGAGGTTAACAGAAGAGACGGACGAAGAGCTAAAGGCATATGACAGGTGAGGAGAGGAGCAAGGATGGAGGAGAAAGTTAAAGAGGAGGAGGAGGGAGGCTGAGCGGAGAAGGGAGGGCACTGAGTACGCCGTGTCCTCAAAAAACCTCAGAGGAAGTGCAGGGAGAGGAAGGGATGCGAGCAGAGGATGAGCAGTGCGGCGTGACTGGGAAAGAGGTTAGTAAACCAGATGAAATTGGATGACAGTGTCCCTCCGTCGCCACAGCTTCACATTACGAGAGCTCAGTGAATGAAAATAGCAGATTAACCGAGATATAAGCGGGGACAGATGGAGATGATTTAATCTGGTGTGTGTGTGTCTGCGCAAATCCAGCGCATATGATGGTTTTAGCGCGCGATGGAACAGACATGCATGGAGTGTGCCGACATATGACCGAGCTTATGAGCCCATTAGGAAACCCCTTGATTAGGTTCGATTTGGACAGATGCGGAGCGAGCCAATCAGAAGACAAAAAGTGTCTGTGGATGCTGCGATCACATGTATGATTCATGAAAGCTCAAACATTGCCGCAGTTGGGGTTGCAGTGCCTCTCTTCTGTCTCTTTGTTGATTTTTCGGAACAATTTGTCCTCACAGGGAAATGTCACGCTACCCTGTCAGCTCTTACTCCATCCTCTCCTCTCCCCCCCCCCCCCCCGGAACCAACCGCCACCCACCGCCTCTCTCTTTCCTCTCACTTCCCGTCAGCGGCACAGAGAGTTCCTTGCCTCCCCTCTTATCACATCTTCTCATGTCTTTCTTTTCCCTTTACAGCTCCTCTCATCCACCCTTCCACTGCGAGGCTCAGCATAGCCAGTTTTGTGGAGCACAACGCTGAACATTTCCCACAGTGAATCTGCTGCATAAAGAGTGCTTCACACAGTCACCCACATGCCACAGGAGGAGATTGGAGAGGAAATGGAATGAAAAGTGGCCGTATAATATAATCCACAGAACTTCTTCACCCTTTTAGTCAGATGAACCCTTTCGTTTTCCAAGCGTCTTTCATACCATTTATTCATCAAGTTAAAGCTGCAACAAGTGATTCTTTCAGCTGATATAGGACTGCATTTGAGTACCTTTTACATTGATATGGTGAAATGATAAGAAAACCATTTCTTATTACTTATCTAGCTGCTATGGGGCAACATCATCAATAATTCAGTGATGTTTTTTGACCACCTGTCAAATGTTAGTCAAAACATTCTGTTTTGGAGTAAATACTGAGCTTACTCTATGCTCCACTATGATCTAGGGCTGGACGATGCCTCAAAACGTGATTTGAATAAGGAAGAAAGCCAAATACTCAATCATTGAGATGTTCCTGCTTCGTTCCTCATCTTAAGATACTTTATGAAATTTAATTTGGAGTATCCTATTGGCTTATTTCCTCATTTGTTCCCTGGTAAATACTTACCTTTTTGTCTCCCTTTTTGTAAAGTTGCACCCAAACATTTATCAATTAATCATAGCAAATTAAACTGCTTATTTATAACATCTGGCTTCACTTTGTTTCACTATTGATTACTTTAAGTAACCGTTTCAGCTCCTCTTCCTGCTTGCTAACTATTGCAAACACAGTAACCCTAACCAGGTGTTCTCTTGTTCCAGCTAACTGAATATACAGACTTTTAAAAGTTTTTTTTACATTGCTTAGATACTAGAAATATCAGATAACATATGTAGGATCTGAAGATATGTCTCAAGCAACAGCAAAAGTGTCCAAAGAATGATAGGATGAACACAAAGAGAGAGGGACGTAGACTGACAGCTGCACCAGACATCAAAGAGCAGCATATGGTCAATAAATCATCCTGCTAACAACACACTATGTATCAGATTACACCGCTGAATGCATCCAAGCCTGAAAAACCCCTCACATGCTGCCTTAAACATTTCATCATGGAGGCTGACCAAATGAAACACAAAGGACCACCGCGTCTTTCAACATGATGTCATACTGAAGACATTTCTCTCTAGATCCAAAAGTCAATCGAGGACAAAAAGAATGTTTTTGGCCAACTGGGTTAGCTGGGATTGGAATTGGTTACATTTTGCAGAAACAAAACAATATTGCTCGGCCTTATTCCCCATTATATTTCCGAATTCTCCCCCTCCCCCCTTTTGGACTCCTCTCCACTTGACCACCTGTGGCCCCGCTTCCCCTCCTGTTAAATCCCCCTCCCAACACACACATATCCCCTCCCCCTTGTCACCCAATCCAACCATTGCACTTGTGTCTTATGATCACGCTGTGCATCATGAGGATTACCCAACAGCCAACCCCCCCCCCCCCCCTTGCCCAAGCTAGAAACGTAACACACACACACACACACACACACACACACACACACACACACACACACACACACACACACACACACACACACACACACACACACACACACACACACACACACACACACACACACACACACACACACACACACACACACACACACACACACACACACACACACACACACACTATACTCACTACCAAGCGCTTGGACCTGGCACGTGCATATCAAAGCAAAGGACAGAGACAAATGCACCGCTGCATGGAGTCCCTCTCTGGATTTCCACGCCATTCATGGAAGTGCTACAGTATCAGGCTACTAAAGCGTCTATTTATAGAAATGACGGAGTTTTTCTACAAAGCCATTTATGTATCTTTACTGCCGACACATACTGTAAATGTTTGTGAGTGAAGAGCTTGTATTTTTGGATGATCAAAGCTGAAGACAAAGTGATGAGTGTGAGCTACACACACACAGGGTGGACAGTCAAATTAACTGTCACTGGGAGGACACAGAAGGGGTTTCCCATGTAAGAAACAAGGCTTGTGTACAGGGAATCTCAGGGTAGTAAGGGTTAATAGAACACATCATATATAAATGACTTAAAGATGCATGATCGACAACAAATTTGAATAAAAATGTAAAACTAATTTTCATACAGCTTTGATGGTCGTTCCCAAACGCTCCCAAATATTTCAACAACTTTGTATGTATAGCGGTGCAGAAATACTTTGTAGTTAAAGGCCTGACATAAGTTCTCTGGTTAACACAAGCGATTTTTCACATTTTACAATACATCAGTAAATACCCCACCGTCCGGCGCTACTATGAAAACAGCAGTTGTTAACAAGGGGCTAAATGAGACTTCAAATCCTCATTACACTGAACATTAGCTACCTTTAGCTTAGCGGTGGTGACGTGAACTTCTGCCACCTTAGTTTGTTAGCTTTTCACTTCTAGCAGTTGCACAAAATTCATAACGTTCTGGAAAAGTGTTGAGATTATCCTGCTGATCAAAAAATGTATCATTTCCCCTTCTTGCAATATTCCACAATCCAATGCAGAAATCCCATTTGGTCTTTATTGAGGGAGATCATTGTGGTGCTAACTTCTGGGTCGGCCTACAAAATATGTCACCACTCTATTAGCCTTACATTTTCTTTTGTACAGTGGTTGATGGTCCTAAGATACATCCTACTGCATCTGATGATTCCCCGACTTTTACCCAAAAGCCATTGGAAAGTGAAAGTTGAATAAAAAAAGTCCACTTACAAATTCTGTACACACATTTATGGTCAATAGATACTAAACTCTTCGACCTTTGGGCGTTGTTTGACTTCTTCTCTAGTGCCAATTACAAGTTAATGTTTTCCTTTTTGTCTTCATTGAGGAAACAATACTTTAGTTGTAAACGCACAGGATATAAAAGGAAATGACCTTCTGGAGAGACAGCTGTGCCTTTTATTTACAGTTGAGCTGAATAATCCTTGAAACACAAGTCAAGGCAAACACACCCTTCCAGGTCACATGCTCTTTCCGACAACAAAACAACAGCATTCTTTGACAATGGTCTGGGTGAATGCTAACTAAGCACGCAGGCTCGTATTAGCACAATATCGTCATGTGATTGAGCTTACAGCACACATGCACACAGAAACGCACACACTCCTACTTACTCATGCATGTGCACTTGGGTAACGCAGAGAATGGGATAAGCCATTGTTAAGCAGAGCAGGCAGCACCTAGTTAAGAAGGTACGCACCTAAGCACCTTAGGAATGTAAATATCAAAGCTATTTGACATACACACAGAGGAGTGACACTTAGATTGCTACCAAAACACGACTTGAGAAGCAAGGAACAGCAGGTACTGCAGTTTTACAAGCGCCTGAGAATGACGGTGGCCTTCAGGTGACATAATGTGCAAAGGCCCTCTCGAGCCACAGTTTGGTTGGTTTGTCCTGAGTTACTGTAGAAACATGGTTGAGCAACATGGTGCAAACACAACAATGCTCATGTTTAAGGTGATTAAACACTAATGAAGACATAATTAGTAATATTATTGAGAACTTGCGTTGATCGATCCCCATTAATACTGTAATTTGGACCCTTGAATACACATATTTGAGGATATTACCTAGCCTCTTATCTGCTATAAGTCAAGGAGGCAAACAAGCCCAAAATGCTCCTTTAAAGCTAGTCTTCTGTGTATTCATTGGGTTTTTTTTCGCCAACTTGTATGAGGTTTTCTGTTAATTGCTGTGGTGTGGTGGAAACACATGCTTTAGAGATCACATTTATTTTGCAGTTGGCCGCTTTTGCTAACATTTCTCATGATAATATAATTACATTTAATGCTAAACAAGTTGCAGAATATAAAACACATCACCCAGAGTGACCCGACACTGGGACCGTGCATCATTATGTAACGTAATGTGATTCGCAACGAGGAAAACACTGTGAGCCTTTGTGAGGAATTCATTCATGAAGTAGATCACGAGAATCAAACTCCACAGGAAGCTTTCAGTTTTCAGACTCCGGGGGCACATGTTGTGTTTGACGTAGATGATATGCAGTAGAATTGTAACTAGAATTTTACAGTTTGATAGCAAAACCACTATGAAATGAACTTGTCTGCAAACCCTGTGATGTACAAAGTCATGTGTTCAGGAAGGTTTTTATGAAACAACAAAATAGGTTGGTTTAGTAGCTTTTTTTAACCTGCGACTCAAGTATTTGCTCAGTCTCTTGACCAGGGTCCTTAACCTAAACATGCTGCATTAAAAACCACACACTACCACAGTTACAGGAACACAATCTCTCCCATCATTGACAGGAAAGAGGTCAAAGCAACCAGGAGTCGGAGAAAAATCAAGGAGACCATTCACATCCGATTCCAGAAACAATCCTTGAACAGAGACAAGGTTTACGATGTCCCCCATATACGACCGCCTGTTATCACATGCTCCAATTGTTTTAACACACATGATGACGAGGCAACTCCATTAGCTGCTGGATAAGCAATTCAAAGGTTGGTTTCACTTGTAAAAACAAATATTTTAACTTATTTTACAGGGAAGCGAGACCTACTGCAGAATCCGAAGGGTTGTCTGCATCGTCTTCCTGACTCACAAACCTACTTCTCTAACCTTAAAGCCACTGTGTGTAGCTTAGAAGTGATTAGCGGTGTGTGTCTGAATGAGTACAGGTTGTACCATCTTAAGTGTGGATTGCACTGTTCAGGAGTTGGGGCTGTCAGGACATAGGAGCTTAAGCTATATCAGTCGGAACAGTGACCCCTGTTGCAGTTAACCCTTTCACCTAGTGTGTGTGTGTGTGTGTGTGTGTGTTGGTATGTGTGTCAGGTCAACAGACATCAGGGACAACAGTGTGTTTGTGCATGGTATCACGTGACCATAACAACAGCCACATTTTTCTTACCTTTGCTCTCCCTCTATGACTCAGCGCTTTTGCTGCTCTCATAAGCTCTGTAGATGTGCGCATGTGTGTGTTTGTGTGTGTACATGCATGCAAATGTGCAAGTGTGTTATCTTTAGCCACCTCACTCAAACCACTGACCTTTCTAAAGGTCTCACTGTCCAGTTGCCCAAACAAAGACAAGCAGAAAGGCTGACTGACCTACTGAAGAAGGTTTTTATCTGGCTGTATTTACTGTATAAACGCCCAAACTCCATAAATCACTGGCACGTACAGCTTGATTGTATATCTGTCTAACTGATAAGAACAACTTAATGTATGTCTAAGTTAAGCTATGCAGAGTAGTGGAGGACAAGCAGCTCTTATCAGTCGCATTTTGAAGACTACCCTTTAAGAGTCTTTGAAAACACAAACTCCACTGATACTGGCAGCTTTGCACAACATTTAGGTTAGCTGCTGATACACGAGTTACACCCGAGATCTGTATTTACTAAAAGTTTAGTTTGAATCAGATTTAACAATGTTGTGAAAAGTATAGCCAAGCCATAGTTTTCACGTGATGTCACGGTCAACAGTATAACCCACCTGGGGTCAGAACTAGGTTAATGGACGGATTACACTAAATGCCCCACTACATGTACGTTATGATGATGGGTAAACGATCAATATGACCTTTAACCGCCACATGTGTATCAGCGGACGTGGAAGAGAGTTGCAAAAGACGAGCTCCCTGGCTAATATGCTAAACAATGGAGATGCACGTACTAGATTTTAAGCAGTATTAAACAATGTATGCAAATTAAACGCAAAGAGGAAGTTTAAAACATGAGCACGAACCATCACACCACCTCAGAAATTACCTGTAGAGTACAAAAAAAAATGAAGCTGTGAGCCAACGCCTTCCTGATCATCATTAAATACACTGTATTGAAACTTGTTCTCCATCAATCATGATAAAACTTCACAATATGTTTAACAAGATGACGTGTTTTGTTATGCAACCAAAGTTGGATATTTAGCTTCACTGAGACAATTATTTCTTGGTCTTTCACGTCCCAAACAGCATAATTGAACTTGTTTCCTTTTGCCTTGGCAGCAGAATAAAGGGGTTGGATGTTTGTTTTGCCCTCTAGGTCGACGAGAAACATCACTGAAAACGATGAATATGTTCCAAACTTTGCACTTGACAACCCTTTGATACTGCCTGAGTCAGGTACAAACAGTCATGGTTAGTCATGTTTTGTCAGTTGAAATGTAGCATTTGTTTTATTAAGATAAGTAAGAAGTGAGAAGCATCGATGCGAGGGAACACATTTAAGTCAGCTATAGCTTTTTTGATATTTCCCATATCTGGCTGTATCATTTACAGTGGGAGAAGGATGCTGAGGGACACAATATTAATGTGACAGTACTGTATTAGTTTGCAGTGTGGAATTGGGACACAACGTGATTGTTAATGGTGACCCTCAACTAAGTGTGAATACATTATAATACTTATAAATAGAATTGGGGAAAAGATTTATGAAATCCTACCAATTTTTCTTTTTTTTAATCACATAAAATAATCTTCCTCTCTTTAATAAAATCTCACTGGATTTGTGTTTGGAATAATCCCCGACTGGGTTTCTCTTTGGTGACTCAATAACCCCTCCCCCACCAACCCTTCTGGCAAAAACGGTGAATTGAGTCAATGTTAACTCAGTTCATACAATGACAATCACAGAGCAAACATGTGATGGTTGCCAATCTGCTTCAAAGCCTGGAGGTTCACATGAGGACACGTTACAGAGCACGCCACGACGACAAAATGTTTGACATTCATTATCCACGCATACTCACACTTTACAAATCACAGCGACTGCAGCCAAGTGCTGATGGATAAGTTTAACCGCAACACCCACACTGGCTAATTCCCCTCTTAATTTTACACAGTACTCTGCTTCAAATCCAGATCGTGCACGGGTTGACCATTGTTAACCTTGTCAAATTAAGCCCTGATTTTGGGGGATTATCTAAATCCTTTCTTGGAATATTATACAAGCATTACGATGTGCAAAACTCAAAGTGAGTCATTGCAATTGTAAGAACCGTTTAAATAGATTTCTTTAGTCTTAGTTACATATTGGTGTTTTGCAGAATAAGTACGCACCTCTAAATCAAACTTAACTTTCTACCTTGAAATAATAATACAGAGTTTAGAAGTAAAAATACGGTACGTGTAGCAACAAGCTGCAGTGGGAACATTGGACAGTTGTTTAATACAGTATTTCCCGTAGCTCCCCAGTGCTAAATCTAAAGAATCCAATCCGTGAATGTTATATTTGTAGAAATATCAAGGAAAGGTACGGCTATTTCCCTCACTCTGCCTCATAGCAAGGAAGCAGACCGCAAAGTATAATCATTTGAATGCTTATCCTTTTACAACATTTCCATTTAGTCTGTTTTTTGTCAGACATTATTGGCCATTTGAATGTTTTTTTGCATTTCCTCATTTCATCTAACAGATAAGTGCTCTGGAAGCCCAGCTGGAGCTACATCAAGAGACCCAACCTGTTTTGTTTTTTTTATCTGTCAGGCTTGAGTGAAAAACATTTATTTTCAATGGGCCTGTGGCTGGCCTTGGGTTTGTTTTGGAGAAAGTCTAAAGGGATGGGGGGTGGCTGGCCTTTGGACCAGGGCAAGAGGCCTTTATGACTCAGATATTCCTGTAACATCAACCTTTTCATTGCTCAATGACTAGCTCCTAAAGCAAACTGTATCTATTACTAGCTATCTGCATCCTTCACTGAAAGCGAAATAATGAAACCCAAAAGAGATCATCCATGGATATACCTTTTCCTTTCCTTTCTTCCCTCCTTGCTTGAATTGTACATCTGGAGAGACGCTGAGCATTCTGCTGATGGCATAATTACCAAAGTGCATGCATACTGTAGCAGCTGGAGTAATGATAGTGTCTGTTGTGCATCATGATAATGGTAATTTACCGTTTGTTATGGCTAAGGCGAAAAAAAAACAGCCATGGCAGGCGAGATGACTAAGAGCAAATTCATATTTACAGCTACAGCTTGGGGATGCAGCAGAGGAAGAAAAAGCTTGCAAACAATAAATGGTTCATTGGCTCAAGAAAATAGGGCAAGTTTTTCTCCTTCACTTTATTAAACTGGCTGGTCAGAAAAGGCCTTCTTCAACCTCCAGGCTTTGCAACAAGTGTGTTTACACTAGCAAAATCATAAAAGGCTATTCTTACGTCCATCAGTCAAACGGTGTTCATCTGAGTATGTGATGAGGCAGATGGGGAATGAGAAAAACACTTGGAAACCCCTCCGCCAACTCACTCCCTCCCCCCTCAACCTTTTCCAGGGCCAAAACAGGCTCAGCTGTAATTGACACATAACCGCTGACCGGTCAAGGAAGCAAAGCAAAGAACCAGTCTGCTTTGTTGGGCTTCATTCTGCAGGGCATCACTTTGACCTGACAGGCAGGTATTTCTCCCGTCACACACACACACACACACACACACACACATATGAAGCTCACAGAGACACAAACAAACACACGTGCAACTGGAAAGTGTGCACTAAACACTCACACACATAGACAAGGTCAAATATACAAGCTCAGACTTGACAAGCTGCACATAGACACATTGTAATCCTACACGAGGCTATTTATACTCCAATCGCGGAAATGGATTGCTTTCCATGTGAATTCCCAGAACGGCTCGCTTTCCACACATACCTGCCCTGAAATCAGTCAAGCCTTCCCGCCTGACTCGGTCCCATAACATGTGTCGTTCAATTTCTGGCACGCTGGCGTTAATGGATCTGAGCCCTGACACTGATTCGTCACAACAGAAGACCAGAAATGGGGGGAAAGATATCGGACTATTAGGTTGTGTAGGTGAAATGGAAGTGAGGTGAACCCGCTGGCGTGTGCAAAGCTTAGATAGAGGGGAAAGGTCATGTCAAGCTGCCTTAAATAATGCTTATATACTACATTTTGATTGAGGCTTGACACTTGCATTGAATAAAAAAAGCAAGAATCCTCCTGTCGATAAAACTGCGCCTTTATTTTTCTTATCCGGTTCATCGTCCATTTCCGTCCTGCAGTTTATCTTCCCCATGCCTCTGTGCATCATCTTTTATCATTAGAGCTACTGTAGGAGAGGCCATTAGGGAGAAATTGACCCAGCTCCCTGCCGGTCTCAGCAGGCTAGCACCCCCCCAACCCCACCCCCTGGTGAGACTGGGATGGCCGGCCATTACGACTGGAAGCGGATTGGCGAGCTGTAAAATATTTATCGATGCTCCGCTTGGCCCCCTCGGGAATTTTGCACAAACTCGCTCACGCCCAGTCAAACACGTTTACACGCCGGCGACTCAAAGACAGTTAATGTTGATCATGGTTCTTCAACGTGTAAGGGAAGAGATCTCTTAGGTTTGAGTGACGTGTTGGAATAGTAAGCTTGATGGGTCATTTATGATTTAGCAGTTGGATGCATTAAAACAACCATCCCTTCTTAACAGTGGCCGGTCCATTAGCTTTAGCAACATTAGCTCGTGTGATCAGTGCTAGTACTGTCAGCAGGGGTGGCTCATTACAGGGTTGGGCTTGTTTGTGGCAGTCCTGTGTGTGTTTATTGTCAAAGCTGGAAATGAGAAGCTTCCAGTGATTGTTTACCGGAGTCATCAAGTTGGCCAACACCTTGAGGGATAGTCGCTGTGTGTGTGTGTGTGTGTGTGTGTGTGTGTGTGTGTGTGTGTGTGTGTGTGTGTGTGTGTGTGTGTGTGTGTGTGTGTGTGTGTGTGTGTGTGTGTGTGTGTGTGTGTAAGAGGAAGGGAGGGAATGTTTTGCAGGCCCTGCGGACACGTGAGTGTGTGATCCAACGATCATTTCAAGGTTGCTTTGATAGTAAGGCAAGGGCAGCGATGCGAGAAGATGCGTGGCCAAAAGATATGGACATGTCTCACACTCTCTCACACACACACACACACACACACACACACACACACACACACACACACTATAGATGCATACTAAGATGCTTTCTAGGCAAAAGTGCTCAATCTATGAATACGGGAGTTATGAATATTCATGGAGATATTCTAGTGGAGGTAGAGTAGGCCGTATTTGTGTTTCTGTGTGTGTGTGTGTGTGTGTGTGTGTGTGTGTGTGTGTGTATGGTTGTCAGGAGATCAGGTACAGGGCTGCCAAGCTGTGTGCAAGGGCTCTCTGGAGGCTCTTCCTTAACAGACTTGCCACTTGTTTTTCTCGCTTGTGCATGTGTGCGTGCGTGTGTGCGTGCGTGCGTGCGTGCGTGTGTGTGTGCGTGTGTGTGTGCGTGTGTGTGTGTATGTGTACTTTAACGTCTGTTTCAAACCATTAAGGTTCTCATGCTTTTTAAAGCTGAGTGTAGAGTGATGCGCCATCTCACTTCGTTCATGTGACTGGCAGAGTAATGACGGGACCTTCATGAATTCACACTTTCCCTTTTAAAGATGCAACGCTATGCAAATCTAAATGATTGGATTTCTAGTTTGGTTACATTTTATATAAAAAAACTGCATATTATGACGATTTCACATTTTATCTTGCATTTTTTTATCAAGATGTTTATCAAACCTTTGGCTATCTTTAGTACAGTTACCCGTCTGACGGGTTCTTTAACAATAAAATGGAAACAATTGATAGGCAGATAGGCAGATATGTCATTGGGGATTCCAAACTTTCTTAGATCTCTAGTCATTGGACATACCTGCAGTTATACCTTGTATATATAAGTTCACAATACAAAATAAATATGTGGTTTTATAGTTGAAAAGAACAGAACCAAAAATCATAACGTTATTAATGTGTGACAAGGACCAAAATGCAATTGTTTCCTCAGTGTCAAATCTTAAAGTAATTAAAGTTGTAAACATACGACACGCAGCATTTACACTAATCCATCTTAGATTAAAAACACGAGTCACACGCCTCGATTTATAAAAACCCGCAGGCAGCTGCTCCGACTTGGCATGTGGGGATGCTGGGGTTTATTTATAGTCCACGTGTGATTCTCATGCCCTATCGAAATCAGACGCTGCCGGTGCGACTCCCTCAGCCAGGCCGCTCCGGATCACACCATCTGCTCAAAATGTAAATGGAAAATGACTCAGAGAGACTGTCTGATCCAAAGCACTGCCGGACTCTCAGCATCCCTCGCCACAGCTGTGGTAATGTTTGCAATATGATGAACGAATATACGATGACGAATGTACTGTAAACATGCAGGGTGATATGTATAGTCTACTATGTACCATCCCGGACGCCTTCCTGCAACGACATGCTGTCATTTAAAAAAATATGACATTTGTAAAGGTTGTTAAAACTGAGGTCTAAGGAAGCTTATTTTCATTTGGTATAAAACCTCTGAACCGTTTCCTTCATAAACAGAGGAAAGGAGTGTATATTTATTCAACCGTCTGCTTATTAGCTTTCAGGAAAATATGCTCCTCACTTTCACTTTCTTGATTACTGTGTATCCTAAATTTGTTGTGACCATGCGGGAACCGAATTACAATAACAGACCTTTTCCAAGTTGTTTCTGGTGTTTAAGCTAAGATATGATAATAACCTGCTAGCTCTCGCTTGATATTCACCAGGAGTGTGTGCTATCAACCTTCTCACCTAACTCTTAGTAAGATCACCAATGTATTTCCCAAAATGTCAAAGTGTTCCTTAAAAGTTCAATGCCGAGCAAATGTGTAGTGAAGGACAAACAATTCCCAGAGTCGTGCTGTTACTGTTATATGATATTTAGCTTTCGCCGTTTGGCCCTGGCATTGTCGTCACACACACCTACTGTTACTATCACTATTTGGCCTCAGCTGACTGTGGAGGATTGGTCATCTCTGCAGGCGTCAGTGGGGCCAGCTCGGCCCTGCAGAGCCTCTCTCTGGGCTCCTGGAACATTCTGGGCCCAGAGGAGGAGGCTTCAGTGTTCACAGTGTGTCGCTATGAACAGGCGTCCTGTCTGCCCCTTGGCATGGACGACACACACACACACACACACACACACACATGCACACACACACACACACACACGCACAATCAAAGCAATGTAGTGAGCGAGTGCCAGACCTGGGCAGTGCGTATGTGTGTGTGTGAAGGGGAGACTGAGAGAGACTCTGGGTTATTGCCAGTCAGAGAGGCAGCTAAATATGTCCTCATTGGAGCACCGTAAAAGCTAGCCGAGGTTATTCCAGGACACACTCTTCCCCTCCTCTGCCTCTCCGTCTCCATGTTTCTCTCTCATCCTTTCTCCCTCTGCGGTCTAATATAGAGCTCATTTTGTGTTTGTTTCTAGTTGCCAAGGCCAGAGGGGGTTCTCTGTGTGTGTGTGTGTGTGTGTGTGTGTGTGTGTGTGTGTGTGTGTGTGTGTGTGTGTGTGTGTGTGTGTGTGTGTGTGTGTGTGTGTGTGTGTGTGTGTGTGTGCCAGCTGAGGCTGCTGCCGCTGCTGTCTCGACGGCTGCTTTCCTTTGGCTCTAGTTGCCATAGCGACCCAGTGGGACTTTCAGTGTGTCTGAACCAGTGATCCGATCATTGCTAACCAACACCAGCAGCAGAGGTGTGTGTGTGTGTGTGTGTGTGTGTGTGTAGTGTTGTATCAGTGCAATGTGCAGCATATTAATAGAATGTGCATTTGTACTTCCTTTTTGTGTACATACTACAATAAATTAACCTTGAATGACCCTTTGAATCACATAAACCCAGATCCAGAATAATAAAATGCGATATATTTAAGATTTTGACCTATTGGATAAAAATGCCAATTATTTCACTCCTTAGTTTTCCTGTAAGGCGTCCATCGGCCCACACTCCTGACCTCCCACCTTTGGTCAACATGTTTACCGGGTTAAGAAAGCGTGGCCTGATCCCAGAACATGTCAATAAGTTGAAAGGCCAACAGTTACACAAGGAGTATATTCCAGTAAAGCTGCAAACTCTGTGCCAAGCATAACTGTGAGGGCAGCTTTGGACAAATCAATAGAATATTACTCTACAGTTCGGGCAAGCACCACCTAAACCCACAGTTGGACAGCCTCATGTTTTTACTAGCTTCCTTCCCTGTTTAGTTGACACCCCCAGAACATCTGTAAGTATAACTCTCTCTGAGCTGGAGTGTTTCACAGCGTTGTATGCTTCAACAAAAGACAAATCTATTTTTGAAACATGGGATTGATTCATTAGCAGACTCTTTATCCGTAAGTTGAATGCACAAGGTCCCTTTTCATTGTGAATCTCAGGTTGGTTTTAAAGTAATACACTCAGGCCTTTCATCAGGAGTGGCCTTGCGTCAATCACAAGATGTTCTCAGACAGAATTGAGCGTGCTATTTGTAGAAGTCTATGTGCTGTTTGTATTTCCTCACATCAAATCAGTCATTGATTTATAGGTAAGTGAAGAGCACAGATCTTTGTGTGTGTGTGTGCATTTTTACCTGGTGATATGCTCAATTTCCTACATTGTAAATAACAAATATGCGTTTTTTATCGATTTTACACTAGTATGAATTAGGATGACTGACTTCCAGGTAGGGAGGTGTTCCAGGCACGTCCAGCTGGGAAGAGACCGAGGGGTAGACCTAGGACCAGGTGGAGGGATTATATCTCTTCGCTGGCCTGGGAGCGTCTTGGAATCCCCCAGTCAGAGCTGGTTGATGTGGCCAGGGAAAGAGAAGTTTGGGGCTCTCTGCTGGAGCTGTTACCTCCGCGACCCTGACGGAAAAGCGGGAGAAGATGGATGGATGGATGGATGGGGGGATGGACTTCCAGGTTTCATAGACGCACTTTAATATTTCTTTCAACTGTCAAAAACTAAACGTCATCAACTTGTTGAATCTTTCATAGACTTTGTCATCACAGTTATCTTGATCTATTGATGGTAGTTAAATCTCTTCATATTCTGAAGATATTGCCAAGACGCTGCTCAAAAGGTCCCACAGAATGTAGGTTGTGCAGTATACTATACATTCATTCATGCCAGGGGTTTGTGGCGAAAAATATAGTATGAGCGCAACGCTGACATCACTTCCTGCCCAAATTACGGCCTCGCCACTTTCCGGTAAAATACTGAAAATATATTAGAGCAATGATAGTTTCTTCATGTCTTAAATCTGCTGAGTCATATACTGCACCTCAAACAACAAATAAATCCAGAGTTACGGTTTCTTTACTTCCTCTACAGAAAAAAGGAGAGTAAAAGAATCAAATCTAATTCAGAAATCACAGTTTCAGTGTAAGCCTGTCCACCGGCATCCATCCCATATTTATTCGGCACTCTGCCGAAGGACACTGTATTTGACACAATTTTCATATTTTTTGAGTAATTATGCTGTTTCTGACGAACACAAGTATTGTTTTCTGGCATCACTGTAACATTTTACGGGCATTTTGGTATGAGGGCGCACACCGAAAGTACCTGTTAGCATGAGACTTGACTCCTGCACTGTATTGTTATCCAACAGAACGGGACAAAAGGATTGTATGTAACCTAATTTGCAATAAATGTAACATGTTATTGTTTTTGATTTCAGAAAAACTGTTTGACAACTTTTATAATTCATTTTATAATTACTTATAAAAGGTCTGTTGCTAAACTTAAACCGCAAGGCCATTCAGAGAAGTCTGAGCCACATTCCATTTATTTTCTCCTTGAAAAAGTCGTCATGAACGGCGGCTTATGCGAGCATCACAATGAAGCAAGCAGAAACATTCAAACTCTATCCCTGATTAGGATCGGTCTTCAAGGTAAGCATTCAAACCTGAAATGTAGAATTTTTTTGTAAACTTTCTGTTGCATAAGCCTGGAAATTCTCAAAATGACAACACCAGGAAATGTTTATTTCATTAGGACTGTATGCTTCCTTTACACGGTGTTCCTGGGATTTTTATTTTGGGGACATGTTTGTGTGTGTTCACTTGGTTTATTTGTTAAACAAGGGTGTTGACACTCACCAAGGTGGGGGAAAACAGGATGCATCACAAGGTGAGGGTTGGACACAAAGTACTGAGGGAGTGCAATGAGTGTGTGAATGTATGTGTGGGTGGCAGGGTGTGTACGTATTGAACTCTCAGCTGGCCTCAGTTCTCTTTTTATGGAAACAATGCATAGTGCTCTAGAAAGTCCCATGGAATCTGAACCCTGACAACAGCCTCTTACTGTGTGATGACATGGAAACTACATGCACACACAAGCATTTATACAGAGACATCCGTGCACTACAGCTCATATTAATGTTGAGCACATAAAAGGACGAACATTTGGTGAGTTGTAACCAAGTTGCTCAATAAATAACCAAATGAGACTGGGGGTTTTCTTTTTCAGTTTTTACAATTTTATAATGGCAGTGACTTCCATTGGTAACTCAAGTCTCCCTCTTTGTTCATTTCCTCTCTGAAAAAATTCCACTTTACGTCTTTATGGTCCAATTATGTCAGAGGATGATGGATGACACTGTGTTAAATGGAAACTAGTCTGTGTGTTCGCAAATTCTCAGATTAGGGGGTCATTAAAAAAACAATTGTAGGACCTTAAAGAATGGGTGGTGCATTTCCTAAGATATGGCTTAAGGTGTCTTAGCAAACTAAAGATCCTTATCTTGTTAAACAGCAGTGTGACCCTGCCCTAAAACGTTTGTCGCATACTTTTCTTCTTTTCTAAAATCTTGATTTCTAGAAATACTCTAGGTTGTTTTCTTGCCCACAGTTTTATGAGAAGTTTGATCCCCCTTGCATATGTGTAAGCTAAATATTAAGCCAAAGCCAGACTTAGCTTAGAGAGTTAGCTTAGCATAGCATTAACAATTTTCTTATTTGGCCTTTTTTTGTCATGTGTAAATATTTATTTTTGCTGTTGTAGACACAATATTAAATATTGTGATATTTCAGCTCATGAGTATATGTGTGTTTTAAAGGTTCAAAAGGTTCAAAGGTTTTATTTTTCATATGCACAGCAGATACAACGTATATGTTGGCAATGAAAATCTTATATCCCAGGCTCCTCCAACTACTCAACATACACAGTGCAAATATATATATATATATATATATGTGTACTATAAACAGATGTGAGTAGACATTCAGGTTCAGGTTCCTCTGGGTTAACATCAGTGAGGACCTGACATGGACCCATCACACCAGGGTCAGGGACTCCAGGATACTGTGCAACTTCTACAGGTGCACCATCAAGAGTATCCTGTCTGTCTGCTAGGTATGAAGCAAGAGCCACGTAGCAATTAGCTTAGCTTAGCATATCAAGTAGAAATTTGGGACAATAGGTTTACTAGCTTCAAAGTGAATGAATGAATTCCTACACCGCTGGGTGTAGATGTCCTCCATGGATGGCAGCTCCCTCCTGGTGATGTGCTGAGCAGTTTTCACCACCCTCTGTAGAGCCTTACAGTTGAGGGCGGTGCAACTGCCATACCAGGCGGTGATGCAGCCAGTCAGGATACTCTCGATGGTGCACCTGTAGAAGTTGCAGAGTATCCTGGAGTCCCTGACCCTGGTGTGATGGGTCCATGTCAGGTCCTCACTGATGTTAACCCAGAGGAACCTGAAGCTGCTGACTCTCTCCACTGTTGAGCCCGAGGTCCCTGAGCTTAATGATGAGCTTGGAAGGCACAATGGTGTTGAATGCTGAGCTGTAGTCAATGAACAGCATTCTCACATAAGTGTTCCTCCGGTCCAGGTGGGAGAAGGAAGTCTGGAGGGTGAGGGAGATAGCTTCATCAGTGGACCTGTTTACCCTGTAGGCAAACTGCAGGGGGTCCAGTGAGTCAGGGAGGGAAGAGGAGTATAAATGCATACACACAAGAGTTATGCTATGTCCTGAGTACTTTTAGCCCCCGTGCTGACACAGGCTCTGGAGAAAACAGGAAATGGAGCATGGTGTGAGGTCAGCACACACTGACAGCCCAACCACGGAGCAGCTTTGAGGGAACAATGGTTGTGTCTGGCAGCAGCTGTGGATACTCAAGCCAGACATTAGCTTAAAGAAAGTATTAGTAGTTTCTTAATTCCATATCAACAGTGTGTTTCTTCTTTCTACATATTTTAATTTTAGGAAATAGTTGAACTTTCTGTGAAAGAGAAATGTCTGTGTGCTAAATATTTTTGCTCTATCCGGGAGATGGTTTGCTTAGCCTAGGATCAAAAGGAACACGTGACATTTTCTATTTATTTAATCAGCAAAATAAAAAGTTGTAAACCCCACTTGCTGCCAGTCTTTGTGCTAAGCCAAGCTAATTGCTAGCTTTAATACCCTTTTCAACAGAACAATGAGAGAGTGCTATTGATCTTGTAATCTTACTCTTGACAAGTACAAAGCTACGGGCATGATGAGACTAGCTTAGCATACAGTTCTAAGTGACATATAACTACATTGTGTTGTGTTGTGTCTCGATCAAACAAAGTTAGTGAGTTATAACGTGTCAGTGAGTAGGTTAAAGTTGTTTGGGTAGGCCCATTCATTCACTTTGAAGCTAGTAAACCTATTGTCCCCAATTTCCACTTGATATGCTAAGCTAAGCTAATTGCTACGTGGCTCTTGCTTCATACCTAGCAGACAGATATTCTTTCAATAAAGATATTGTTTACGTCTCTATTCCAACTCTCATGTAAAGTGTTTTACTCCTATTTGAAGGTAATCTAAACACAGCCGCTTTAATGGAAGTGACTTTACATGCCACAATAGTAAGCACTGTGAGCACTGGGTTTCACTTTAAGGGTTAGAAGTTTAATTTGGGTAAATCCACTTAGTCTTAATGAAAAAGAATGAGACATCCTGGTCTGCAGCCTCAGGTTGACAACTTTCTAACATAAATATCCCCAATGCCTTCAAAGATCTCACTGCAAATAAAGCACAGTGAGTCAGTGAGGCTCAGTAGAAAGGGCATCAAACAAACACTCTGTGAATGAATCATTGTAAATGTTGACTGAATGCTGAGTCATGTGAAAAGACAGAAGGGTTTTTGTGAGTGTTAGTCATTTTTATTCCGCTCTTTGCAACCAATGTAACAGCTCTCTGGAGCATGATTTTAGTAGTGTATGTTGCTGCGGTCAAATAAGTTGTTGGCTAATAATGATCAAAACAGGGGTACTTTAGTAATTCTAGTGGGTGTTGTTGAAGGAGCTGTTTAGTGGCAATAGTAGCCATGTTGCCAAGTGGCTGGTTTTAAATTGCACCATCAAAGTTTCAATACTATCTAGGGGACTGATTTCAAGATTTGCCCAGTATAAGCTGTTTGGCAGGTACCACTTGCATAGCCTGGTCAGAGGACCTCAGTGACTTGTTAAAGTAAAAAGAAAAAAGGAAGACCATGCAGTATTCTACTACTGATAACAAGGATAGTTATATTATTTACCGCTTTAGTGAGAAGAATATCTTGAGTAACGGGGTTGTTATTTCTGAAATTGTAAGTATTTGTTTATAGAGTTTTAAATACCACAAGCTGAGTGCTATATACAGTTCCATTTTATTGGAGAGAGCACAGACATTTACGGCAAATATCTCCAGCGCTCAGGAACTCACATGCAAAGATATACTAGATTTATAAAAAGCACTACAGGTAACAAGGAAAATATGTGAAAATATTTGCAAAAAAGGTCCTATTTTCCTGGAAACAGGAGATGTGTTGGTGGAAAATGAGTTATCGAGGTGTGTGTGTGTTTACACTGAGCCCCGTGCAGCCCTCATCCCAAATATGGACGTGTTTATATTATGACGGATTGAGGAATTTTCTTCTGAATTACTCTATCTTCCACACACACAAACTCACACACACAAAAGAGGCTTTCCCTTCCTGTACAGTACGGATCCGGCACATGACCAAAATAAACTCTGGCTACAAAACAGGATGGCGGGAAGAGACTTAGGTCTTGTCACCCATGCACTCTCTGTGTGAGTGAGTGTGTTTGTATGTGTGTGTTAGCGAGAGACTAAGTGAGAACGTAGTGGTGTTAGGGGCCTGACCCTCTACAGGGGAAGTCAGCAGGAAGTCTGAGCCGATTGTTTTTCTAGTTCACTGAGTCCACCACAGCCCGTGTCTTCATAACAATGACCAACTATGGACCCATGAGCTGTTGGAAAAAGCTGGTGTGTGTGTGTGTGTGTGTATGTGTGTGTGTGTGTGTGTGTGTGTGTGTGTGTGTGTGTGTGTGTGTCTGTTACTTAATCGTAGTCATATAACATATTACAGATAATGGGATTACATATTTACACAGAGCAGATGTTGTGAAAATCCCTGTTATCCCACTTTTCAAAAGGGTTTTTTTTTTCAATCTGATTACTGGAAAGGAGCGTTGTGAATGTGTGTGAGCCTGATGAGGTCACTGCGTCGGAGCCCGCCAGAGCCTGAATAAACATTTACGGCAAAAAAATATTTTTGTCTGCCTGCGAGGTTCGATCTGGCTCGCTGTCAATCCACTTCTGTTTGTCTTTTATTTCTGCCGTGTTTGGCAGCGGTTAGAGATGAAAGAGAAAGAGGGTAAAGTTTATCAGAGACATGTACCGGAGTCATCTTCGGAGGAGGAGGAGGAGGAAGGGAGACAGTCAAACAGGTGGAGAAAATGGAACAAAGAGAAGAAGAGAACAGAAAGGGATGTTAAAGTAAAGAGACGAGATATAAAACAGTAAAGAAAGAAGAAGGTAAAAGGGAGAAAGGGACATGGCGTGGGTGGATAAGAGGCGAGGTGAGGGTCACCCCAACATCAACACACGTGACACGTGTAGCGGAGGGCAGGAACTCCTGACTGGGATATCACGCAGGTGTCACTGTGGCCTGGTTTCAATCAGCCACTGGTCAGTAACACACGTGCAAACATAAACACAAACCCAACACACGGTCAGCTAACATTCACGTGCCACACACGTGCACATGCAAGCTAGGTAAACAAATCACTTTTACTAAACCAATGTTTTGAGCCCCGAGTTTGGCATTTTAGCCGTTGCCATTTTGTTATTGAAACAGAAGGGACCTGAGAGGGCTGAGCTAAGCACAACTGAATGCTCAAGAAGATATTTTTAGGCAAACAAAATGTGACTATTAACTTTCATGAACTGAAAACTCACGGTGAAAGGGATAACTTTACAAGACAACACAGAAAGGAACACAACTGGAAAACGCATGGCCGTCACACCCTAAAACAAACAGTGATCTGACGCCTGTTTTACTAAAACATTGAACAATAATTTACCAAAATGAACACCATGCTGTATGGAAGAAGACTTGAAACTAGCATTTGAGACAATACACTCATTAGGAAAATTGTTAATGAGGTAATATTTCAAGCGAGAAGTCAGGTTATGTTATCATAGACTTCTATACAACTCATTAGCATCTAGTGCAGTTGATCCCTGGTGACTGTTAGAAAGAAATCTTAACTTTACTTTTCAGGCTTGGAGGTTTCCAATTCTGACATTTGAATCTACGTGCCTGTGGATTGTCCCGTACAATATTCAAACAGAAGTCACATTGGATAGCAATCACAACGTGCTTTTTAAAAAAATGAATAGCAGACAGCATAAAAAAAGTGGAAGAATCACAAACATTTTCTACAAATTCTCAGTACTCCCCCTGTAACCACTGGCCATAAAAACATGTAATTGTAGTTTCTACTGCAACACTGTTAATTAGAGGGGAAAACTGAGTTATTTGAGGGCTTTTATTTTTCATTTCAGTGAATTTGTAAAAAAAAATATGTCCCCCTGACACCAGGCAACAATCTGTGCTCACTGAACATACAATTGGTGTGTTTACATGTGTGTGTGTATGGGTAATTGCGCGCACAACTTCTCCCTTGTGTGTTTGAATATGTATGTAGCTTAACGGTCAGGCTCTTGAACTTGATTTGAAACCAAACAAACAAACAAGTCTAATGTAGCTGGAGCCTGAATGCACCGCCAGGCAGCAGCCGTAGCGGTGTTTGTGTGTTTTCATGTGTAAATGTGCATGAAAAGGTTTTGAAAGTGCATGTGTGTGTCTTCACAGCCTACCTCCCCTCTGTTTGTCTATCCTACAGGAGCCAGGTAGTAAACACAGAAGCAGAGTACACGTCTGCTGCACGTGCTCAGTAGGGATTTCCATCGCACCCCGATCGACAGGAAGCAACAGAAAGCACTCGGAAAGTGGAAATGTAAACAGACTTGCACCTCACGTTCAAATACTTGTATGTTGGTGTTGGTGTGTGTGTGTGTGTGTGTGTGTGTGTGTGTGTGTCTGTGTCTGTGTCTGTGTCTGTGTCTGTGTCTGTGTCTGTGTGTGTGTGTGTGTGTGTGTGTGTGTGTGTGTGTGTGTGTGTGTGTGTGTGTGTGCACAACAATCATGGGAAAATACAGACCCTGCCTCTTGATTCTGTTCGAGGCACATTGACAGGATCTCTATAGGGGTTCGTTTTAGAACAAACCAATACTGTGGGTGTGTAGCTGCAGTGCAAACCTTTTCAATGACTTTATGTTTGGCTCTGTGTGTGTGAAAAAGTTATTTCTGTAAAAAAAGATGATGGAAGAATATTTCTACCGGCCTAATTGTCCTTAAAGTTAGCGTAAGGGTGTTGCGTGCACCAAGATGGAAACCATTCTATTTTGGATCGGTCCAAATCAGTCAAAGAAAATGTTAAACTTATTGAAATGACCTTAACAAAGGTTTGCTCTTTGAGTTCACATCGTTCACCTGGACCACAAGAGGGAACAGTGAAGGGGAGAGTTTTGAGTTTTAGTGGTGGATAATAGATAGATAGGAAGTTAATTGATCCTGAATTGGGAAATTATTTTGTTGCAGCAACAAAGGGTACAGGCTTTCTTAAGCCTTAAAATCTTTCAAAGTGGAAGAAAGTGTATACATAATAAACATTTTTAAAACAGGAACAAGTCTATGCACATATGTACAGTATAAAGAAAATGAACCACAAGAATATTCAATATAAAATGTTCTAGATAATACGACAAATTACCTTTGTCAGGCTCTCCCTTCTTTCACTGGCAGATTAAATTATGTAAAGTCTTAGTAAGATCTATATTATTTCACCTAGGTGTTCAGTGCAAGTACTATAAAATGCTTACCACAGAATGGAACAGAACACAATAAGTTGTCACAAAAAAAATCACTAGCTTTGAGTCGTAGAGCTCCTTCACTGAGAGCATTTTAATAGCTTGATAAAATACAGGAAAATCCACAGAAAAAAATGTGGTTCTCCAAAATAATGAACTGCAGCGTATTGAACAGTGCTTGAGCTTTGTACTGAAATGAAAGCAACAGCTTGAACGAGCATCAGGATGACCTGAAAACCGTCAGAAGTGCCTTTGAAAGGTGACCTGTTTTGCTGTTAATGGGTCTATCAATACTCATAAAAGAGTGGAAAAGACTCAAGGAGTTTGTGGTTAACTCGAACAAAGTAGAAGTGAATACAAGCCTGATTATTAGCTTTATTCTAGTATACCGTGGTGGTTTTTAAATAAGAAGATTCTAAATCTTTTCCCAGGACCCAGTCCCAGCATCTTCTCGGAAGTTCATTAATGAGCAACATCACCTTTTCCATCAATCATTGTAACCAAACTGTGTCTGTCGCTGCAAAGATTTTCCACTTAGCACTTTCTGTTTACTAATTAATCCCACATACTGCAACAGCAGCACTTTGGATAGACAGAATAGAAGGAATAGAGGGAGAGAGGGCAGAAAAACAGAGAGGTAATGATTTGCCGTCGCAGCCTTGAAGACGCTGACGAGGGAGAGTGGGCATTAGGAGAGGCTGGGGCTTTTGATTTGTTGGTGTCTACAGTCTCAAGGCACACACAAACACAGATATACACCGATGCTGACAGCCACGCACACAGACACAAAATCATAGAGGGCTGCACAAACAAACGTTAACACACTTTCAAGAAAAAAAACCCAGAGAGGGAGTGTTTCTTCTTAACATCTTCTATCAGCCTGATGTATTGATCCCAAGGCTCTATTGCTGCACTCCCAGCGGCCATTAATTCTGAGGGATGCCTGAACTGTAGAATGATCTCTGCAGATAGTGCAGGGTAAAAAGACAGAAAGAGCAAAGGGTGCAGACTCCATTTACACATTTGTCACATGGCCAGACAGACATGGTACAGATACATGTAGAAATGCATTTGCTAGGTACTTGCCATATTGAAATACAAGTTGGCAGAGTAAAATGACTTAATAACTATTAGGTCCATTGCCATATGAATGTTGTAAAGATGTTCATGGTCCCCAGAGGATACAGCTCAAGAGGAACGAAGACAGAAAATCACAAATGATTTGCCTTTTTTTCATAAAGCAAAAAGAAAATGCTTGTCTGATATGTGAGGAATTTTAAATGAATGTAAATATCGTTCAGTTTTCATTATCAGAATCCCATTTTCGACCAATTATGTTATAATTTGATACATATGGTGTATACATAAGATAAGATATGATTATTAATCCCAAATCGGGACATGTTTTCATTGCAGCAGCATGTAAAACAAGCATTGCACATAATTAGACATAAAAAAGAGTAGAAAATAAACAATTATACAAAAGAAATATCTCAAAATAGAAGATAACACAGCTAACACAATATAGATGTGGGATATTGTATACAAACACAATAAGAGGAATTACGTTGTACAAAAAACTAAGTATTTAAAACATTTTGGGAAGAATTATATAAAGAAATGTGAAATGAAGTGCAATAAGAAAATGTCAATGTATTCTGAGACAGGTAGCTGTTGGACAGACATAACTAGAAAGCTCTGGACAACTGAGATGAACAATTTCATAAATCATGAACAAATTGGACCATCGTAAACAAAACTAAAACCAAGACAGGAACATGCCCAATCCCCCTCTATATACGACTACTTGTTATCAAATGACTGACATCCACGTTGAGATAAAGCTTAGATTTGGTTGACAATCGGTCCATAATCAATATCGAAAACAATAAGCCCCAGGTTTAAATCAGGCGTGGATATTCCTGTCAGAGAAATGCAATAGGATGATGCATGTTTTAGCATACGTTTTGTTTCTTTGGTAGATTATCAATCAGCTTGGATCCAACACCTCAGGATCTCTTAAGACTTCAGGCGTCACCTTACAATCATCCAGCGTGGGAGCACATTGAGAAGTGAGCCCACTACATATTCCCATCCATCTCTCTGTATCAGTGATAGCTCTTGTTTTAAGGATACAATACAAGAGACAATTGATTATTCCTCCCACTTTCCAATCAGTGAAGACTCAAAGGGAGTAAATCTGAGAAAATCTCATGCATGTGCACGTCATACTTCATCAGGATTCCTATTTTCTGGAAGCTATACATGCTAACTGTGTGAGACAGCTGGATTACTGTAACATACTGGATGGGATAAATAGGCATCCTCCCTGATATGGTGTCCAATCATGGGTTTAAAGACAGTATTTCTCAGACTAAAATGGCTCGAAGAAAGGGAAATTCACTTGGAACGAAGCATCAATGCAAATTCAATGTGAGCATGAAGCTGTAATGAGCTATATTATGTGGAATTAAAGTATTGCAAATCAGAGGATGATGAGCATAAAGGATGTTTGTTTCTGTACCATCTTAGGGCTCTACTTACATTTTGTATGATGAATTCGATCGGGTGGATTATCAACATTTTTTTTGTTATGTTTGTTGAAATAAAATTGATGAATCAAACGTTCCGTGAAAACGTCAGTCCAACTATTTCCATTGGTCTGAAAATAGGACATTAAATAAGCAGTCGACCAATCAGAGCAGACTGGGCTCTGGTTTCAGACAGAGGGTGAAAGGAGGGGCTGCAACACAGACAGTGTGAGAAAAATAAAGAGTTTTTTGAACATAAAACATGTCACAGTGAGGTACGAAATACAGATATGAGCAGAATAGGGCCCCTTTAACTCTTGTCAAGAACATTTTCCAAAACGACTGCCAAATGTTTTACATACTGCCGTAAATCCGGATTTATTATGAGAAAATAAACTATAATCAAAGTATAAGAGACCCCGTTGGAGGATAAAGTATTGTGAGGGAACTTTAAGTATACAAAGATGTTTTGTTACGATGTGCTATATTGTTTGACATTGCTCACCGTGTTCTTGATTTAAGAAAATATTGTTCTTAAATCAATAATGTATATGTCTTAAAATAAGGAGACAACCTGGTTGCTCAGATGTTGCACAAAATGTGAGCTCATTTCTAGATCATTTGAACTCAAAATAAGCTGCAAATGCTTGCCTAGAAAAGGGAAGATATATGTTCTAAAAACAAGCTTGACTTTCGTCCACTAGCAAGATATGTTTTCTATCAGTGTTTAAAACTAGAAAGAAACCCAGATTCATTTCCCCAAAATAAGTCAATTTCCCTTTCTTGAAAATCAGTTTTTGCAGTGAGTGTCTTCATGCCATATTGATTGGTAAAGCCAACCTATGGATGATGTTGTCTGCCTGTTCTCTACTGAATGCTCACAATGAAAATCAAATAGTTGAGAAGAAAGAAGGGAGAAAAACACAGAAATGACAAGATGAAAGACATGAACATGTACAAGGTCATTCCTGGTTCACACATCTCTGCCATTTATCACTTTGTGAAAGAAACACTGGGGCCTGTTGTTCCCTGTCTGTCTATGTGTGTGTGCTCACGTATTGTGAAGAGCAATAATGTGTTGCTATTGTGATAGAGACATGTCAATGCACCTTTGGGGTTGAACACCACTAGCATGGTTTTTTCTTCTTGGTGTGAGTGTGTGTATCTTCTAACTCTACATGGTTAGTGTTTTTGTCTGTGTGTGCAGGTTGGAGCATCTGATTATGTAATAAACCATACATGTGTTGAGGTGCACACAGCAGGATTAGAGTTCTATAGGGTCCGTGTGTGTGTGTGTGTGTGTGTGTGTGTGTGTGTGTGTGTGTGTGTGTGTGTGTGTGTGTGTGTGTGTGTGTGTGTGTGTGTGTGCATCAGCAGGTATATTCTGAGAGGTGACAGGGATCAATAGTGCATTAGGCCCCCATCACAGCTGCTCGCCCTGGGGACAGACACCGCAGAGAGAGAGGGAGACAGAAGGCTGATATTGCTCTCCTATAGGCCACACAGGCAGAGTTACAGGGAGGAGACAGGACGAAAGAAGCTGTCAGAGAGACGGACAGCTGGGGAAAGAGAGTGTGAGAGATATATTGACCGAGAAAGAGGAAAGAGATAAAGCAAAGGGCAAAGGGAAACCAAGCAAGAAATGGGCATGGGAGAAGGAGAAAAAAATCTTATTGCAAACAAGGGAAGAAAACTGGAGATAAAAGGCAATATGGCAATCAGTGAGAGACAGAAAGGGGAGCAGGTTGCAGGAGGAGGGGTTCGGAGGTAGATATGGAGCAATGACTGCTGTGCTCTCAAGCGAAGAACTGGAGCAGATGATGAATCCCATTGCTGATAGAGCGGCCGATTGCCCTTCATTGTCCCATCACAGCTTTAATAGAGATGTTTCATTTCTGACAGACAGGATGACAAAATGAGAGATGTATAGCCGAGGCATGAAACATCTGTCGCCTCCGCAAGCAGAAAGATCCCAACGATCACGCGCCAACACAACTTAAAACGTACAAACATACTCAATACAGACGCACAGAGACGTCTCTGTTCACACTGAAGCCGTACTCTCCCTAAGACGATACATCAACTTTATGGAGCGGACAGTGACAGAAAGGAGAGCATATGTCCAATCTAGCCCAGGCTGCCAGCGGTGAACGGGTCAGCTGTTTGGGTGGGGAATTATCTAGGTTAAGATGTTTAACTCCATTTTCCCCTCTGACTACTGCTATGGAGAGAGGGACGACGGCTCGGTCACAGATACTGCTGGCATCGGTCCACAGTGATAGGACTTAGGGTTAGGTATTTCAAAGATGTATTGAGGTTGTGATAAAGGGTGCAAGATTTGGAAAAGGTGTCTGATTTCGTGTGAGTTTTGAGGATGAGAAAAATGAATTGTCTTTATTTAAGGGCATTGCATCACCGAATCCTGAAAGGGTCGTTTGGGCAGTTTGAACACTGAACTCTGTGCGCAAACTAAACACCGACTAATTATCAGGTCAACTGTGGAGTGGTTCATTTCTGGTATGAACCATTCACAGGTTAAAAAATTTGTTTTTACGGGGACTCAAACTAAAACCCTATCTGCGCTTTTGCCACCAATGAAATACAAGGATTTACTCTATCACTCTAACTCTACCAAAATGTAAACTTTGGTTTGACTCAGGAACTTAAGGTATGAATTTGCACCCAACACATATCAATACTCAAGAATTATTTATTTTATATAGCGCTTAACAAAATCGGTTTATCTTATTTATAATAAACATACATTTGTTGACACTGTGTGGGCGTGACCTTTCAACAATCACATGGGGTCAGCCAAAAATACCATCCGGCCTTTTCTAGGGAGGATATGTGGCAAAGAAGTGCCTGCCGAAATGTGTGAGTGTGGGGGGGGGGATCACACCTGTGTTCATGTGGTAGTATGAATATAAGTATGCACACCCACACATACGCAACTACTGTACAGTTGGCCCCAGGAGTGGAGAGGGAGTGGGTGGGGATGGGACCGGACATTATAGCTTTAGGGGAATATGCTTTCCGAGGCCATTTTTAGTGTGGTGTAAAGAGCAGCACCATCTGTGACTGGCTATGTAATGAGCAGCCTGATGGGCTTGGAACCATGTGGCTTCCACTATATGCCTCTACATGCATAAGTGTGTGTGTGTATCTGTCACACACTCAGATGTTGTCGCCTGCACCGGCATGGCCAACATCAGCTGCTATGTGCATCTAATGGGCATCTTTCTCCCATTGTCACACTCTCTCTGTTTCATGCTCTCGCTCTTTGTGTCTCTCTCACACACACACCAGCAGATGTTATCGCCCCCAGGGTGGCAGACACCATCAGCATGATACCCTGCTAATAGTTTTAGAGGACCCGGGGCACGGCTCTCAGATCATAATGTTATGTGGATGCTAATATATGCTGATGTGGTGCAATTTAGAAAGGGAGCCGCAATCCTCATTCAGGTTATTGTACAGTGCATTTCTATCGGTGTAATATTGAATTACATAGGCTATTGGCTTCATATTGGCCCATGAAGGCTATAAACTTATCTCCACACTGAGTGCATTGGGCACCGTGGAGTTTTATTGAAATGTAAATACAGCATCATGTCGCTGCAATGAAATGGAGATGACATGCAGAGTAAACATGTTATATGACTGCGTGCTTTGCATATTGGGTAAATACTGATTCCTATTTCTCCTAGTGCATCTGTTTATTTATTTTGAGAATAGACGAGGAGAAAATGAGAATGCCCTTCTTAAATGGGAAAAACAACAACATGCATCTGCCACATCTTAAACCATAGCAGTAAACATCTGCTATTGTTTGTTATACATTGAAATTTCTAAGCCTTTATCTGACTAATATGAGACATTTCTATAGGTTTAGTGTTAATATGTGCATAAATATGGTTGGAAAGCAATGTGGATAAATTGCAAATCAAAGGAAAACAAAAAGGGATATTATGAACGTCAAGTTTTAGAAAAAAAACCCAGAAGATTAATAACACTATAGAAGAAGATAGGACCGCTTTTTACAATTTGTAGGCAAAAACGTGCTTGATTTGCCATGTTTAAATGGAAACATGTGTCAAAAACCAACAATTTCACAGTTTATGTTGTGAGTTAATGATTAGTGTACTGTCTATACAATCATTTTTCATAATTGTGAACAATAAATAAACAAAAAAAGAAAATCGACTAATAATAACAAAGCAAACTAAATCAATTAACGAAACATGCATTATATGTTAGCATAAATATCTATTACAAATACAACACGCAAGGACAGTAAAATGTGTATTGAATTAAAGTTGTCTCATTAGCAAAACAAAAGCTAACATGTTGTGAGCAGGTCTCCAGTGTATGGAGCCAAACAGGCATCTTGCTCTCATTTTTTAAGCCCCTTGCTGTTTGTAATTCATAAGCTGAATAAATTAACATTCTACACCACTGTGTGAGGGTAGTGAAGCTAGCTAATTACTGCTTTCCCATTGTTTCCATAATGAATTCTGTTTATTAGCATCTCCAAAGGAGCTCCGTGCTGACACATGGCACTGTTTTAAAACCATTTAATGAACCGGTAGCGACAATTAACGCTGGGACAGTTATACAACTCGCTAGATGCTCCCGTTAGTAGCGTCAAATTGCTTTAATTAATTGTGTGATCTTTTTTTCTTTTCTCCCCTCTAGTTTAGTGCTCCTTTCATTTGGTCTCCACAGACTGTACCAATAGAAATGAAGAGGAATCCGGTCGTACACCCACAGAGGAAATATTACCGTCTTTACACACACTTGTGGAAGCAGACATGAATTCTACCTCGCAAATGTAGTCTTTCCCATATTTCCCAACATTTCTCACTCTAGTTTTATTGCTTATAATGTTTGTATTGCTTTATCGTAATCTATGTCTCCCTGCTGAATCCTATTAGATTAGTAGCAGAGATAACCCATTCTTCTCTAGGGAGTCATTACTGTTCGTCTCATCATCTTTAACCTCTTTGTGTGTCTCTTTCTCATCTCATCTTTAACCCTTCTTCCCTCTCCCCTTTCTTTTTCCGACTGCATCCAATGTTTTGTTAAACCAACATGTTGGCTAACCAGTTGGGATCAGCTCATGTCCAAAGCTGGCAGGGTGTAATGAGATGCCAAAGTCCCAAGCTTATGATCACGAGGGGAGACAAAAAGGCCCCTTGCAACCCCAAAGTGGCAAAGACAGATCAAGGAAAAGGGGTAGAGGGAGGGCCCGCTAATGGTGGGGGTCTAGAGGGAAACGGCATTAATGGGATGTCTGGGATGAATGCGTTGTCAGAATGGATGTATGTTTGTGTGTGCAGTACACACCAACATATCTCTTGTGTACATTGTTCGGCCCCCCTTTGAACTTCTCTAGCTGCAATATTTTAAACACACACACGCAAGGCGCTCGGGGGGGGGACATTATTGTGGTTGTCACACAGGACAGATTAAAAAGAGCGATAGGGACAATAATGGTGAAAGACCTCCGCTTCACTTGTTCCGTCAAGGATCTTTGGAGGTATGGATGGATGGGGTGTGTGTATGTTCGTGTGTGATTGAGGCATCGTTATGGCATCATGAGAGCCAAGTCAACAGTGGAAGTTGCATCAGTGCCAGGCCATAGGAGGATCTGTTTGCATCAGCATTTTCTTGTCTTGTCTCAACATGTTGTACAGACAGAGCCATGCAAGCAATGCATAGTTTAAACACTACACATGCAAGTCAATGTTGGAGGATAAACAATATGTGCCAATAGACTGCAATCAGGCACACAGAGAGAGAAATCTCTTCCAAAGGCTGACGAAATCTGCCTTTCACAGCGCCAGTTTAATGCAAATGCAATCAAATTGGGGGGGAAAAGGCGCCCGTTTGCAGTCAACACTGTCAGGAAAGAAAAAGAGTTATGCAGATTCCCACCGAGGTTTTGCAACAGGGGGCCCCATCCTTTTCAGGTGTTGAAGAGGTAGGCACACCAGCAATGTTCGGCAAAGGGAAAGTGCCCCACCTTAAGTCAAATAAATCTACATATCTACACATTAGAGGAGTGTCAAATATATTTAGGTTTAGGCTCTGATGAGAAATATCCAATGAGATCTCTTGTTGAATTTATTCCTTAAAAAACAGAACAGAGGAGTGAATCAGTGCTTAAGACATCAGCCAGTCCAGTCCAAACTGTCTCACTCTGCTTCTGACCTTCTTCAGCAGATGCTGATCATTTGTAAATAACGGCCAACGGCGGGAACTGTGACAACAACAACTTTACGGCAGCACTGATCGAGATTTTCTGTAACTGTCCAAGTCTGTTCACTGTTTCTGATCCACTAACAAGTCCCTAAACACTGCAGAACCCACACCGTGTTCCTGTTAGTGTTTACTTCCTGTCTGTCTTCTTCTGGTGGTTAATCTGACGTCCAGCGCTCTGTACATACATTTTAACATATTTTCCTTTTTCTTTCTTGATCCTCCTTAACAACGGTGAATAAGTCCTTGACAGCGGTCTGCACGACTGGATTAAAAACGTGTCACATGTTCTGAATTGACCAATCAGAATTGAGTATTCAACTAAGCCATGTTATAATACCTAGTAACAAAGTGGAACGGATCGTGCCTTTCAAATGGAAAAAAAACTCAAGATTTTGGGTAAAAAAAAGTCCCATTTTAGGTGTTTATGATTATAAATTGACCCAATTAAAACCCTCTCAATTACTCATTTCATTTGAAAGCACTTGATATCAAACACTATGACTAATTACATATTATTTAGGCTTCAAACTGTTCTTAATTTTCATGGAAGTTAGTTTGAGAAAAACCGGTTGTGGTGAAATATGTTCTTGAGGACCTTCTTGATCATCATCTCATTATAACACACATGCAGCCATTGATCTAATTGTTCCATTGTCAATTCATTCCTAGATTTTTCCTGCCCACCACTGAATAGATGTTCTGTTCAGGTTGCCATTATAACCTCCCAACTTTGTGAAAATATTGTTAAAAAAGCCTGTCGGTGAAGAGGTTTAGGTTTATGGTTACACTGTTGGGTCATAGTGTGGGAATATGTAAGCAGAAAAAAGACAAGTGACACTTTGTATAACACCTACTTTCTGTCACCTCATATAGGCGGTTAGGCATCGACCCCAGACTCTGCAAGAAATGTGTTAGTAATTAGAGTGGCCACTTTAACGGTTCAAGTTGAACATTACGGGAAGACCGTCAACAGTTAAAGTGACTGCACAAAGTGAAGCACAGGGCGAATGCTCGATTTTAAGAGTATTACATCCCTGCATGAAGCATTTTCTCATTTTTTGCACGTCTGTTTTAACGTCAAGCTTATATTTTAACTACAGAGTGAGTTGGCTCTGATTTTCTGGGTCAATTTCTTTCAGCAGAAACAGCTTTTGTAACACGCTGTGTAGTTATATCATGAGTGAGTCCCCGTGTGTTCACAGCTCTCCCGGGAGCGACTTTAATCAATGCCAATCACAAACAAATTAGCCTCGCCTTAACGCACCACCTCTCTCCTTCCCGATGACTACACAGGTTTCTCCCGTCAGCCATGCACATCAGAGACATCCCACATGGAAACATAAGGAGTCCCTGCAGACATAAAGTAAGGGTGTGTAAATGAGGAAGGGTTAGGTTGCATAAAGGATGTATGAATTTAAATGCATGTGCCATGAAAGACCCAGGAGGAGTAAACATAGGTATATTTCTATGTATACTTAAATATCCATGGCTCTTTTCTGACTACTGGATGAGTCAGCTGTCAGCATATTCCAGGATAAATGTTTTTTCAAAGCAAAACAGATGGGATTTTCCTTTCTTCTAAAACAATTTACAATATTTGCAGTCAGTAATGCATTACACTTTGAATACCACAATCCAAAGCATGCCTATCATTTGACAAAGTCCATTTATGCTTTATGTACACTGTACCACCTCTGAGGATAGTCCCAGAATACAAATGCAAAGCTAACAGAGGAGTATATGGGAGGGTCTGTGCGGGTGGTGTTTAAACAGTTAATAGCAGGGATTACGTTAGTTTACTGTAGCTTACGCTAACACCTGGGACCGAGTTAATTTAAGGGAGGTGTCTATGTGCTATATATCTGTGGTGTGTATGCATGTGTGTGTGTGAGAACATACATTAAAGTGTGGAAATACAACCACAGTGCTGAGGGACGGTATGTACTGTATGGCAATTTCTCCACCCCTCAAAGTGTGTGTGTGTGTGTGTGTGTGCGCGTGTGTGTGTGTACTAATAAAACAGCAAACAAACCTCAGCAGCATGTGCTAATAACTAGTGTGAGCCACAAGGGCGGGACTGTGTCATCACTAACAGCCACACATACATACACACACACACACATATACAGTATATTTGTACATCAATATGCACATGCTGTAGTGTAGACATATGCAAACAGCTGCACCATTGCACACTTAAATGCAACACAGAAGCTATCCCCACAAACATCACACTTCATCATGTATTGACACATGCATACACACAATTTCATACTTTGAAAATCCTACTTTGAAAACCATACAACCTTTTCTCTACTTATATTGCACCCATTGATTTGGGCTTACTCTGTTGTACTTGTGCAAGGGGCGCCAGCCGCAATCTTCTATCTTGTCGGTCAAAGAAGATTTATAGCATGCTCCAGGATCAGAATAACGGGTGGACGAGGGAAAGTGGGACGGAGGGCTTTTGTCACTGTCCCTTTCAATATTCAAGTAGAGTGGAGGTGTGTGTGTGTGTGTGTGTGTGTGTGTGGGCACGTTCGGGCACTTGACATTTGTTTTACCTGCCTAGTTTACGACAAGCATGGCCACAATGTAGACCTGCAGACACATTTGTCTCTCCAGTTTTCATTTGATTTAATCCACTGTACCAACACAAACAAAAAAGGTATAGAGACAACCCCATACAAAATGTTTCTGTATGCCTTTGCATTAATAGTCTCTTTAAGTAGCGTGGACAACAAAGGACATTGACTTTTGAAGTCCACATGCATATTTAATTGTTTCAAAGTATAGCAATATCAGTTCAACATTTATTAAGTTTCATCTTTTACTGTTTTCCAAAATCATCAAATGAAAATGCAACCCTACTTTTAACCCTGCTGTGTTTATTACACACAGGGTTAACATTACAATTCAACTTCAGGATTAATTTCAAACGCTGTATTTAACTTTTTATTCAGTTACTGGGACAGTGTGGCAGTGGCTATAATATAACTTCTTTCGTCGTTAAATTAACGTGGGAAAGAAGAAGAAACCCTGGCTAATCCTTGGTCATAATGCTTTATAGTATTGCTTTGAGTTTTCCAGAAAATGGTGCAGTGTGGTAGTGTCAAGAAGTATTGATGGGTCTGTAAGAAGATGGAACTTAATTTAATTAGCATTTTTCTAAACCTAAATGTGAAAATGTTTGTAGTCAAAATTGGGTTAGGGTTTAGTAAGTACATAATTTCAATGGTCCCGGGAAATGAATAAAATACAAATACAATGGGAACTCATTGACTTGAGAGGAACTTCTAAATGAGGTTATTCGTTATGAAATCTTTCCGGAAAAACACATCAGAAAAGTGGTGATAAAAGTCAACAGGGCAGATAATTTCCCTCTATAGGAAAACCAACATGGGGCCAAGAATTGAACCTTGAGGAACCCCACATGCTAAAACAGCATATTCCTTTATGGAACGAATCTAAAGAACTTTCAATTTTATGAGCAGGTATATTAAAACACAACAGTCAAAAGCATGAAACAGTATCAAACCTATTAACCTTATCGTAAATTCAGTGTCAGCGTAAACTGCGAGCATTACGTTTTGTCACTGGTGCTACTATAGTTCTTCCGTGGTACTAAGGCTTCATTCTCCTTGAGTAAACGCTTGCAGGAGGCAGATCAAAGGACCACTGTGTTTGCACCCCCTTCATTACTACTGATGCTGTAGTCGAGAGCAGCAAATGTCAAGCAACTAGAGCTAAACGTTCAATCACACCACTCCAATCTCATTAACGCTCACTGACTGCACTGTTCACACATGCAAACGCACAGCGCCACACACTTTTAGTTGAATTCACCATTATGGTTGCTCTATATCCAGCCGGCACCATAGTTAGTAGTTCAAACAACCACATATGCCTTTATCCGGATGTCCATCATTCGGTAATTTGTACTTTATACTTAACATAAGTTCAACATTAAATGGAAAGGGGAACAAAACTGTAAAAAGGGAGCTGAAAAAATTCGAAAATTGTACAAAAAGACAAGATGGAGAAGTGGTTCGAGGTGGGATTGAGAGGCTGGAGGGATAACAAATGACAAAAGGAAAGACAGAGGCAGGCAGGAAGTGAAAGAAGTGAATGAACTTGTGAGGAAGACAAAGACAGAGACGAACAGAGCCCTGGTGTTCAGATCTCCACATTAAGTGATGAGAACTGAGCTCGCTCCCATCGCTCCCTGGCGACCAATCAGTCTCAGTGTGTCTGCAGGGGGTGGCTAACTGGTTCACACCAGGCGGACACAAACTCAGTGCCCTCACCCAGCCGGTGGACCACCCTGACAACACACACACACACACACACACACACACACACACACACACATTCATATGCACAAACACTGGGAGGAAAGGCACGAGGGAAAGAGACGGAGAGACGAAATTAATGAATGGCTCCAAACTGAAGCGCATGCATGTACAAAACATAGAAAAATGAAGAAATTTAGATTTACACACACACATAAACAGACATACTTCACATTTTGTATTCTTGGCCCGTCGTCTGCCCTTCCTTTCCCCTTTGACACAGTGAGCTTCAACCGGAAGCTCGGCTCCCATTCTGGAGAAAGAGGAGCTTTTGTCTGCAGAACACAGAGGCCTCTTTCTCTAAGCTGTGTAGTGTTAGTGTGTGTGAGAAAAGAGTGTGCGCTGTGGGGTAACAAGTGCAGATAAAAGTTTAGAGTGATTGAGAAAGAAAAAAAGCAGGATAGGAAGTGGAAGAGAAAAAAAAACATGAGAAAAAAACAACTTTGTCGGACGTTGTTTGGAAACGATTGTAAAAGATGCTGTCAGGCGAAGAAATGCAAATAAGGGCTTTCTTGGCAGCAGTGCGGTGACATCACCGTATGTGAGCGTAATATAAAGTCGCATTTTTACTTTTCACACCATGTTTCACTGTGGCTGGAGAAAAAGGAGGCTTGTTTGGCTGAGTCTAGACGCAGAAGCCGCTAACGTGGCGCCTTGGTGTCTCGCTACTGTGAGGCTGAACAAGCGTCGCCTTTCTTACTGACAGGTCTCGAAGGAGAAAAAAGGGGAGGACACATTTGTCACGGTCCTTAAGGTTTGTGAAGGCGCTGCACAGAGAATGAGGATTTTTTTAAGGATCTGGTTGATTTTTATGTTCAAAGGTGGTAATTGCTCACCTTTATGTACGTTGACTTTTCTGCAACCAAGATATGCTTTGTGGAATTGGAGGTCAACGACCAAGTTATCCCTCTAGGGTCGATAACGTTCAATTACATTTTTTTGAAAGGAGATGAATTTACATACTAGTGCTAGAGAGGTGTTCTCACAGACGGTTACTGCACACTTGTAGAGACAAACTCAAAGAAATCTTTATGTATTTATTTGAGTGTGATCCAATCCTTGTGGCGGAAAACAAAAAGTTTGAATAAGAGTTGGTTTTAGATATGACTCAATCTTGCAACCTTCATCAGGATCGTTGTTTTCTGACAGGGTTGGAGCCAAAAGAACATTCACTGTCCTCCCCAAAGAGGAACGGCCACCCGCCTGTCTGGTTTCAAGACTTGAACTTTCACCTTCTTGCTTAACTTCACCATACTCCTCTGAGCAACAGATAATGTGTTGTAATGTCTGTTATTTCCCGCCCTCCCAGCCAGCGCACTAGCAACCTTTGACCTCCATAACACCATAGTAGGTCCAGCATTCTGCGGGCCTTTTATTGAGAAAACACCAGCATCGTGAACTGTAGGTTGTGAGGAAAGAGCTCATGAAGTGTGAACTCTGACCTAGAAGGGAAGTCAAGGACTTGATTCATTGATGGAGATGGTTAAATATATTTGTTGAAGGTACACATTTTTTTAGTTTTTTCTACAGGTGCTTACCATTTCAAGAGGCTGCACATTTTGGGGTTGTAAAATATCCCAGGAATGCTTCAAATCCCATTGAAGGAGACTTACAACTTAGAGTCTGTACTTCTAGCTTATTTGAGCAAATGTTCTTCCATGTCTTTCCCAAATTGGAGTCGCCATATCCCTGTGCATTATTGTCTTTGTGTCCTGGAGAAGGCAGACAGACATGAGGAATCCATGAGACCACATGGTGTCCGGTAAAAGGTCAGCCATTGTTAGTTAATACATATTTATTGAGAATGAGAAGATAAATAGGCCTAGTGTCACCACTCGCCATTCAATCTTAGTCAATTCTCCTGGAGCTTTAATCCTTCTTCATCAACATAATTTGAATACAGGAAGCAACATATTTCACAGATACATAGAGAAGCAGGATAATCCAATCATTTCAAGGGAAATCTCTAGATGCATGCTTTAACAGGAGAATGGATTTTTTTTTTCTAGATGAGTAATCAATAGCTTTGGAGCTGTATTGAGCTTGGATGACACAGCATATATGCGGAGTGGAATTGGAAATGAGTCCATTGCGAGGTTGCAAAATTCTTTCTGCTGCTGTCTCGGTGTCCAGATAGTCAGACCTCTTGTGCATGTATAAGCATGAACACACACATGTCCAGTGCATAACAGCTGCTGTGTGGTCAGCAAACCTGCATTAACATACAGTAGGCTACACCCACACGTCCCCCACAATCCTGCAGTAGTCTTCCCCACAATACCCCCGGGGATATGACTCAGGCCACTTGTACAGTAAAAGCACTCTCTCATGTGGAGAGCATCTCAAAGGCACACATAAACACAAAACACTTTGCCATCTGGGACTCATTTCCCCCCATCTAGAACAGCTGTGGCCGAAGCTTTCATGTGTAGCGGTGGGCAGGCGTAGGAATGCCGGGCGAATGGACCTACGAGCCCCGGCAGAAGGTAAATTACAGGGAGAGGCATCGCGCCATTACTCAGAAGAAAACGCAGCGGCCGCTTTGTAGTTTCCGGCCAACATCTGCATGGAAGCCTCTCGCTTTCGACATTTCTTTCACTGTCGGTTCAGATCTACAGATGTGGTCTGAGAGTGTGTGTGTGTGTGTCTGTTATGAGTTCATTAGAGTTCAATACAACCCTAAGCTACTGGGATATATGAAGGAAGTTGCTAAATTAGTGTTTCAGTTTTTAGCACTGTCAGTGTGAGCATGTTAGCATGCTAGTGTTAGCATGAAGCTGCACAGAGCAACAACCATCACTTTAGAGTCCTAATTTAATACTTGTCAATTTGAGTTCAATCTTATTCTAGATTCCTTCATGTAGCAACATTAATATAAAGTTAACTTCTAATAACAGTAAGTTGTACTTACTAACCTTTGGTAGCAGTTTAGTGCTAAATGCTATGTTGTTGTTTTAGAGGCAGTGTTAGTAAGCTACCAAGACTAAAAGGTCCGTGGGAAACATTCCATTTATGGACTTTATAGCTGTGAAAAAGATCCCATTTAAATATAGGAATAAAGTGAATATGGACAATCAATCAAATGTTCCAAAACAGTGTGTGTGTGTGTGTGTGTGTGTGTGTGTGTGTGTGTGTGTGTGTGTGTGTGTGTGTGTGTGTGTGTGTGTGTGTGTGTGTGTGTGTGTGTGTGTGTGTGAGAGAGAACGGTCCCACACATCTGTAGGAGATGGAAACCTGCTATTAGCATGTCAGAGAGCAGGGCTTAAGTGCACCACTCAATACACACAGGCAATTGCACAATGGAATACACACACACACACACGTACATTTTTCAGAGTACTTAACCCAGGTAAAGGGGAAACAATAAAATGCAAAACGGCAAAAGACAGTCGACGGGTTTCCACATGTCTCCTCCTCGTTGCGATGCTGTGCTTAGCATAAACTATGAAAGCGATTGCGTAATGGGTAGTTTGAATTACTTTATTTATTGCTGCTCGATATCTTAACCTATAATTATAAATCATAGTTCATGTATATTTTGCATTAGCTAATCAATTATCTACATAACATATTGGCTTGCAAAATGTAGTGGAGTAAAAGCATAAAGCAGCATAAAATTAAAATGCTCCGTTAGTACTAGTAATAAATGAGTAAATGTACTTCATTACATTTCATCACTGTTCGGGCTCTGTCTCTGCTTCTTTATCTATGCCATTACAGTCTCACCTCTCATGTCAGGTGACTGCTCTGCTGTAATCCACATATAACTACTCGGGGTGTATCCTGTCACTTGGCTGTTCCTTTTGACATATAGCCTACCATTTTTCAATCAGTGCCACGAGTCACCTAATCCCGATTTATTAGCCCAGTTAACCTATATATAGCCCGGACTTGCACACACACGTCCACTGCAACACAGGAAGCGGCGAGGAACGACTGCGGTATTAATATTAAGCAGCTTAGCTTGTGTAAGGGCCAATGTCCCTTTAAAATACCTCGTAGGAATCCGAAGGGATTATATCAGTCAAACTGAATTTGGCTTTTTTTAGTCATGCAGGGAGGAGGGAGGGGAAGGGAAAGGAAGAGAGGTGATGCTAGAAACAACGTAGGAGGAAGAATCAGCTGTGAAGCACACACACACACACACACAGTACACCTTAATATCCCATCAAGTTGTCTGCTTTATATAACTAAACCTGCAGACAGGGAGCAATTCCTGATGAACAAAAAATATTAGAGGGTATATCAAAGGCTTCAATGTGTACATTTTTTAAAAACTCCCTCGGAAGAACTTTCGGATTTTAGCCTTTGTAGACCATTAACATGCACAAAAATCTATAACACACACAAAAGCAAAGAGAACCCAAAAAGCAAATCAGGGCCTCTTTAAAAAGTAATTCAGGTATCCCAAAATGCTTCGCTGCACTGAAATTTGGCTACAAATTACCAAGTACCCTTTTTCATGAGAGGAATTCACTGAGGATTAGTAATACGTCCCTACCGTTCAAAGGAAATCCTTTTTTTGAACGATAGTGTGTGTAAGTAAGTGTGTGCAAGTGTGTGTGTGCATAGTAGGCCTCAGCCTTCCAAAATGGTGCAGTAGAGCAGAACCCCCTCGGTGTGTGTAGTGTAGTATCCTACGCAGCGCCTGCTTGGCGAGAGAGAGAAATTTGACAGAGTGCCAAGTCGACCTCGTTTCCCCCGTTTGGTGAGTGTGTGTGTGAGCGTATGAGTGTGTGTGTGTTGCAGTCACAGCAGTACTGTAGCAGCACTAGCCAGCAAGGCTCAGCTCGCAGCTCCCGGATCTCTGCACTTAATGCATGTAACTCAATCCCTACAGCCGCACAACGCCACTAAAGACTGCATCAAGCGTACCCCCTAAGAACACAACGATACATGGTGCGTACATGTGCATACAATGAAGCTGTATTGGTTACACACAACGTTTGAGTGAGGTAAAGCAGCAGACTCACATGGGGCTTCTTTGATTCTCAACAAGTCAAACATACAAATTGAAACATACAGGAGGTCACATTACATCTCAGTGTGGGTGTGAATGTGTGCGTCTCATCCCACTGCCAAGAATAACTAGCCTGTGGGCTAAAAGGGACGAGCACAGGTATATTACGGGTGCTATTAATAAGACTATAGAATGTGGTGTCACACTGCTTTTTGACTACCTATGTGCATGTGCACACCGATGCCTGACTGCTTCTCACCACGAGAAACTCATTGACCTGAATGGGTGCAGAGCCGCGCCCCTCCTCAGGCTGCTGCAGAGACTCTACACAGCCTCGGGTGGCCACATGGGGGAACTGCACTCTGGAGCCTCAGAGCCACAGGATCAGATTCCTGACTCACATGCTAGCTACAGGCATGGATGGATTACTGAATGGGCCTCCACTGCCTTCAGCTGCAGCATGTCGCTCAAAAGAGACATGAACCGACCAGGATGGGACTCAAAATGTCAAGAAAACGATTAGAGAGACACAAAACAGCTGCAGAAATCAACACAAGAGAGAGAAATTAACTACAAAAAGGGATTAAACAACCACACAGAGAAACAAAATAACCAACAAAGACCAAAAATAACATTTCATGAACTGAAAATGTAAGATAAAGGAGTAAAGTATTTCTCTATCAAATGTGGGCATTTAAATATACCCCTAAAATGGAAATATAACAAGCAAAAGTACCTAAACACTGAGCTTAAATACAGTACTTCTTACTCCTCGAATAAATAACAATTTGTCATATTTTTAGAAATTAAATCTCTTTGAAAAGCTGCAGTGCTGCCTTTATTGGAAACAGGGCCAACGCTGACAGGGTGTGTGTGTGTGTGTGTGTGTGTGTGTGTGTGTGTGTGTGTGTGTGTGTGTCGCAGGGTGCAGTGGGTTAATCTGTCACTGCTGGATGAACTTCAGTGTATAATGGATTAGCCTTTCGCTGGTGGACAGACAATGAGGATTACCTTTTTACAGTCAGAAAGGATAAGGACTGGAGTGAGTGTGTAAATAGGCAACTGTCTGCCCTGCCTCTTTAATAGGATACTGGAGGGTCAGAGGTCAAGATGTGTGTGCGAGTATGAGCATTTTCTCTTCACAATAAGCTATGTCTCAAGGAGAATGAGGCTTAGAAACTATAAAAAGAATAAGAGATCACAGGAAGTGTCTTTTTGCAGGATGAAAGAGAAGCAAACTGCCTTCAAATGACAACTGAAATGTTTATTTTTGTCTCCATGCTACAAGTTCGAGGCTGTCAGCTGGTGACACTAAGCTTCCTAATTTCATTCTTTACACAGGCACGGCCATCTTTGAAGTCCCACCTTTCATTATTCTGTTATAGTTGAGCTGCATTCAGGTTAATCATCAAAATGAATAAGAGTGACGTTGCTGAAAGACATCTTGGCTTTAGCAACTTCATGTCAACTTGATTTTTGTACGAAACACTCTTTTTAACATGTTGTAGCTTAGTGCACTTTTCAGGGTATTAGTCTGTTTCATGGAGCCAAAAAAACAAACTAAAATGTACAGTGTTGGACCTTAATTTAGGTGAAAATTGAGGATTAAATTGTCGTTCAAGTCGTCATGGGAAAAAAAGAGGTGTATCAGTATTCAAATAAGTAGATCTATGTGCAAGGTAAGTTCTATAAAACCAATTTTAGTCCATCACAGCAAATGATGTGCCTTTGCCCTGTAAGTGACAACAATTCAATTTAACTCCATTTTGACCACATTACCGGACACACAGCCACACTTTGAGAAACACACTTTGCTCTAATCGCCATCCACAGAGCGGTTGCTCCTCTTCAGCCAAGGGGCAAACACCTCGGTCAAGGGCACCTTGACTTTAGCCGTGCAGGGGGAAAGTATAATTCCCTCTCATCCCTCAGCACAAAGCGGCTTCTTTAACCTTTGCCACCGGGCCTGATTTCAATAGAGATATAAGACAGAATCCAAGGAGGAGCTGATGCTTTAAAATGGAGAAATAAAAGGCTATGATGACACTTTATCAAGGCTTGTTGGCACCATTTAAAGAAACCAAGGTCAGATACAATGGGATATAATGAATTAACATGTATTTAAAGGGAATAATGAACACTTTAGAGCAACTACACTTAACATTGTATACATTTTGTGTCTTGCTCAGAGTGACGCATCCTTGGGTTATGGATAAAGTGACAGCCATCACTTCTGTGACCTTTATCATCTCTGTCGCCTCTGGGCTTTTTCGCTCTGCCCTTTTTTTTCACCTACGTAATGCGCATTTCCTATATGACCTGCTCAACCTTATGTCCTTTGACATGCCCTCTAAGGGGGCGGAGTAAATGACAAAATGCTTACTTCACAGTCAAACTACTTCACTTAATGCGCATACATTTGCATTCCAGTTAGTGATCACGTTTAGTTTAAGGCAGTATAGTTCTTGAGGGTAGATTTTTTAGCAAATCCAGGGTTTAAAAGGGCTTATGTCGCATACGCAGGGTTACGAGGTTACTTCAAAAACTGTATCCCAATAGAAAAACTAATCAAATAAATAGATTTAAAAACATGTAATCACGTACGTAATCAAAGAATCAAGATGGGATTACTTTACATTACTTCTAGATGCCTCAATACCCAATATGCAAATAAAAACAGAGAAAATAAAGTATGAAAACTGGAAACAATATTTCAGCGGTGCAGTTTTGTTGTGAAAACGCAACAAAAGGAACGATCTGGAACTCTGAGGATTCCATGGAGTGCATTACATACAAAAAGTGGCAACCTTTCCACAGCATTGTCTTCTGACTTGTTTCAATAATTGTTAGAATGTGTTTTAGGGATATGGTTTTTAAAACGTATAGATTTGTTATCTATAAAGCCCCATTCTTTGATAAATGTCTCTGTAATCTGAGTCACTAATAGACTCTAATCCTCCTTTCAACACTCTCTGTTCTCATCCTTTTCTTTCATGCCTTACAATAGATGGGGATTTTTTTTTTTTTTCTGGTCATGTGATGCGTCTGGCTGAGACAGAACATTCCAGCACTCTGTGTACCCGATATCTCCAGGTTTGCTGCGTCAGCCAAGTATTTACGTAACAAAAGAGAAACGCTTCTTTTTGAGAGTTTCTTGTGTTGCCACTTTGTGTTTCTGCACGTTGTGTAATTGTTGAACAGTCACGCATCTGTATTCCTGCCCTACTTTCTCCTTTTTCTCTTCGGCCTTTAACGTCCCTGCTCTGATGCAACACACACACAAACTCCCTGAGTCATGGTTCGGCAGCTGGCCTGTTTCTGAGCATGTTGTTCTATGTTTTTAGGAGGTCGTTGTGTAACCTCGTTAACGACAGGGCTCTGCATGTGGGAAATGTGTCAGAGCTCAGCAGAGGGCTGTGATTGGCTCAGAGGGCACACTCCCCTGTCATCCAGACCCTCCCATCGCCTTCCAATCCAAAAGGTGCTCAGACGCTTGGGCTTGGTCACTATGGCAACTGCCACTTCAGGAGAGTGGCATCATGTAATTATCCCCCTTTTCCCTCCCCTTGTACCTTCTGTGTTCTTTCGCTCTCTTTTTCCATCCATTTGTTTTTATCCTTTTCCCACCATGACCCGTCTCACTTTGTTTTTGGTGTACTATATAAGCGACATTAACCTGATGGGAGTTATGAGGGGTCTTTTTGCATGAAAAGAAACACAAAAAATGCATTGGTTGTGTTTTATTGGCAATTTCTTGCCTTAAAGTGTGTTATTTTAAACCAAATAAAAAACATTAGCATCGCGAGGATGATCTGAAGGCATTTTTTCCAAATGTATATCGCTCCATCTGAATCATGCTGCCTTTTTCCTGGCTGTTCACACACATGGGGAGCCGGTATAACTCAAACATACGCATGATATGTTCAAAACAGGACTTATCATATGACCAATACGAAACACCCAGCTATAATAGATTTCACTCGTCAGATAAGATAAGCAGTTTATATTATATGTATGTAGGGATAAAGAGCGAAATTAGGAATATTGAATACTGACTTCGTAACAACATTGGCATTTCTAGGGTGGGCGCCAGCAGGGGCCAGGTACCCCTCACACTGAGCTTGGACCCCCCTTCAGAAAAAAAAAAAGAGTCTTTGATACTGGTTTTGGTAAATAGTCTGCAAAAAGTAAAAATCAGAAACTGCCCTCCAGACAGACTGAGCCGTCCAGCTGACCCATCAGAGCAGACTAGGCTCCAGCAGTGGCTCAGTCAGTAGGGGCTTGAACTGGGAATCGTAGGGTCTCCGGTTCAAGTCCCCGAACAGACTTGAAATATGGAAAGTGGACTGCTACTTGGAGAGGTCCCAGTTCACCTCCTAGGCCCTGCTGTGGTGCCCTTGAGCATGGCACCGGACACTTCCAATCCCCCCTCCCCATTGCTCCCCGGGCGCTGCACAATAGCTGCCCACTGCTCCTAGTACTAGGATGGGTTAAATGCAGAGGACCAATTTCACTGTGTGTGCTCTGCTGTGTGCATGTATGTGACTAATAAAGAGGGTTTCATCCTCCAATTCTATCTGGTTTCAGACATAGCATAGGAAGTATGAGAATAATAAAGACCTTTCTGAACATTAAAGTGGAGACATCACAGTAGAGGCACTAAATACAAATATGAAATCTGGAAATTAGCATAATATGTCCTCTTTAACTAAGAAATGTACAAAGTCCAATTACGCAGCAAGGCCAATCCAGGAAAACTGGTCTAGATCTGCCACTGCGTAAGAAGTATGATTGTAAATATGAATCAAAAGATTAGATTAGAAAGTCAGATTCATTGTGATTTAATGAAGAAAGTCATTCTGTGTTTGAGTAAGGGTGGTTTATTATTTGAAATTCACTTTTGAGGGAGATATTGAGGACCTTTCACATCAGAATTACCACTTTGAAGGTCCTGTTGGATAAATCATGTAGTAATTGAGTGTGTCAAGAGGGACAATGTATTGAGCTGCATCACCGTACAGCGTAGAGATTACATAATGACAAGATATCTTTCAGGAGTCGCGTCACTATTTCTTTCCAATCTGCTTTCTTACTCACTATCAGCGTCAGATTTCCTGTAAAGTAGTTCAACATTGTGTGTTTTTATGGATTATCATATGCTTAGAAAGCTCAGCCTGCAGCGTTTCCCCTTGAAGCTGAGCAGTCGTAATCACAATGCCTCCGACTTACCGTCTGCTTCGTGACTCACTTCTTCAGAAACTCACTCACCCTCCCTCCCTCCATCCTCCTTCTCTTTTCTATCGCATCCCTCGAGCTTCGCTGCCCCGCCTCATCGCAAATCAGTAGTAACGGAAAATAGATAGAGGGGTGATGCTGATGGAGGTGTGTGTGCCGGGGTTGGGAGGGGTAGTGGGGAGAGCCCCGCTGTCGAGCATGCGCATGGCACCTCCTCTGGAAGTGTGTGCGAAAAAGAGACAGAGGAGACACCCAGAAGCCCCCTGCAGAAGGAGCCACAGAATACCAAACACTTAGGGGATCTCTCCCTCTTTTTTTACACACTCAAATGTTCAATAAATTATCAAAAACAAGTGATGAAGATATGACTAATTTCCTGAGAATTTATCCTGGGTTTACAGAGGAGAAGGAAGGAAGGAGGGATGATGATGCAGAGGAGGAGAGGTGAGAAAAAGGGGGCGGAGAGGGGGAAAACCTGCAGTGCATCACAGTCTGAATTATTCATCTGAGTGGGTCGCCTCAGACTGAGAGACGGAGTGAAAGATAAAGAGGGAGGTGGAGAATGTGGAGAGAGGTGAAGACGGGATGAGGTGGGAAGGAAGAGAGGAGACAGGAGAAGGAGGAAGTAGGAGAAGAAGATAGATGGAGACGAAGAATGGGAGGAAGGATGCAAAAAGAGAGGAAGAGGGATGGTGCAGTAGTCTGAACTCTGTGCTCCTCACACTCCAGTCACATTCACACTTGTCTGCATAACATACACACACACACACACACAGACAGACTTTGCAGAGTCCTACACTGTACATCAGAAGCGCACATCAGTACCAAACTGCTTCACAAGCATCTCCATTGGAGGCAGAGCCGACAGCTTCAAAAAAAAAGGATGCATCAAACGGTCTCACACTCACACACACACACACACGCACACACACACACACACACACACACGGGAGGATCTGACATATACTGCCGAGAGATGAAGAGGGAAAGTGAGAGCGAGACAGACGGCGGGGGGGAGAAACCAAATGGGAAGGGAGACGGAGGTCAAATGAGGAGAACAGTGGGGATAAAAAAGGACAGTCACACGGATCATAAACTGTCAAAGAACAATCAAGAAAACACAGAGTAACATAGTTTTTAAATTATACCATAACAGGACTGAAAATTAGGAACATTATTACAATAGTCAGTCATTTGGTTAGTAAAATGTCAGAAAATAAGGATAAATATTCATCCCAGTTTCTCAAAGTTAAAGGTGATGTCCTTAAATGTCTTGCAGAACCCGTCTATATTCATTTTATTAGGACGTAAAGCATAACAAATGTATAGATGAAGATAACAGCATGTCTGGACCTTTTTCCCCACAATGAATGGATTATCAATAGACTCAGTGTTGTCATACATATGTATTAAAAGGGATATCGACTGATCCATATCCCTTAAACGCTCCAATTATTCAAAGAAAGAAACTTTTATGTGAAGATATAAATGACTTCATGCATTTGGAACACACAGCAACAGGCAGCCTCGTACAAACGGGCACGTGGAGCACAAAATGTACAGACATTGTGTGAAAAACCCAAACTGTGTGAGAGAGAGAGAGAGAGGCACTGTGCGAGAGACAGACAGAAATACTGAGAGAGATTATTTGAGGAGAGGGAAGCAGACTCTCAAAAAAAAAAAAACAGAGAGATGGATGCGGAAGCAGGCAGGCAGGGAGGGAGGCATTTGGGAGATGGAGAGGAGAGAGGAGGGAGACAGCACTGCTGCAGTGTGAACTCTTTGTCCCTGACGCATCTCACACTCACACACAGACACTCAAAACTAGATACAGCAAGCAGAGGAAATGTCACATCAATGCCAAGCACAGTCTGGCAGAACACTCCAGACACATATATCGTGCACAGACACACAGCGTGTCAAAGTTCACCCACAGCACATGTGCTCCTATGTTTCTTTGTCTCTTAAAAGCGTGTGGTTACCCAAACCATTGCATGCTGAGCTGTTTGGTATTTGGCCACTTTGTTCGGTAAAACTGCTATGATTTAAAAACGTATTTTTATTTCACAACCGATTTCGCTGTCAATCACGAGCGAGGAACAGTTATTTTCCGGCTCTGCATCACAGCAATCAGAATGAGCCTGGAATAAGACACAGCGAGAGCATATGTAGAGTGGAACACTGTGTATCATGCATTACATACACAATGCTGAGCACACACACACTAACAGGTACACATACACGGATACACACACAGGAATATGCCGCATTCCTTAGAGTATTAGATTTGGGTGGGGTTGTCTGAGGACAGCAGCATGCAGTTCCTCTCAGTTCATGTGAAACAAAGAGCCTGCGTAAATGCCAGCTACAGGTGAATAGATAAAAGGATTCATTTATTAGAAATGTCACTATTCAGATTGTTTTTCCATCTTGTGATTGTTCAAGCAAATTACATATGACAGAATATTGATTGAAACATTTCGTCAGATGTTGGGTTTTTCCAAGCGGTAAAGGGCCAGAATATATTGATTACCGGAGCTGTCATTGTTTCATTCTGTAATAGAGTGGTGCAGGGATGACGTATTTTTGTAGGCCGACCAGGAAGTAAGCCGCGCATGGGTTCCCTCGACAAAAACGCAATGTGATTTCTCCGTAGGATTTTGGAGTATTGTAAAAAATAAGATGTGTGGAAAACCAACCTGATAAATGCACGTTTTGTTCAGCCGGATAATTTTCTAATCATAAATCTAATCGCCAGATAATGCTAACATTGTGCTATAAACGAACTACAGACGAGTACGGCAGGGGTCGCACGACCTCAACGTCACGCCAACTTAAGATCCTTTCAACTGACTTTCGCAGGCTTACATATTTTAACAAAGCTTTTCCTTTTAGCCACACTGAGTTTAACTAGCAGTCAAGGCTGCTTCAATTAGCACTCTGATATCGTTTTACAAAGATGAGTTAACAAACCTTGAATCTTGTAGAACAAAACGTGACCCGTCTCTTAAATTTGTGTCAACCACAGACCTTATTTCGAGCTATTTTCCAAAATCCTACGGAGAAATCCCACTGACTTTGAGACGAGGGAACCGGTAGTGGTAAAATGCTAACTCACTTCTGGGTTTTAGGACTCGTTCCTGCAGGATTTTGGGCTAGGGGCTACAAACAATATGCATCTTTTTTTTTGTGTGTGTCTATCATCATCCTTGAAGAAAGTAGTCCCTTAGCTGACATATTCTATTGATAACAGAAGAAGAATACAAAAGCGTATACCCTTAATTGGAGATTCTGCATTTGACCCATCCTAGTGTTAGGAGCAGTGGGCTGCCATTATGTACATGTGTAGCCTACATACCACACAGAGAAGACCAAAAGTATTGAGTGTTTTCAGCTGATCCTTGTTAATTCTTCATAGCCTTTCTGAGAACACACACAGAAACATGTACCGGCTCCTGACGCAGGCTGATGAGAACATACATTCAGTAATTCTGAATATATATATATACAGCTATAGCTGGAGGATGTGCTGGAAAAATGTATGTGCAGGGTAGATAGAATCGGAGGATGAAACCCTCTTTATTGGTCACATGCATGCACACAGCAGAGCACACACAGTGAAATTGTCCTGCATTTAACCCTTCCTAGTACTAGGAGCAGTGGGCAGCTATCGTGCAGCGCCCGGGGAGCAATGGGGAGGGGGGATTGGAGGTGTCCGGTGCCTTACTCAAGGGCACCACAGCAGGGCCCAGGAGGTGAACTGGGACCTCTCCAAGTAGCAGTCCACTTTCCATATTTCAAGTCTGTTCAGGGACTTGAACCAGCAACCCTACGATTCCCAGTCCAAGCCCCTACTGACTGAGCCCCTGCTGGACTAGCTGGGTGCTAGTTATGATATATTTGACATGGTCCTGGCTTAGCCAACAGTTAATCTCTTTACACAAATGGGTTGTTTTAGATTTAAAGTATGCATGTGCGGCTCCTCTGAATGACTTAAGGCCTCAGAATGCTTCAAACAGAAGGGCTTTTCAGATCGTCAAACAGTCAGAAACTGTGACTCCACAATCACTGTGAATCCTTTAAGACACAGATATCTGCTTTATTGAATTTCCTGTAACAACATACACATCCTGTCTCTACATTCAAGGTGGTGGTGGTGAGGTGGTGGTGGCGAAGTCCATAGGGACTTGGCTTGGGAAATGGAAGGTAACCGGTTCAAAGACAAAGTCAGCAGCACTATAGCTGTCTGACTGTTTGACGATCTGAAAAGCCCTTGTGTTTGAAGCACACTGAGGCCTTAAGTCATTCAGAGCAACCGCAAACTTTAAATCTAAAACAACCCATTTGTGTAAAGAGAATAACTGTTGGCTAAACCAGGACCTTGTCAAATATGTCATAACTAGCACCCTGCACATACATTTTACCAGCACATCCTCCAGCTATAGCGCTGCTGATCAACATATGATGTTCTGTGAGTCTGCTTACGGGGAACTCTATCCTGATATTCAGAATTAGTGGATCTGTGTTTGAGATGTCTGACTTCTACCTAAGACTGTGATGCATGCCTTCTTCAGTGAGGCAATACGGTAGAAAGAAAATATTTCTTATAGTCATAAATCCATCTAAGGAAAGTGTGCAACTTTTTTGATAATCGATTAATAAATCTAATATTTTTTAAAGCAATAACAGTCTCCATTTCCAGCATCTTAAGTATATTTTGTTGACTTTATTGATCCCAATTTGTGAATTTTTTTTGTTGCAGCAGCATCAAACAAGGCAATGTAATTACAATAAAATAAACTATTATTAAAAAGACAATAAAAAATATACAATTTGGACGAAAATGTACAAAAAATATAGACAAAAACTAAACAAAGCAGGATATAATATGTACATGAGTGTGAAAGGTGAAGAATATTAAATAGAATAAATATAGAATATCCAGTATGGTTTAAGTCCAGTGATCACAGAGAGGCTATGGAGCAGAGAGTTATCTGCCAGCCAGAGGGGAGTTGCTATACAGGGTTAGGGCAGTAGGCAGGAAGGTTCTCCTGTACCTGTCCTTGTGGCAGTGGAGTTGGAGCAGTCTGTTGGAGAAGGAGCTCCGCTGTCTGTCCAGCTGCAGGTGGAGAGGGTGGGTGGGGTTATCCATGATGGACAACAGTCTGTTCAGAGTCCTCCTCTCCACCACAGCCTCAAAATGATACCGTTAACAACATTTAGAGACAAATATTCAGAAGATTTCTCAATAATTGAAGTAATCAATACGGTAGTTGAGGCCCTTGTTTGCATTAAACACGCCTTCTTCCTGTGCATTGCTTTACAGAGACTCCTATTAATCCCAGGGATTAATAAAATAAGCGGAATGGAGCATCATGTAAACAAAATGTGCCCATAGCAGTTTCCTGCATCTCCACTGCCACAGCCAGGCACATTGGGGAAATGTTTTTCCTAATCATCACCAACACTGTCTCTTTTTCATCCCCCCTCAGCCAAAGCCCTTCGTCCACGCTTTACTACCCGAGTTGCCATTTCTAATACGAATTTGTTCTTGAATGGAGCTGGCTTGTTGGGCAATGGTTGCATAAAACACTTTATAACACTTCCAAATTGTGGAAAGGAATGCATTAGCATCTTTTTGCATGGCTGATTGTGTAATGTAATACATGACGCTCACTGTAATAATATTATGTCCCAATGAAAGAGGGCTGTAATTCTCTTAATGACGTGACACAAACACGCCACCGGATCTGCATTTTAAGAATAGAAAGACCACTGGACACAGCTTTAAGGACTGAAACCAACACGACCACTCATTGAGGCCATGTGAGAACATACTTTGTACGATGAGAAGGTCAGTTGTGGAGTTATTCAAGGACGATGCATCAATGGGACACTTTCAAACAAGTATACATCATGTTAAGTGGAAAATATATAAATTGAGAAGGAGGATGCACTTTCTTGCACCCTGGGGACCGTGTGGTTGTGTCCATTAGCTTGGTGGCATGGTCCAGTATTTATCCCCATATAGGGTCATCTTAATATCACATGTCTAAAATCTAAGTCATATCAGTTAAGCCATGATCCATCCATATGAGCCAGCGTTAATCCGAACACTGCCACAGTATAGCGTGACAAATAACAGCACAAGTCCTTTTACAAAGCCCCTGTGGAGAGTGTATATTTACATGTGTGTTTCATAAATGTGCCTGAGTATCATGCAACCTCTATGTTTAATTACGGGCATTATCCTTTCGGACTGCGTGTAAATGTAGCGTGTTTGCAAACGCTGCAACATCCAGCAAGTTGCTTTCCAACATGTGAGCGGATCCAGCCTACTACAGTGGACAACTCCTGTGGTGCGGCTGGCAGGCAGGGAGGTGTGAGTGTCCATCTCTGCTCTTCTTCAAGCTAAGCAGACCGGCTGAGTTGTCACTTAGGGGCGGTGGATGATGCTCAGCCAGTGGTCTGCCACAGAGAGGAGAGAAGGCATCAGCTACCAAGACAGATACCAATTCACTGTAGGCCATGATTTGAGGGTTACTCTAAGATGAGCTTTTTTATTTTTTTGACAGATTGGGGAAAAAAGGGTGAAAAGACAAACATAATATCTAACAAGCTCACTTTTTAACGCAAAAAAAACGAACTTTGACACAGCTGTCTTAAATTTTGACTGCTGCACACATGAATTTGTACTTTTCATGTAATCAGAAGCTAGCGTGTCAGCACTATGCTAACTCAGCCTGTTAAGCTAGCTAGGAGCCGGCTAGCTTAACTAGCATGCAGATAGGTGTTTCAATCTTATCCTCTAACTCTCAGCAACAAAGTGAACGAGCCATCTTAAAATGCAAACAGATTCCTTAAAAAAGGGATCAAGACCAACATTTCTCACTTTGATGCAGTGGCAGTTTAAAATTAGGGCAAGTTGTGACTGCTCTTTGAAGTGTTGTGTTTTGTGTCCAAACTAGTTTCTAGCTAAATACATGATTTATAACTGGTTTAAAAAAATTAAAAGTAGAAAACTTACAACACTTGTTATAAGACAACAATACAAAAATACCACAACACAAACTCTGCTCTTGTAATTAAAAAGCATGTAGAACAGAGCCCTCATTTTTTATATTTTAACTCAATTGTACATTAAACTCGTATATAGTTTTACAAAGATAATTCAAGCTTCCCTTTTGAGCTCACTGAAGGTCTCGATGATTTTAACTCTGCTTGACAACTTTATCACCCACCGGTGACCCCGGGACACACATGCACACACGGCGTCAGTAACCATGAAATGACATCAACTGACATGACATTCAGGGGTCAACTTGATGTTGAACGGTATCCAGGGTTGCTGAGCCTGCTTACATGTATGGGCCACAAACAGAAATACAAATCCCTTAAAATATCTACCTGTAAAATACCTACAATTGCCCACGTAACGCCTCTTTTTCTAGAAAACGTAAGTAAGAAGTGCAGAAAACGCTTAAACATTTATCATGAAGTCCATTTAGTGAACCGATTCAGTCCGTTTTGTTATTATACCTTACCAATAGATGCTCATATTGTCCTCTACATTACATTAATAACCAATATCAATCGTAAATCGCAACAGTAACTATTACTGGCTTGATGGTATTCTGATTTTACAAGGCCAGAAACAGTGGCTCTAGCAGGGGACGGCTGCATCTAGTCAATCTTCTGCCAGGCTAAAGGTCAACCAAATCATCCCTCCTTCCATTTATCAATCTATCACTTTCCGTCTCTCTTTCTCTCTGCCTCTCTCTGGCCTCTTGATAACCTCGCCTAGGATGAGAATGTCACCGCTCAGTGGCATTTACGGCCCATTCCCGCTCTGCTCGGAGGACCTTATTACTCCTAGGTTAAAGGTCAGTTTGTGTGTTTTTGTTTGTGGGTGTGTATGATGGGGGTGGTGGCCGAATATGACTACACACACACAGTGACATCACCTGATGGTCATGCCTCTAATCAATCATCTGTGAAGGTATACAGGTTATTTTAAGGAGGCAGATGAGGCATTTCCCATGTGGTTAATCCGCTGTGATGTATGTCAGTGTGTGTGTGTGTGTGTGTGTGTGTGTGTGGAAGCATTTCATAAATGTATTGATTGGATAAAGTGTAAACACAGAGGTGCTTCTGCATTATGCATGGAATTTATGTGTGCATTAATGCATGTGTGTGTCAGGGAAGGAATACAAGTGTCTCTATGCATACGTGTGTGCATCTGAATCGGTTCGTGTTTACTACTTATATGTATATTTACAGATGTGTGTGTGTGCATGTATGTGTTTACTAAGTAGCTTGAAAGTGGCAGCTGCAGCAGAGCGCGCTGAATACAAAGACCCCCTCTAGACATCCATCCGTCAATCAAACGCTCTCCGGGGAGTGTGTGTGTGTTAGTTTATTTGTGTTTCTGTCAATCAGCTCTACTGACGGCCCACCCATCTGTCCGCCCGTCCATACATCGGCCACGCAAAAACATATGAAGATTCATTCCACGCACAGACAAAGTGAGTTGATGAAGCTCTTTGTACTCAAACAATGTGACTGTATGTCCATTTAAACATGATCCCATGGTTGGTTGGTTCAATAATTCTGGATGATAATGGTTGTCTAAATGATGGATTTTATCACTCATTTCGCAGATGAATGACTCATTATCCCAACAGCTGGATTTCTGACATGTTAGGCATTACAGTCATATACATTTAAGGGGGAATTGCTCTGATGAATACTTTGATAAATAGAAATGCCAACTGATAATACTACCTTAACAGGGGGTTCGTCAGTCCTAGGGATTATTGTTTTATGCTTTAACAATGGGTTTTTTCACTTAAAAATTACAACAGGTCTTAAAATAAACATTATACTGTACACACATGAACATACATCATTTCATGTAAGTCACATCCAAAAGAATGTTGTGGCGACATTTTATTTTATGAGTAACTATAGGTTGAAGAAAGGTTGTGATACAACTTTCATCCACTGGAGCCGTTTGCCAATTTCTCACTGTTTATGCTAAGCTAACCATCCGCTAAGTGTAGCTTTGTTTTCACCAGACAGACAAAAGAGTTGTATCTTCTTATCTTACATTCAGCAAGAAAGCAAATAAACAAATTTCCCTGAATGTCAAACTATTCGTTCAAAGATTGAGACAGACTCTAAAACTGATTTGTAAATGTTGGAATAACACACATCCATACTGCGTGTAATAGCTGTGACTCGTACTTTACAGAAAACAGCAGGAGAAAAGAAAAGGGAACACACATGCAGAGTGTAAGACTACACACACTTACTTTTCCACTTAGAAGTGAAAATATGCTGCGAAGATCATGCAAAGCTTCTGAGAATGTGTGTGTGACTGGCTCTCTCTCTCTGTGGTAAATGTTTCTTCAGGAGGATCATACCAGTCGGTTCCCAGAACAGCCTCCCAGCCTTTAGGCAGAACTATTTGTTATTAATTCCACTATTATGATCTTCTCATCTTCGTCCACTTGCCTCCCTGCTTACAGTCAGCAGCTGAAGCCCCAGTGTGTGTGGTGTGTGGTGTGTGTGTGTGTGTGTGTGTGTGTGTGTGTGTGTGTAAGAGCAAAACAGAGTGTGTATGCCGAGCAGCATGTGACAGAAACTCCATGCACACACGAGTAGAATCAGGTGTTGTCAAGGTCACATCAAAACAATAACCGATGTGTGTGCACGTGCACGCCCCCCCCCCTCACACAAGCGCACCTACTTGCTGCTATTTTCTAACAAACACACTCCTTCACACACAGCTGTCAAAAGCCGGCCTCTTGCAGGGTTCGCTGCCTGTGTTTTCTCAGAGAACAACCTCTGTCACCCTGATCATGCGCCATAACACTTTAAGACCTCTTTCCAGATGACTTCCACTTCGATCTAAAACTGCCTACAATACCCATTATTAGTTCAACACAAGTTTATTTACTTAAGTGTTAGAGACAGATTTTGCCAGTACCACTCAAGACAGTATTTAACCAAGAAATGATATTGAGTAAATCATACCAGAACACAAGACGATCAATTTTAATAATTGTATTAGAATCAGTTTTAAAGGCCTATTCTCTTTGTTGATGTTTGTGTGTTATTTTGAAAGAACACAAGTTGCGTTACATTGGCCCATCATCAGAAGTCATCACAACTGTAAGAAAAATTGAACGTGTTCAAAGTGTTGGGCTAAAAAGGTTCATCACTTATAGGAAAAACCCTTACATTTAATGGAAACCTATTTCAGGGACGAGATTCCCATTGTATCTTGTGTTATATCGAAGGTTCAACTGAGTATTCATACAGCATTAATCTACTTTAGGTTACCTCTTAGAACCACATGTCACTTTAAATTCTGAAGTTGGTATTTTGCTGTACAGTATGAAAGGTTTTTGTTTCCATGCGCCAAACAAGCTATAAACATTCATATACACTGCCTGGCCAAAAAAAAGGTCACACTGATATTCGTTGGACCGCCTTTAGCTTTGATTACGGCACGCATTCGCTGTGGCATCGTTTCCACAAGCTTCTGCAATGTCACATCATTTATTTCTGTCTTGCATTCATTTTTCGCCAAGATCTTGTATTGATGACGGGAGATTCGGACCACTGCGCAAAGTCTTCTCCTGCACATCCCAAAGGTTCTCAATGGGGTTCAGGTCTGGACTCTGTGGGGGCCAATCCATGTGTGAAAATGACGTCTCATGCTCCCTGAACCACTCTTTCACAATTTGAGCCCGATGGATCCTGGCATTGTCATCTTGGAACATGCCCGTGCCATCAGGGAAGAAAAAACCCATTGATGGAATAACCTGGTCATTCAGTATACTCAGGTAGTCAGCTGACCTCATTCTTTGGGCACGTTGCTGAACCTAGACCAGACCAACTGCAGCTACCCCAGATCATAGCACTGCCCCCACAGGCTTGTGACCAGGCAGTGTAGTTTTACCTTATAAAGCCAATATGAACTACTGCCAGTTCAACGCCAGCATTCATTTTAAGTCTTTTTTACTGGAAACATTACAATCGAAGTCCAATGTGTGCTCTTTTCTGGTTTCTGCCTACTCCTGAGGGAAATATGAAATGGATCGGATCTGAAAACAGTAGCTTTATGGGTGTCGTAAAACCAAAACAAGGCTGAAAGACACCAGAACACACTGAGAGGGACTGCTGAAGTACATGATCATTCTCTCTGGTTTTCCCTCCTTTACCATTACACACTCATACGACACATCGAAATACCGAAAGGCGCCACTTTGAACAGTTTCCATCTGAATGATTTTAAATATCTTCTCATTTAGCTCCACATTATGAGTTTCCTTCAGATTCAACTGTCAGTTCTTGCTTTCCTGCCTGATTCCTCAGATAATCAGTTAAACTCTCCTGTGGCTTTATGTCCAAAAGCTTCAGTTTATCTGCCTTTAATAACACTGGTTGAAGAAATCGCCCACCTCTAATAGGATTACAGGAACGCTGGCCCAACCGCAGATCAGTCTTGAGAGGCATGGATTGGCTTTGGCTTAACCCCGAAGTAAGACAAAGGCTACAGATGGCTCCTCTTGTTGCACTGGAGAAAGGTAGAGGGAAACACTGAACATATCACACAGTTCATTCTGTGTTCATCGATAAGTTGGTGCTAATTAAATCATTGACTTCAATTCAACTCATTTGTGGTGCGAAATATAAATCATGCCACGTATCCATTGTGTCCGCTAAAGCTAATAATGGTATAATTTAGATACCTCAAGTAAGAAACTGGAGCTTATGATTCCTAGGGTTTAATTGCACAACACAGTTATCCAAGACACTCTCTTTATAGTCAGATATTACATTCCCTTACTTTGACTCTGTTCTTTGTGTGCAATGTTTATTGGGTGAAACATTTAGCCAAAATGCTCGTTTCTGATTGGCTGCCAGGTGTCCCATCAAACGCACGTGATCAAAGCCAACACTTTGACTGCTAATGCCCTCGTTCTTCCCCTATTTTAATATGAAAACGGACCTCATAATGTACATACTGACTTATGAAAGATAAGGAATATATACTGCAATATCAAGTGGGTAAGTATGGTGTAAAACAACTTTCTGTTGGTTAGGAATTGGTTTGGTTTAGTAACAGAAATGATGTGGTTAGGGAGAAAAACGACCTGTTTGTTATGTTCAGGCTATGCTCATATTTAAAAAGTCATAATTCCTGTGCTTGCCTGTGGGAATTTTCCCCAATCACTTTTTGGCATTTGTTGAAACTACCCATTTGTTTTGTTTTTTCCCATGTCATTGCTGAAGCTACAACAATTTTTCCCTTTTGGTCACCATGGGCCTGTTTGTCAAACTGGATTATGAGATTTGACTGTGAAGGACACAGTGTACTCTCTTTCGTAACTCTCAGCCATTGATGCTTGGAATCAAACATGACTCTTGTTCTCACTTTGTACAAGCTGAAGTTTGACTTTATAAAAAGCTAACTTGATAAATCTTCATGAAACAAGACTTGCATTAATAACCCGTTGTGAGATGCATTTAAATGAGCTCTTTGTATTCCCTGCAAAGCTTGAGCGGATACCTCTGCAGTACAACTTTTCCTCCAGACATTCACCCGCGCTGACCTTTTATCTGAGGACAGCCTCCCCTGCAGCTGATTTCCATAAAAATCCAGACATGCTTCAGCCTCACGGGAGCTTTAATTTCACTCCGAGTGAGAATCACCATCCATTTTTTTCTTATCTCAGCCTTAGGGAGCCGTGGAGAACTACTCGCATGCACAAACCGTCTTGATCAAATCTCCCTAAATCCGGCTGACATGATGCAAGGTAGGCTGGAAAAGCAGACGTAGCCGGTGTGACCTACTGAAACCTTTTAATAGCTTTTCATTGCTTGACTTTCCCTTTTATCCATTCATATCCACTTAGCATGGGATGCGAGTCAGAAGAGAGCAGCTATTGGAGTGCGTTTAGGGTCGTCGGGGAGTAGTGGAATAAGTCATTTGCATTTATCCTCATCTGATCTCTCGTAAAAGTCAACGAACCCAGCATAATAAGAGTGAAGTCATGAGACATGAAGGAAGATATGGAGGCTGATGATATATTTGCACAGATTAGAAATATTTACAGTGTGACACTTATAGTGAATTACATCTGCTTTGCTTGGTTTTAAAATCAGATAACTACAAGGTCACTGCCAGGTAACCTTTTTTACCTCTCTAAATGTCAAGTGTTTTATTAATAGAAATTTCCATAGAATTGAAGTTTTTCTTTCCTATTGAACATCATTAAGATCACTTCATTTTCTTTTCAATTAAATCCTAATGCTAATCCGCTTCTGCTGACTAAAGCAACCAGGCTTTGTTCTAATGATCTTCCCTGCATTCATCGTGGCTTGTGTTTAGTCACTGACACCCGCTTGAATACACCAGCATCGGAAATGATGTGTATTTTGTATTTAAACTAAAACAGTCAGAAAGAGGTTGATAATCAAATAATAACGGACTGATCCTTTTGTTTGTTGAAAACTGATTGGCTAAGTCATCCTTGCCTGTCTGAACCTCGACAAGAATCAGGTTTGATTGCCAGGTAGGTTCACAAATAAAAGTCTGCTGCCACCTTTCGGGTAGATAAAAAACATCTCTGTTCCGACAATTTCAGCTATGACCGCGCATACCTATGAGCAGATGACCCTTACTGTTGTCGCCGCTGTTTGAGTTCGTAAAGCCGCAGGACTGTGTCAAAGGAGCCAACAGCTGCCTATTGTCTGCAGGCGCCGTTAAGAATGAGAGCATCAAACACTACATGAAAAGGGGCTGTTTAAAGTTTGTTTAACCACTCTTGAAGAACAGCTGCGGTTGCTAGCTTGAATTCATATTTCATACTGCAGATTCCTTAAAGATTGTAAGCTAGGTAGGTTAGGTTTCCTTTGCATGTCAATCATCAGCTGTACTCTGTTTGGTGAAACCCTTTGATCATATGTCCTTTGTCAGCGGCACTTTTTTCAAGTCTGCTTGATGTGTCGGAGATCTTAAAGGACTCCATACAAACTATTTTTTTCTTCTACTCTGTCTTTGTCTGCTCTCTCTTTGTCTTATCCACCTGAGACACATTCAACCAATCATTTTTAAGTGACTCGATATGTTTACGTACCTATTAGTTAGCCATTCACTGGTTATAAATAAGCCTTCTTTCATGATAACAGCAACACATTTTCACATTAAAACTAAATTACATTAAAGTTTACAATGTTTAACTTTTAGAAATACAAAGACATCTCCATGTATCGTTAAAAGGACCACATTCTGTCCATGTTTAGGTTCATATTTGTAGTTATTGCCTCTACTGTGACGTGTTTCCAAGCTTTAATGTTCAAAAAGCTCTTTATTTTTCTCATACTGCCTGTTCTGCAAACTCTTTTCACCCTCTGTCTGAAACCAGAGCCCAGTCTGCTCTGATTGGTCAGCCGCTAAGAGATGTCCCGCCCCTTAGATTGTCACTCACAATGTGTTGGAATTGTTAGGATCAGATTACTCAAATCTTTGGAATATAATATACTAGTATCACTCATGTTGCCATGGCACTGAAGTGTAGATCTATGTCTTCCCAGGCCCAATTTTTCCAGAAATGTTGCTTCACATCAGCATAAAGCAGACACAGATGATCATACATGTAACTTATGTAATGTTTCCTAAGCGTCCGCCAAATTTAAACAGTAGGCTTCACAGCTCTAAGTCTCTTACACACACAGCACTGGGAATAACTATGTGCCAACACAGAAATGTTTACTTGCTGGGGGAAAAAACTCATAATACATGTTGAGTTTCTCGCCATGTATAGAATAGCCTCTTGATTGTGTGTGTGTGTGTGTGTGTGTGTGTGTGTGTGTGTGTGTGTGTGTGTGTGTGTGTGTGTGTGTGTGTGTGTGTGTGTGTGTGTGTGTGTGTGTGTGTGTGTCACAGAGTGCAATATACCCCAAATACCTTGGCTGAGAATGTGGGGGCAGCGCCGCTTGGATTTGTATGGTAATGCTTTTGGCCCCTAGCCAAAGTGGACCCTGCAGTTGAGTTATTCCACAAGACACACACACACACACACCAGGCCTTCACAGTGGGAAAATAGGGATGCCCTTTACTCTTTTGGATGGAAAAAGAAATATGTTTCAATTAGCAGCTCAGTCCAAATACACCACTGTAAACAGAGAGAGAGAGTGTGTGTGTGTGTGTGTGTGTGTGTGTGTGTGTGTGTGTGTGTGTGTGTGTGTGTGTGTGTGTGTGTGTGTGTGTGTGTGTGTGTGTGTGTGTGTGTGTGTGTGTGTGTGTGTTGGGGGGGGGGGGGGGGGGCTTGTGAATAGGCCCATAGAGTTGCTAACCACAGGCTGGCCATTACACCTAGTTACAGTCACCGCTGGATCGACAAGGAGACAGACAGTCTGCAACACTGACAGAACTCCACTGTGTGTGTGTGTGTGTATTTTTGTGTCCTATATCAGGTAGGGGGATCCCCTAAATTGCCCCCGTCCGTACCACATGGTTGATAGAAAAGGTAAACTCTCTCAAACAGGGAACAAGGCGCAGAGAGAAGCTTTTCTCTTCACACAGAAAGTCCTCTGTAACCTGGAGCTCAGGACTTTTAGCCCGTCTGTCTCTGCCTCTGTCTGGGGCGCAGTCAGTGATGAAAGACGTATTCACATGATTTACGCCACGAAAAGGAGCAAAACAACAACATAATACAACACTCAAAGTATGGCCTGCATCAAATCATTTGTCACGAATGATCTCTTAATGGCTGCATCCTACTTCCTACCAAATGAATCCAAACAACGCATTGTGCAAGATGAGGATAACAGCAACACTTTTTGGAGCTGTTGTCTGTCAAAGAAGATATTAAAGCAACTGGTTGCGTACATAAAAATAGGAGAGTAGTTGCTATAATAAGAGATCTTAAGAAAGAAGCTATAATCCGCTGCAAAAACTTACGTAACCAGGCAAAAAATCTACATGTGACTGTGAAATACGGTGCAGTTGTATAATAATCTATAGTAATATCGGTTCAGTTCGTACGTAACTGTTCTTTCCACCCTGTGTCTCTCTTTATATCTTATATAAATATATCTTATATGACCCTCCCTTTTCTTTCCTATGTTTATACACTGTGTTATTATTCCGTCTTAGCTTTCAGTCTGTCTCGCTTTCTGTCTCCGTTGATACACAATATTCACTCTCTTGGCTTTTACAGCACACTCCTGTCTGTCTCGCAGCACAGCATCTCTCCATCTCCTCTCTCCTTTATACACAGTGTTACTGTTCCCTCTCTTGGCTCTTTTGAGAGTCTCCCGCTCTTGGACGCAGACCTTAAATGGAAAGTCTATATGCTGCCTGTTTGTGAAGGCCAAAGAGCTCCGTTCAACAGCTGAGCATTTATAATGGTTTGTTTATGTTTGAAAGGGCTTTCCACAGTAACCCACTGTCATGTGTGGAGCCTGGTCCGAAGGGTAGGCAACAGTAGCAGACGAGTGGGCACACACACACAGACACTGCTGTGCTTGAGAGCCTCGGCGATATGGATTTAATTAGTCTTATTATTCTAATCATAGGCTGTACATGACAGGCCGTGCCACTGGGAGGGGAGGAGGCAAGGGAGGGAGGTGGGGAAAGAAGGGGGAGAGGCAAAGATGGGAAAAAATGAAGAGGGAAAAGGGAGGGAGGTGGAAAAATATGGTTGTGCGACTGATTGCTAAGATAGTAGGGTTACTATAGGTTGTAGTGAAATCCACTGGAGGGTTATCCTTCTAGGAAAAAGCTCCAGTGTAGAAATGTGGGATGGCAACACGTTAATGCTCAGGATTTATGGGTAAAATCACATGTTTTTTTATTTGTATTTCACACAAATGAATTAAATTACCAAGTTTGACCGTAAATTGTTCCCGTAATACCTTCAAAGGCGTTCCCGATGAACCCCATGGCCGTGAAAAGCCCCCCGAAAGTGTCTTGATGTGGGGAAGCCAGAGGAAACGCATATTGCAGAACCGTGCACTAGCAATTAATTTAGGATTTACAGTTTGTCGTGCATTTGTTTGTAAATATGTATTGGTTTCATCTCCCCTAAATAGATTAAGAGATTATTATTGTGATTAATGCGATTACATTTTTTAATCAATTGACACCGCTGGCAGAAACATGCAACGCTAGGTACTGGTGGTGTACATGTTTTCTGCTTGCATCCGTTCTTGCCTCAGATGCATGCTCACAAATCTCTGGTAATGCGAGTGTATGCATTAAAATACATTGGGGATATTTGATTGACAGGTGACGTTGCACCTGCATGTGGCAACACAGGAGGCAGAGTGAGTGTGTACGCACTTAGGCAGCTTGATGGAGTGTTCCTCTGTGACACCCACATACACACTTGGCTGGAGGTGGAGGGTGGACGAGGGAGGGTGGGGGGTGGGGGCCTCCACCCTGCTTGTTAATTGCCCCTACTCCATAACCCGTTGAGCCGCCATGGGGGAGGAGGAGGGGGAGGGGGAGGGGGAGAGAAACAGTAGAGGGGGAGGGGCGCCGGCAATGCCTGCCATCTGCTCTGACTCCTGACCCCCACCCCCAACCACGCTTCACCCTGCTCTCCTCGCTGCCTCATCTCCCGCCTTTTTTTAAGGGTCCTTGGAGGATTGTGTCCTTTATTCCGCGGTGAATTGAAATTCCGTGTGTATGTGTGTGTGTGTGAGTGTGTGTGTGTGTGTGTGTGTGTGTGTGTGCGAGTGTGTGTGTACAAGTGACCCACCCCCTAATTACATTCACTTACTTTGCAACTGCAAAAAATGATGCACACGTGCCTCTGTGATTGTTAGAGAAACACACACAATGCACACCAGTGCTTAAAGAGTTAATACTTGAAACACCTCACATGCTCCATACACAGCTCGTGTGTGTGTGTGTGTGTGTGTGTGTGTGTGTGTGTGTGTGTGTGTGTGTGTGTGTGTGTGTATAAAGTGGTGGTGGTGACTGATGGACGGAGAAGAACACGTGCAAACATGTGCTTGTCATTTGAATCAGGGCATTCAGTGAATTAAAGGGTGAAAAACCACAAACTACACAGAGGGAAGACAGGAAACAGAAAGAGAGAATAGAGGGAGAGAGAGACAGGAGGAGAGATGAAGGGAGGGAGAGAGACAGGAAGCTCAGAGACGGTAGTAACAAGTGTCTGGCTCTTTGTGTCTTGTGGTCTGGATTTATTGTTCCAGAAGCAAAAGGAGACAGGCTGTCATGGCTTGTGATTGACAACTCGATGAATTGCAGATCAGCCCTAAAATCGCCCAGCTGTGTGTGCGTGTGTGCGTGTGTGTGTGTGTGTGTGTGCGCACATGCATGTTCCATTACAGAGCAGCCCTCCATCCATTATTGACATGTAGTTGTCGCTGTGGCTTGGATAGGAAATGCTGGATTATATATAATGTATCATACGGAGGATAACACACAGCCCTTTAATGCTGAGGGTGAAGATGTCACTGGGGTAATCCTAAAGGGACTCAATTAATGTGACGGTTGAATCCCATACAGCTGGATTTAAAATAAGGGACACACACACATTTTGCTTAGGCTGTCTCCAAAGGGGCATGCCAAGTCAAGGCATTTCCTTGCTAGCATTACAAAATGATGTTTTTATTGACGTTAAATGTGCTCAAAACGTGCTCAAAACATGGCTCAGTGGAGCTGTGTGTGACAGTCGGGCACTAAATTGGTCAAAACAAAGAAATCAGAAAATGTGTATGATGTTTATTCCCCCCTTAGAATAAATCGGGTACTATTGGCGACCCCTCTCATAGCACTATCATCATTTGAACCTATTTTTATTTTATTAACATGTGCTTGAGTCTTTATTAAATATGCTAATCTCCTTTTTTGCTGATGAGGTCAAAATTCAATTCAATTACTTTGATGTATGAGCAAATATCTCCAGAAATAATGACCCGACAGCCTCAGCTGGGTTCTGTCTTTGGTTCTAATTAGTAAGGGTAGAGAAAAGAATCCAGCAGATTAATACATTTTGAGATAATCTTAAATCAGCCGATGTCTGCGCTCACAGAGCCTTATTTTTACGAAAGTATTTCTTTGAGACAACGCCAGGGAACACCCCTTCAGTAAAAATGGTGATTTTCTTTTTTTACACACATTGTTGTTGTCTCAGAAACACGGAGATGATAGTTCCTGAGGACATTAAATAAATTGTCACAGTTTTTACATTTTAAAATGCGCAAAAATAAATAAATAAATGTTCATTAAGGTTATTTTGTGTCTCATTTGTGTATGTTTTTAAATTGCTGTGGTATATCAGTCTAAAAAGGTATATATATTTGTATTATGTATTGGGAAGCTAACTACTACAAATCTTATAATGTACTAAAGATCATCCTGTTGCCCTGTTAGCATTAATATACAAACTGCTGTTATTGTTCCAAATAAGAAGCATGAACTAAATACCTACAATATGGGGGATGGGATTTAGTTTTCAAATGAGTTCATCTATAGAGGCAAAAGGGAAAGTAGAAGAAACGTGAGCCACAGCTAGCACACACAGCTCTTCTGAAAATGCCACCTCAGCATCTTTTTGCTGAAGGTGTTGCTGTGTGACCTCAACTAGCCCTGCTCCCAAACCTCCACCTCTCAAAAATGGCAATTACCAACAGTCCATCAGTGATCTGGCATTAATGTGCTGGCCCCGTGGCCCCCTGGGTATTGTAGTGTAATTACAGGGCATTCACCCTCAGGGCCAATCTGCTGTCCACGCCAAGAGCTTTCCCCAGGAGGACCGTCACATGATGCACTGAGAGGACCTCCTCCATCTGAAACCAGGTTGGTTTAATCTGTCAGCTGCCTCCTACATGTACAGAAAGCAGCCACAGAAGATGATTCAGCTGCAGGCAGATATTTCACAGTATTCACACATCACAATGAATAGTATGGGATGCGCTCCTCGGGGTCGCCTTGGAAAGGTCAAATCTTGCCCCTAAGGTGACAATAATAATAAAGGTTGGAGGGGGAAGGTGGGTGTGTGACTTGGGGGGATCCAACCTTCATGATTACAGCGGAATTGAAATCCCACAGGGGCCCTATATGTGAGGGGACACAGGCTGAATGTAGGCCGACCATATGGATATGCTGTGATGATGAAAGGCATTGCTTTGCATGTACACAAGTGCATCCCTCAAGCTAAACAATGCGGTGGTTCTGCTTTTCCCACCCTCATCTAACACACAAAGGCCAATGGGTTCATTGGGTGCCATTCCACCAGTGCTGCAGTGTAACTGTAGTGTGCGGTTGCTGCCAGGGCGCTGTGCCAGGACAGTATTGTATATCTCCACATACTGAGAGGCTGGAATGTTGGACGCAGCCCAAGCTGAGTCACAGGCTTTGTTTTCCTATAAGAGCAGGAACATAAATATTTAGTGAACCTTAAAGGTCTCCTATTATGCCATATTTGAACAATATATTGTAGGGCAATATCTATACAACACATGTCTGCGAAGTGTTTTGCTCAAAATACCAAACAGATCCCTCATTGTAGCCATGCCTCATACCCCTCTATTTCAGCCCTGTTCCTAAAGTGTAGATTATGTGACTGTCGCTTTAAATTTGAGCTGGCCGCACCCCTTTGGAGCGTCATGATCTCTCTGTGTGAAGAGAGAAGTTTCGCATTTCCCCATATTATGTTCAAATCCACATCAAGCATTATTTCTGAAACACTTCTCAGTGTTTACCGCTAGAACAGAGACGTTATATCATATACAGTATACAACAACTCTAAGTCCCTCCTACAGACCTCCTGCACAGACACACAGAGGTGCTGCAGAGAGGATTCAGCTCATGACTGTATATTGCGGACTATAGGTTGGGACGTGTCAGGTGTGCAGGACGTTGTCAGGAATTCCATGTAAAGCCAGCCCAGTTTTCGGTCATGACGTCAAATCTGGATCAGCTCGTTTGTACCCCTGTTTTTAGAGATGTGGGTAAAGAGGGAAAGAGAGAAGTTTTGCATTTTCTGACACTTCAGTCTATTTACACATCTATTTACAAAAGTGCATTTTGCATGATAGGGGGCCTTTAAAAGACGGGTTCACTATTTTAAAACTTAGACGTTCGTACGTGCATTGAGGTATTTGTCACTTCAAGATTCGAAGATTCAAAGCCTATTTGCCAAACTTACAAAGGTTACAGTGTAGTTTTGGCAATAAAAAGTCCCAGGTTCCGACGAAGATGCAACATTAATACACTTCAGACATGAAAGGAAATAGAAATAGTACAAGAGGATGGTTCAAATAAATGCAGGAATAAGTCAACGTTCTACATGCAAAATGGAATAATATGAAATAGAAACACGGTCATGATACTGCAGCTGCTCTCTATACTGACTATGAAGAGGTTCCTTTAAAAGAAGGACGTTTTTGAGTAAAATTGAAATTAAAATCAACCAAAAATGCCAACAATCTAAGACCAAAAATGTAAATATGAGCTTGTATTGTATTAACACAGATTTGAAGGATCAAAAACTTTTAAAAATACTGATTGTTTGCATTTTAAATATCAATCTAAAATGGAAAAATCCCAGAATTATTACAACAGCAGTTTCATTATACCAAGTCAAGAGAATAAAAACACATAGTAGATATTGCCATTGTGTTTTAGACTAAATGTAAGTTAATATTTGTTATAAGCATCTTTCTATACGCATATCAGAAAGCTCTGATGTCTATGCATTAAATATAGATACTGGGTAAGGTTCGTTGCAGTTGAAAAACCACCTTGTCAATGCTGTTTCGTGGTAAAAACGATGTAATGGATACACTGCAGGATACTGTTACTTATCTGTGATGAACTAAAGACAGGCAATCACCACAACAAGGCTGATGGGAACTATAGCGTTAGTGGAGAGATGAGGAAATGTTTTCATGTGTAAATCCTACCGTGGATGCTCACGAGGGACATGCATGAAAACATTTGGCGTATGGAGTTTCAGTGCATCTCTGGCACCGCCTTGCTTTTAAGAGTAGCAGTATATCAGGATGATAGGAGCCAGAAAGCATCTGAGCCATATGTGAAAACCAGCTCTGAATTCTCCATGTGTTGCAATGTATAGCAAGTGGTGTGTGTGTGTCGGGATAGCATGGCACAACGCGAGTGTGTGTCTTTTTCCAATTCTCTCCCAAACTAATGTCTTTCACTCCAAACTTATTTCGCTCCTTACTTTAACTCTTTTCTTCTATCCCTACCTTTGGTGCTCTTTATCTTGCCTCTGTAGTTGAATCCATCTCTTTCTCTCCCTTCTTTGTCAATTACTCAGTGTAAAACAATGCCCCTCCCTCATCTTTCACACACACACACACACACACACTTTCATCTTTCTTTGATGGGATTCTGGTATCTTGCGTTGAATATGACTGCGGTCTGGTGCAGTGGGCCTGTACCAACAAAAGTCACTGTGCATGGGGGGTTTGAAGAGCCCTTTGAAGCCATGCCAGCTCCGATGCCAAGAGCACGCACACACCCCCACACACACACACCAGTGATTATCAAGCAAAGCCCGACAAGTGGGGAGCTTATAGAACTGCAGGAAAAGGCTTGGCACTCATCCACCCACGGGCCCCTTACCCCTACCCTCTCTGCTTAGCACACAGCAGGGGGTCATCAGGCACACACACAAATGCACACACTTTATCCACCCTCTGCAAAAAACAGTGTGTGTATTGTGTTTCAGTGTTATTCTTTTTCAGCCAATCATAGCTATTCACAGTGAAGACAGGAGCTGAGCTTTCACTCTAACAAAGACATCTCCGCCGGATCAAAGGGTTTCAGGGCTGACTCATGAAAGGCATACGATATGCTCCAATCACATCCAGTCTTTGTTTGTTTCATAATCAAAAAACAAGAGGATATGAAACAACCACGAATGGTGTTTGAAGGGTCACTTCACTGAAATAAAAAAACTATATTTTCTGGTTCTGGTCATATGTTTATGTTTAGGGAACCACCTCTAATGTCCCTGATATTTCTTTTGTTACCCAAAAACATGGAAGGAATTCAGTGGGGCTCGTAGCATCCATAAAAAGGACATTTTACTCTTGCTATTGAGTTGTCTTGAGACGATTGATACCATCCTCTTAGCTTAGCCGAGGCATAATTACACTAGCACATCATGTCATCGGTTTAATTCGGAGATGAAAAATCTGGAGGTAAAAAACAACAGGCTGTGATGTCCTGAAACAGGATGCTGGTTGCCCGACAGACTCGGTAGCCTTCACAGAGCAAAGCTAGCAATGTCCCCTGCCTTCAGTCTATGAGCTAAGCTAAGCTAATCAAGTTCTAGAAAGGAAAAGTGAAAAAGTATATTTCCCAGGACGTCAACTTATTGAGGTTTGATTTGGCATTTTGCCGTTATTCTGCAACAATGTGAAAACAAAATGTTGGTGCTTTCAAACACTCACAAACTCAAAAATAAGAGGTAATGAGTTTACTTATTGCTTCCTGCATGTGCCGAGTTTAGTAATTGTCTCCCGCTGCTGCTGTTGCAATTGTTTTGTTGTCTTTATAGTAAAGTACTGCTCACCTGCCACGTTTATCTGACACAGACACACAAACACACACTAACACAAGAGTGTGGTATAACCACAGCTGTCCAAGCAGCACGTGTCCTGACCTCAACTATTGAAATGTCAGGGGTCACAGGTTGCCTTCCAACAGATGGACGGTGTGAGTGTGAGTGGGTATTTGTGTGTGTGTGTGTGTGTGTGTGTGTGTGTGTGTGTGTGTGTGTGTGTGTGTGTGTGTGTCGGGGGTTGGAAATGACTGTTTGTTGGTGTGTCCTCACATGGCTCTGACGTGGCAAGAGTCAGGAGCAGGCTGGCGTGTGCCGGGGTCACGACATGTCAGAGGTCAACGTAGCAAACAAAGGCCAGTGGATCCACTGAGGTCACCAGCTCAGGGCTTTTTTGGCTTTTGTCGTCCCTTTATTGCTATGCTACCAGAGGCCTGGCATTCATGGTGCAGTCCCTTAATGATTACACACGAGTCCTGTTGAAAAGGAGAGAGGTGACTGCAAATTAAAAGGCATGAAGCAAATCTAAAGGTTACTTTTGATTATGTGTGGGAAGGATGAATATGTACTCGCTCTGATTTGTGGCATTGACAGCGAGTCAAGGGATTGGAAAGAATGGCCACCGCTGCCACAGAATATTTCTCTCTGGTGTAAACAGTCAGAGGGAGAGTGAAGATGAGAAAGAGTTGCCAGTGTGAAACAGAGAGAGAGAGAGAAGAGGGGGATTTGGAGAGACAGCAGAGGCCTGACGAAGAGATAGGAGCCCATGGAAAAGGCCTTGTATGCCAGCTGGGAGAGGCATGAGATCATTGCCCCGTGCTACTCTGCGCCATTATCCCCCAAAACCCCTGCACTCCTCCTCTCTGCCTCCTATTACAATTCCCCCCCCCCCCAACACATACTTACACACTCATCTGACTGTTCTGTTTATTGATGACTCAAGCTTGCAGATTCTTTCCGGATACACAGTCAACACTGGGGCTCTGGCACCTCGGGGCCTAATGGACTGATCTCGACTGTTTACAGCTGTGCCCTTTCTAGAATGACTCACAAAGGAACAAAGAGGCGCTCTGTGAGCAGGAGAGCTTTTCCTCTTCTTGTCAACAGGACCTACCGACGCGCACTGTACCTTTTCTTCGAAAGCCTTCCCGTCTCTCATCCTTTGAGGAGCTTGTCGTCTTCTATCCGGGCTCCCTGTCTGCTCATCCTCTGTCTGACAATCTCTGCCTTTCATCTTCAGGAGGTTCTTTACCTTGTCATCTGTCACCACTAAGACCCTCAGTACATTCTTCCTCCTCTGATCATCTCCTTATCCCTTCAATGTTTTCAGGTGTCCCATCATCCCCTCCTCTTCGCCTAATGTGTCACTCAAAAAACTTGAACGGGTGGAGAGTTCTAACCAAGTCAAAACATCCGTATAAGAAATGAATGTTTATTAATTCACGGTATGAATTGGTATAATGACACTTTCCATTGTTTTAGATTCCAAAGTGACAGCGTTTTCCCCTCATCTTCCCATCCCTTCTCTCTCTTTTTTTCACCCTTGAAACTTTCAACTTTGTCCCAGTTACCCTGCTCTCCTCCTATGTGTTTGTATGTGTTTCTGGACATGCGTCTTTCCATGCAAACCTAAGGGCTCGAGTGCCTCTGTGTGTGCATACTAGCCTATTTGACATCAGCTTTACACTCTGTGAGCCTCTAAAGGCCCGTGTTTGTTTGTTTTGCGCAAGCGCTGCGTCGGCGCTTACAGATTAGCCGTGAGCAACACCCCATCGGAATGTCTGGAATTATTCACAACAAGGATTAGCTCATCCCTGTTTGTTGTCTCTGGCCTCTGTGTTTGTCATTCTTTCACCTCATGGGCTTAGAGATAGAGATGGACAGACAGCTAGAAACAAAAAGGAAGCATGGTAGCGTGTACCTGAAGGCCTTAGGACTAATCCTACAGGTATGAGTGTGGGTTGTTTTTATTTCTGACGGTTTTGAGTAAAAACTCCACCAATCACAGCAGCTGGCACCATACCTGGCATGGTTATCCCTGTGGATAACAGGCCTTGCTTAGACAGCATGACATCATGTTCAAATTATTCCAGCAGATCAAAACAAAGACTCGTTTTGAACAATCAGCAATTAAGGTGTAAAACACCACGCACTCTGAATAAGGGGTGAAATTCCCACACCTTAGAAGGGAATTTCCGTACTTTCTGCAGCATACTGTTTTTCTATCCTGTTAGATGTCACCCTTACTTAGAGGTTACCGAAAGCATTAGGGTAGACAAAATATAGGACTTATTAAAGACAAATTAGGCAGGGAATGATCAATCAAATGGATCAAAAAGATATGTCACAGATTAGATGTTTATCTCAAGCCTCTTGTGCTGTTTTTCTGTGACATTGGAGATTCATTGCCTTGCTCAACTTCACTTTAGCTGTATATCTACAGTAAAAGCTCTACTTCAGTTATGAGTTGTGCTCATTCATCTGTCTTAATTTTCTCATTACTCTTACACGTGACTGTTATCTCTCCCTGTCTTGTGTCTGTTTCAAGTCAAGTCTTGGTGAACATTGCCATCTTGTGGTAATTAAAGAGCAGCATGACGGGAGTAATAGATTTAAGGAGGAGTGACAATTCAATTATATTTAAAACATAGTATATTTCAGTCTACCACCATGCAAAAGGTCCTAGCAAATAATTGTTGTGCTACTTTTCCTTCCAGGTTCAAAAACAAAAAGCAGAAACACGACTTCAGCAATTGTCAAAAGGTTGAGTTTCTAGCTACCTGCCTTTTCTCTGTGGCATTGGCAAAGCTATTGATGATTGAAACACATCCATAATAGCTGCTTCTTTAAAATAAAAAAGACTGGAACATGAATGTATTACTGATTATATTGACAGACGAAATTGTGATCCTTCACTGTGGCGTAACAAAGCAGTGCCGGGCCCCAATGTGAGGTTCTCAAAATGGGCAGGCCCTCACAATCAGACACAAAGAAATGTCAGTAGCCAACGAAATAAGTGAAAGCATGCAGCCTTAAAACAACCAGCAATGCCACACCTTGACAGAGATTTCATATATTGGTGACGGCGAACTATAAAACAGATTCAACTTGTAGATGACAGCCCGCCTTGACAGATGAAATTCATTTGTGAAAGGGCACCATGACAGAGATGACATTGCCTTGGTGATGGCCCACCTTGACAGATGTAAAATGTAATGGTGAAGGAGCACCATGACACAAATACATTCTCAATAAAGTTGCAGAAATAGGAAACATAAGGCCATCCATTGTCAGTGTTGGGGTTAAATGAACTGTGTGTAAAAAAAGGCTAGCTTAGTTACATTTTTGCAGTAGCTTGCACCAACTACTGTACTTTTTTACAATGTTCAGACATAAAAACGGTTGGTCTTACCATTGACTTTCCACTGCAATTGAACCTCCTTGATTCTGCAATTCTTCAGAGCAGGCAGTGTTCAGGCTGTTCATTCTGTATTAAAAATATATTGTGAAAGGGTGTTTTAGCAGTTGGGACAAACCAGTGACGCTGGAAGTCATTCAGAGTTGGGGGTGCTGAGTGACGTCACCCGGTGACGATGACGTCACACCAAACGCAGCGCAACGGAGCAAAACATGAGCTAGATTCAATATTATGCTACAACTTACAATAGGCTACTTAAATTAGCTCTATCTAAAGCTAACCACCTCACAAGGCGTATTTGTGAACATAACATCATTTTTTTAAATGACACAGGAAACAAAAATATCACGATTATGTAAAAGTAGAAAATTCATGTTTTTACTTTGAAAAGTAAAAAGTTGAAAATAAAAATTATGAATTTACCATGTCAGTGTTGCAGCTGTTGCAACAGTCCTTCACCAGGGGGTGCTGCAGCACCCTCAGCACCCCTACTTCCAGCGTCCCTGGGACAAACTGACGAGAAGGGCCACAGTTGAATTTTAGTTTTTGCCTCAACTATTATTTCTAAGTAGCTTAAGTTAACCAAACTATATTTGCCTAAAGTAGCGTAGCTAGTTCAACCTAATTAAAAACGTGGTAGCTTGCAGAACAATGCTTTCAAAGTAGCTTCCCATACATACCTGCATCATAGCGGCGTAGAGACGCATTAGCTCTGGCTCCAAAACTTCCTTTTTCAGTTAGCATGCTGTTGCTAGCTTTAGCAGGTGTCTTATTTTCTGATTTTCAGTCAGCTTTAGCGCAAGCAGGAGTCTTATTCAGCTCTAGCTTCGTGGAAAAAGTTTGTTTTCTTATCCTTCTTTTAAAACAAAATGCTTATTTTTTTGGAAGCTTTGTTTTTTTGGTAGAAGTCTGTTTTCTGACTCTCACTCGAACAGTTGAAAACCACAGAGCCATCGTTAGCATTTAACACCTGTGCTGGCTTATCTTTGATTGGTCAAAGAGGTTCGAAATTGTCCTGAAGATGGCACTGTTGATCATGTATTTAACTTTGTTATATATTCTTGGATATTATGTACTACATTTTTGGGAAATGATTAACCAACCTTTTTGATTTGAAATAATACAATATTGCCTAACTTTTGAGTTGTAAAAGTGCTACCATTTCTATCCTACATGGATAATACATACTTACCATCATCTTAAATTCCTTATATTCATAGAAAAACATTATCTTGTACACAAAACACAACAAGCCTGCACAGTGCTTTTTTTTATTGAACTGACAGCGTTAAATGGGGGATAGAGAGGAGATGCCACGGGCAAATGGTCCCAGGACAAGATTGAACCCAGGTTCTCTGCATAGGGACTTAGCCCCAAATGATGGGCCAGCAGCTTTACCAACTGAGCTACATGTGACCCCAACCAGGGCCTTCCCATATCTTTTCATATAAATGTTCAATCCGTTGTTACAGGGTGAAAACATCTGCCACCAGATTTATGGAGATTGTGAGACAATGAAGAGTGATTTTGTAGTGATGTTACATGATGCATGATGTTACACGCAGGTCACAGTTCACAGTCAGGTCTCTATAGCTAGGGGAAAAAACACTCACTGGTCTTTACTGATAAAATAAAATGATGATTGCATAGAGGCTTCCATTCATGGCAGAACCACCCTCTGCTGAGTCATACAGCAGAGAATGCACAATGATTGCCTTTTAAATTTCACTCCCTGCAACAACCCTTTTGAATGTGTTTTCCCTGATAATCTTTCTTTTAGTTGGGACAATTGTTTATCAGTAACTAGTTCCATCTTGGTCTGTCTTTGTGTCTTTCCTGCGTCGCTTTCTTTCATTCCTGTTTTTGTTCCTTTCTTCCTTTCACATTTTCTTTCATTCTTGTATTGCTTTCTTTTTGGCACTCGGGACATTGACAAGAAAAGAAGAAAGAAGAGGAGATGAGTTTTGCTAGATTTAGCTATAAGCTCATTTCCACCAGCAGTCCCTGGGGAGGTACAAATCAAACATCCAGAAACACACTTAGAATTATGCAAAAAGATCAGAGAACAGATCTATAAAATAAAAATACATTTATCAGAATCGTTTTAAGGCTCGTGAATTCACATACGGAAAGAAATTATTTGAATGAAACGCATGAAACCCTCTTTATTTCGCACACACTTTTACATGTACACAGCACAGTGAAACTGCATCAAACCTAAGGAGCAGTGGGGGAGGGGGTTGGTGCCTTGCTCAATTGCACCTTGCACCACGGCCATGCTCAGGAGGTAAACTGGGACCTCTCCAAGTACCAGTCCACACTCTCTACTTTGGTCTGTTCGGGGACTTGAACCTCAGTTTCAAATACTTAGTACTGCCGCCCACTACAAATATTACAAATGTTTTTAACCAAGAACTCAAATAAATGTTTCAATACATTTGTAGACCGAATCTATTCAATATAATCCACTTTTAAACCCTATTAAAAATACAAAATGTAATATTTTTCCCCCACTTTGTTCCTGGCAGTATTTCGAGGAGCATTTACATCTTTAATTAAGGAATTTAAATTTAGAGGAGATTATGTATAATTAGTCAAAGTGAAAACATTTCTAAATGTAATTGTATTATCAACATGACTCATTTAGTATAAATACTTACACACTGATATAATACTAGGTGCAGGTCATATTGTTCACACGTGGACATGTTTTATGACTCGTGCAGGAACGTTATAAGGAAGCAGCGAGGACATTATTCTCTTGTTTTGATGACTCACCTGGGTTTAGGGATTCGCTTACTGGTCCTTCGAAAGCAAATCTAACAAGGAAATGTTTACCAGCACGTCCCTAACCAAAACACTGATCCATTCAGAGTTTTACAGTAACAGGTTCCTCATGTGTTAAATCACTTTCACATGTTGGATTGTGTACTACTGCTCACCTGCAGGCCTTCTGGGTACAGTGTGTGTCTGCACAGAGAGTTCTGTGTTCTCTTACTGGTACTATGTCCTGTCCTGTTTAAAGCAGCTTCATTTGATTATCCAAAACAAGAGGAAATCATTCCCGGAAGCAGGAGGATGTGAGCTGCAAAGTTAATTGATAATGAGAGGGATTATGATTAGGGGTAGGATATAAGAGATGTAAGCATTTCTTTATAGAGGCTCGGGGGGTAACGGTTAAGTATTCATGTGTACATGGTAAATAGGATTTCAATCTAAACTAGAGCTGAAATAGGCAAGATAAATAAAAAAAGAAAATGAATAATACATAAATAATAATAACAGTAATAATCGATACAAAAATTATAATCAAATTAATCAAAAAGTTAACCAACTCAGTAAAAGTAAGAAAAACATAAGAAAGAAATTGATAAAATAAGTAAAACAATGTAAAAAAGCTGTCGTTTAAAAATGTCCGATGAGTTTACTGAGGTAATCCAAAGGTACCGGAAAGTAATTATGTGACATTACTTGACACTGCGATTCTCAGGTTACGTTACTAATGACATTTTTCTTCCAGGTAACAGTTATTAACCCAACCCTGCCTTTGTTCCCACCAACCATTTCAGCCTAAAGGGATAATACAGAATTGGGTAATAATGATTTATGGGTTCATCATTACATTGCCTTTAGTCATTTGGTAATGTAAAAATATTGATGACAGCAGCTTCCATTATGTTTTTAATAACATTTGTATTAACCGTTATTTGGTCATCATGCTTTGTGATGCTTAATGAGCTTCTGTATGTAAACATATTTGTATTATCTATTTCCTTGTGGTTCATAGGAACTAATTTGCTTGTTCATAGCGGAATTTGGTACAAAATGCAAATGATTAAGGAAGTAGGGTAGTGACAAAAAGGTATCACAGGAGACCAAGTCACCAGCGTGTCTGAACAAGCGTGCAAACAATGTGGTGTTGGCGCCTCATTAAAAACGAAGGTCTTGGAAATGGTAACAGCGCCTTTCAATAGTATTCAACCCCCTTGGGGTTTTTAGGATTTTATTCAAAGAAACCAGTGATGTAAATAGATGTTCATATGGATTTTGTGTAATCAACCCAGACACAATAGTCCAAATTAGTGAAGTAAAAAAGGAGAAGAAACTTGTGAGTGATAATGTGTAGGTACGCGGTCATTATTGAACAATAAACTAGGTGATCATGGAGCAAGACTGAAGCTGAGGGATGTTTTTTAATAATTATTTGTGTAAATGTTTCACGATAGTATTTTTGCATTGTGTTTAATTACAGGTTGTCTGTCAAGACTGGCAGGCTGTAGGAAAATTAAAAACCCTTGAACTACAGTACAGAAGTCCTAGTTTGGTGAAGTTAGTGTTGAATGCAAGGGGATTTCTTTTCCAAAAGAAAGGTGCAGACTTTCTTTCATGTTTTTTATTGAAAATATAAATAAAGTTATGAAATGACTATTTAGCTGCAAGCTGATGAATATATCAGGTAACAAATAAATGGCAAGATACAGGTTTAACTTTCACCTCAACATACAACATCAATTAGAATACATACATAGCCACTATCAAGCATACTAACCAGCAAATATCCAGTAACATACAGATCATAAAAATATCTGTCCCCATATCATACGCCACATTCAAAAGCAAACTCATTTGGTTGTGTAACAACACTACAGTTTTTACAGCACATTACAGGAAATGCTTTTGATGGTAGCACTGTTCTCTGGTCAGTCAGATATTAAGTTGGCCTTCTCAGTGTTCCCACACTGGGGTGAATCAGGTACGAGGAGCCCTCCATGGAGAGCAGATTTAGTTGATAATACCGGAACAACACAGTCAAAAGCAGGATCTGTGAAAACACAGGAGATGTTCAGGTTTGACGTATTAGGAAATGTGCGGTATGTACTATAAAGTAAATAACAATTCGATTATCATACCTATTTGCTGTTCAGAGATGTAGCCTGCCTTCATTCTCTGTTTCCTCCTCTTGAATACTAAAATAGAATACAGGGGAAATCAGATGAGGAAATAGACCAACACATGGCCAATTCAGTGGCTTGTTGTTTGGTTAGACAGAATCCAAATTGCAAAACATTAGGTTACTGTAAATCAGGTTTCACAGAGGAAGTCTTGCTTAAAGTCCACATCAAGCACATTGAATAATGCATTAATCAGTCGATGCCCAAATCTTACAGTCTTATTTTTGCAAACAGAATGATATGGTTTGTAAAGTTAAGTCTGAAGCATTTACTTCCTCAGTGCAGACAGGAAGCCTAGGCTTGAGTGGACATTGGAATTGTGCCTAAATAACCTTTGCAGTTTACATTACAGTATGTCAACAGATAAGACAATACTGCAGACCTGAGCCAGTCAGTTCAACCTACCGGTTACCAGCAACAGAGTGATGATAATGATGCCTGAGAGGAAAAAGCTAGCAGTTACAACGACCCAAGTCCAGTCCAGAGAGGGTCCCCTGGAGAATTCTTGGCTGAGGGGGGATGATGGTTCTGTAAGGCGAAATGTCAAGTTTATAGATTATTAGACACATGGCAATGGTATTCAATAAGTTGCTTTTAAAGGAACAGGTTGACATTTTGGGATGTCCTTTCCATATTGCCGACAAAAAAACGCCCAAAGCTCATTTGAGACTTCCAAACCTTTGTCGTTAATATACTTAAACAGTTTTGGGTTTTTTTATCTTTGGATGAAGCAACACTAGCTGTTTCCCCGATTCCAATCTTTTTATGCTAAGCTAACTGGCTACTTCATGTTGGAAAGACATAAAAATGGCATTGATTGATAATGATTCACTTAACCCCCGGCGACAAAGCAACATTAAAAGAGTGTTTCCCAATTTCTTTCCCAATGTCTCTTAAGGATAACCAAACAATAACCTGTGTTTATGAGACATCTGCTCCCTAGAGTTTCTCAATGCGTTGACTTCCAAGATGGGATCATTATTATCTGCTCTTAGATGTATTCATATTGGCACTGTTATTCACACAAAACAAAACAAAACTGTATCTCCAAAACAATAATCTGTGTTTTTCAGACTTTTGAAAGATGATACAACCAGTATGCTTTCTGCTCCATACAGTTTCTCACATACATAATGGATGTCAGCCCTCATGAACACTAAATTAAAGAGAATTGCAGGATGATGTTTAGTTTGAATCCTATTATTTTCAAAAGCTGATGCCAAGAAACCACTTCAAAAAGGCACGTACATTTGGGATCGGCCTATAAAAGATTGCTTGATAGTATGGTCTGTTACCATTCCAAACCAATCAAAAGTAGTGGTAACCATTTGCACATCAAACTGAGTTGAAGTCTCAGGTTTTGAACAATAACAAACATAAAAGGGACAAAAAAAACATTGTAAGAAAAAGATAAATTGATATTTACTTTTGCAAGGAGGAGGGAAACTATACTTACTGCATTGCTCAAGACAGTGAATAACTGTTGCAGCAAACTTCACATCAAGCCTCGTCACCTATCCAAATAAAAGTGTGAATTTAAAGTCATCCTCTGTCTAAATGTGAGGTAAAGTGCAGTATATGTGCAGGGTATTTGAATGACACAAACATACCTGGAGACAAGAGTTGCACATTTCTCCTTCCAGGTTTAAGTCAACAGCTTTATTCTTCTCCTGTGAAACAAAAATAAACGCCTCGTTTTATGGAAATGATCATGGTTTCTGTTTTGCTATCATTGTTAAATTAAGGTGCAACCACGCAACCATTCAGTTGGAATTCAATGTTGATTGATTGAAGGACCAGTTAAAAGTCAAAGACTGACACAATTATAAGCAGATTCCTGCAAAATTGATATTAAGAAAACATGTTTTTTATGCCTTCTGGCTTTTCATCAAATGGCATCTGCTAAAAAGGACCTTTTTTTATCTAGCAAATGTTGGAAAGATACCATTTGATAAAACACGTAATTAGCTTGTTTGATTACAAATATTGGTTCGAAGGTATTGTACTCCGCCTTACGAAAAAGCATGTTGCCTACGAACCGTAACAAGGAAAGACTTTTTAAAACAAACAGTAATACCATACAATCAATGCAAACAGGATGTGAAAGTCTCTCCATAAAACTAATGCAGATGCTAACGCACAAGCGCTCATTGAAAAGTATCGTCAGTATAAAAATGAGATGTTCTATGTGATACCTACCACATGCATGGTGTGTGTGTTAGTGATCTGGCACCCAGTCGAACCTTCAGACTTCACACACTGCCCCACAGAAAACGTTGCAGTGATGTGAGACAACATCTTCACGTCATCCTTTACTTGTTGTCTCATCACAACCACCTCCCATGCTGGAAATGAATACTACATTACTAAATGTTCGCCAATATCAACGTGATACATTAAAATGTGTCCATGAAGCGGCCATCGGGTTGATTTATTGCAGTATGTATCCAAGCAGTAATCAGATGATGTGATTAAGAAAAGTTACCTTTGAATGTGGCATCAGCAAAGGGACACTTAACCCACGACTGAGAGTCTGCAGTGAACTGAAAAACATTTTACAATTATGTTTTGGAGTGCTTTTAGGATTCGCATCAGATGAACACATTAAACCTCACCAATATCAAAGAGTTCCAGTGAACTGTTTAACTTGTGAATCAATAACAATGCTAGCCATACTTCTGCTTTATGGTAACCAGTTAACTGCTGAATTTACTTGCAAAGTATGTGGGTTTGACCATAGCATTTAACCTTCTATTTCTTTAGTGGCTTTTGTACGGTAAAACGCAATTATGGGTGTCCTTGTGTAGAAATAAACTGCCATAGCAAAGGAAATGCTACTAGCTTTATTCCCAAAGGGTAATTTGATTGTTAAAATCCAGTCTATATATTATTTTGCAGCTCTGTCAATCATAGCTTACCATTAGCTTACCAGCTAACTATTAACCTAAGCTAGCTGTTGGAGGAAGCTTTCTATTTAAGATTGTAAGATGGTCTCTAGTTTAAATTGAAATGACAATGCTCTATTACGCTAAACTACATCAAAAATTGCACAATTGCCAACCCTAGTGGAAACACCATCTACTGTATTCAGTCATGAGAAAAGCATAGTAAAATAGTCTGCTACTGTACAACAACAACAACATTGTATGAGCCTGTTTCTCCACAGTAACATCCTTTACCTTCATGCATAGCTGAGGGTGTGGATCCACTTTAGCAAATGTTATCTGAAAAGCAAAAAGGATGAAATACAGTATTTAGTTGAAAGCAGTCCGACTAAACGCTTCTTATGATTCGTTTTGATTTTGGCTCTCTGTGTCACAGGTTATTTTCAACCCGACAGAGGATTCCCTTCTCAAAGGGCCTGAAGTTCAATCTGATATCAAAATACAATCTGTTTTCTTAAGCATTGAAACTGAAAACTCAAGTGTGCATCTTCGATGGGCTTCATATGCCACTGAGCAACTTTCATAGGAATGAACGGGGTCCTGCCTCCAACACTGTTTCCAGTTTTCTTCATACATCCATAGTTTCACTTGAAATTGTTTTTTTTTGCTTTACGGAAACTCTTGTCTTTGACGTCATATCTTGAGATGAGGCAGAGTATTACTGGGGGAAAAAAGAACCTGCTGTCGTAACTTTTCTTCCTACGTATGAAGTATGAAGTGATTTGTGTTAGTAACAGGCAGCCAGAGGTGTAAACAATACTGTGGTTTCTGTGAATACCATTTCTCTGTTGACTTTCCGTGAAGAGTGAGGCAGATCCTCACAGTCGCCATCCTCTCTTTTCTGACACAACGCCACCACAGCAGTGATATGGCAGACGGGCTCCCATGATAGCGTCTCCTCCAGGGGGTCAAAGTTAATTCCAAACCACAGCTCCTCAAAACCTGCAAGAGAAAGGGGGATTTCACAATTGTTACAAATGGTATCACTTCTGAAGAGGATTAGTTTACTACAGATTGTTTTGTGAGTAAGAGGAATAACGTGACTCACGGTCTTTGAAGGGGCAGACCTGGACCCTGGTGGCATCATTCACCCATGACCACCCCTATAAGGAATTTATAAGGACAGTTCAATCCCTTTTTCTTAATCATTACTAATAGAAAAATGTGTTAAGTGCTAGGAGTGTTTGCAGAAACTTTACCTCGATGCAAAGACAGGGCAAAGGTCGTGAGTACTGGAGGGTTGCGCTCTTTACGGGATCTCCCTTCCTTATCTGGAAGGTAAACAAAGCATTGTAAACATTAATCATGAGTCGTCGGCATATTTACATGGGAACACGGCTTTGTGTATGACACTTCTTGCTTATGCCAGAGGGATTTCATTCTGTCACTGACGGAGTCGGATAAGTGTGCTGTAAGAGTTTGCAAGAGGTTTCAACATGAGCATCCCTACTAACTTCTGAAGTTATGGAAACGAAACTCCGAGAGACACGGGGAGAGCAGGAACTTGATGGCAAAACACTGTTGGATTTATTCGGAGTTGCGGCTGGAGAATTGACAAGACATTTACTGTAGACCCGAGTTGCCACAGCAGTAGCCAAACCAGTTCTGAAGAACTCTTCTGTTGCTTGAAGTTTTATCTACTGTATAATCAACATTTATCATCAGCATGACTAAACAAATATGGAGCCTGAATCTACCTAAAGTTGTCGTCCATAGAAAAGAATGTCCGCCAGGGAACCTACGTTCAAGAAGAGATGGGCTTCTACACGTCCCCGAAAAATGAACTATATCATTGCAGCTTGTGCTCGGTCACAGACTGGCAACTCCAAGGTGCCCAGGCTGCCCCTCCTTAAGGGAGATAACAGCACCCCAAGGCTGAAAGACCTATGCCTTGGGAACGCAGACAGAGGAAGGAGAAAATGATGAGCTGTCTCAAAGTTGAACTACCTAAGCCAAAAATTCCCAAAAACGTGTTGATAATATCCATGCATCAGAGCACAGCATTCCATAAGTTGCATTAACCCTTGCCCTCTTGAAAAATCAGTTAGTAAGTGGGTAGACAAACCTTTATAAATACAAAGAGAATGACCTGCTGACTCATTAGTAGGGGAAAGGCTAGAAGTAACGCTTTGAAGATTCGTTCTGCTGCGTATTCGAAGCACAGATAATACTATTACAACATTTAAAGGGACAGTTCAACCCAAAATCTAAACACATATTTTTACTCTTATTATAATGAAACGCTGCTTCCACACACCTTCTAATGAGCACTTTCATGTAGGATTGAGTGGTGAACCGTCCCTTTAAGTTTATATTCCATATTATGCAACACAAAAGATTGTTCTTATTTACAGTGTCTAATACATAGAGGGTCTTACCATTGAACTGGCCCCTGTGCCTTTGCAGATGAAATCCTTATGGCACAGACGCAGGAAGTAGTCATAGTCTTCCAGCATGTCTGACACCCTGACACTCAGCTCCTTTTTTTCCGGCTTTATGTCATATGATAGCCTCCCGGCTGAATGAGACAGTGTGAGGTTTTCATCCAAGTCGTAGGAACATATGATTTCGATGCAGCAAAACTAATATAAAGGCTCATGGGTGTAGTTTGTTTGAGAAAGAAATGTGTACTCACTGATGCACTCTGGGACATGTTGTCGCAAATCTTTACTAACGCAACCTGTAAAGACATGCAATAATGGTTAATTGACATTTATTCAACTACTACTGTTTCCTCCTTTATTAATCATTATTTTAACATCAGTGTGGAGCCGTCTTAATGTTACCTATTCTTATCAATTACAAGGAAAGCTTACACAAACACCAATATTTAATGTGCAATATATTATATGTTAATGCTCCTACGATTGTGTGTAACATGCATGCAAGTGTTCTCACCTGGAGCGTCATAGGTGCCTGTCCATGTTAAGCCGCAGTAGCTCGGCACAGTTTTCACTGTAACTTGAACGCTTTCGCTTGGTGAAATTGGAAAGCAATTATTGTCAATTTCCACCTTTTGGAAAAAGGTAACAACAAAAAAAACACAGGCTGTAACATGGTTCCAAAATATCGTTGTGGAAACTTAGTCAGTGTACGGAGAAAGCATTAGGTGATACTTTATGTGAACTTTCTGTGTCAAATAAACAACTGTTGTTGTTGACCTTCAATATCAGATTCTAAAAAATACACAATGTGTCAAAGTGTTTTCCTGTCTTTATTATAAATAAAAATGTTGATGAAAGATGTTGAAATGTATCTTCATGAACCTGTTTTCTTTTCTGCCTTCTTATTTCGCAGTTCATATTTGCTTACATCAGTTGCAAGACATGAAAACTAAAACATACTCTCAACGAAATATTACTCTTGCATCACAGAAATTATACAACATTTTCCTAATGTAGTCAAACGATGTGTATGGTGCTGTTAAAAGTACCTGCCGTCCAGTCATTTTAGCTCTCGACGCTTGTGTGAAGGTGAACATTTGGCAGTTGGACATCCTCCCACCAGTGAAGGTGCACATGGAAACACCATGGATGGATTCTGCTGACACATTTGTTAAACGGTAACTGGCAACCAGCTAGTTAACCATTAAAACCTAGTAATGCATGTCATTGTGAGTCAGCATGTCTTTAGATGTCATACAGGAGGAACGGTAGATCTCACATTTTATTGACTCATCGTTATCAAGATCAAAAGGGGTTTCCCTGCTCGAGCCCGGGAAGTGAGCAAATCCATAAAAATGTGTATAAGTTGGTTCAGGGGCATACAAGTGTTTTAACCCTAACCCTTGTCAGATCAAGTCTGCATATTAAATCGGGAACAGAAAACTTGGATTGACGCAATCAAAAAAGAATGCAGAAGTTGGATAATGGAACTTAGTTTATAAATGTCACTTCCTTCACTTTAATCTGCAATTTCCCCAAATACCCACGCCATCAGTCATTACCACCATCATAAGTCCAACATTGGTTTGACTACACCCAAAAGTTGTACTTCCTTATGATGACAAAGTTAAAAAGTTTGAGTCACAACTTCTGTAGGTCAGCCATCAGCTAACAGCTAGCTTTGCAAAGTCTGGGTGAACCCTGGCTAAATGAAACACAGGGAGACTTTTTTCTACACAGGTTGATTTCCAATTGAAACATGAATAACAAACAAATACAAATCTGTTCTGATATTGTTCATATTTCAAGATAATACTGACTTTCATAACTTAAGGCGCTGAACTAAATAAGTCTGTTGGGAATTTCTCAATAAAAAAAAACGTTTCATCCCAACTCGTCGTGGATGTCCAAAGTTCAAAAGGTTAACTATAGCTTAAAGTCTAGCTAGACAACTTGGTGCTTTAGTGACATCATTTCAAGCTGTTGCACTGACATACCAGTGAGGTGCAATGCGGTTTTGATTCGCAGGTGTAGCGAACACTTCTGTCTCCCCTCGCAGCTCATGACTGTGGAGAGGCTGATGTTTGGAAACACAGAGGAGGAGTTAAGACCTTGAGCAGCTTCCTGACACGGAGGAGGAAACCATTCTACACGGGAAAAGGGAGAACAGAGAAAGAAAATAAAAGTCATCTTACAGATCATACCGACATAAGATCAGGTGTTCATGATGTCAGACTCCCAATAAAGTGACGTGCTAGTGATCACATGGGGTGTGTGCAGTCCAAATGTGCCTAAGCGTAGAGATCTGTGTGTATTCTTCCTTTATCTTCATGAAGTAGAACAACAACAAACCAGCATTTACTTTTTCATTGTCTGTTGTTGTTCTGTGATTCATTTTCAGCGCTTCCACAAATATGTTCTGGCTTGACTTTATAATCCTAATTATAAAGCCTTTGACGCCATCATGCATGTCAGGGCGGCACTGTTTGTAAAGGTAAAAACAACATCATGATTCTATTTTTAGCTGCATGTCAAGTAACACACAATGATAGGTGGGGCACGAGATGTATTAGTGTAACGTAAAATCTCCTGACCTGCTTTTATAGACCTGTTCCCTTTGATGCACTTCTTAACACTGAATGCAATATGTTGTGGAGAATGATGTCCTCTGTGCATGCGTGAATGCATGAAGCAACTATTCGTCTATACTCACCTACTGGCTTGGTCCTGCAGTGAAGGCCCTGCAAGAACATTGAGTAAAAGAGGGAGTTAAACACCCTGTTGCAATTTGTTATTTTACTTTGCATGGCAGGATCTTTTTAATAAAGTAATCCTTAACAAAGAGAACAAAGGTAGCACCCTTCAAGAGGAGGGAATTCCCAGACAAAATTAACTGTTCACATCCTCATTGCTATTTGAGTTCAAACCCAACCTGTTAGTGTTATTGCTACTGTTGCAATTAATGCACTTGTGCTTTACTTTGTCTGCTGCAACTACAGTCTGTAATGCATTTACGTGAAAACATTTAAATTGCAGGAATTCACACTGTGATGCAAAACATGCACTGTTGCACTACATCAAGGTCAATAAGTGCAATTTGCCAAGGATCGCCTATAAATCTTTTTAAAAAAACATTACCAGGAAAACCAGGAAATATGCTCTGTAGAAACCACTTCTGACATTGACACCAGTAAAAATAGATGGTGCATGATGTGACTTTTTTACTGAACGCTTCTGAGTATTTTCTAGAATTCCTGGAAAAGCATCAAGTTTCCCATGAAAGAAGAAGTTAATTCACATGAGCTCATAGGTCAAGATGTTGTTGAAAGAAACATTATTCAAGAGCCTCGTGAAAATATATACTCAAGGTTCTGTGCAGAAGAGTTATAGCATGAAACTAAAGAAAATATATGCAAGTAGGGTCATTGAGAGAGCATGCTAGGGTAGAAAGGTAGGTGTTTTCTATCTCCGGCCAACATGATATACAGCTGTTTTGGATTCCTCCTAAGGCTAGAAATAATAAAGTAATTAAAAAATACTGTAGCCTTAAAGAAGTAAAAACCAGCCCCTTTAACGTACATGCTTGCAGACAGTACAATATGCATGCTTGCTAAAGCATTATGCGTCCTTAAATAAAGGTTTCAGTGAGAGAATAAGTGTCTCACACAGGAAGCTGCATGTCTTTTACTTAGAGAGCCTTTGAGGACATCAGGGTTCAATTCAAAAGCCTGAAAATCTGTGTATAATTTATAGTAGTATTTTTAAAAAGGTGGTTGGGCAGAAGCAGGGAAATTCTGATAGAAATAGGTGGAGTATACAATACACTGAAGTATTAGCAGCAGCAGCAGCAGAAACAGGAGGTTCCAATAGGACACATTAGGGCTGGAGAAAAACTATATTATTTGAAAAACGTTCGCATACCTCTGTAGGAAAAATCCGACTGATATTGTATATCATTTGAAATAAAATTGACAGAAGGCAAACAATAAAATAACTAAATAGACATTTGTTTTAGATAATTGTATAAAATAATCACAACGATATCTGGATGATATATTCATCAGTAATGTGGATATAAAGTGGTCAAAAAGGCGGAAAAGTAAAACGACTTAAACACAATTTATTTATTAACATTATGTAGAAAACACAACATTTTTCCACAGTGATATTACTGAAAATGTTCATCAGTAATGTGGATATAGAGTGAATAAATGCAAACAATGGAACAACTGAAGCAGTCTGGAATAATACAGAAATTAACTGAATTGACTGTTAAAGACAAGATCAAACCAGGAAAAGACACCTATTTAATATTACAGTATCAAAAAAGTCACCAAATTGATAAAATACTGATATTTTTCCAGTAGTAGCTCAGAGTCAATCTGTCAGTTTGTATGATTTAGTTTGGTAATTGTTGTTAATGTTGAGTTTTACCTGAGAACACCTGGTGCCACAATGCTCTATCCTCTCCAGTTCTGTGCTTTGTTCTGCTGCTGCTCCATTCAGACCCAAAAAACTGTGAGACATCAGCAAGGAGACCCACAGGAACATTTTCACCATGCAGGACTAAGACACCTCTTCTTATACTGCTGTGCTTATTCTGGTCCTGTTTCTTCTTCTTTATATTTCTCTTCTCTTCTCCTTATACAGTTAGGAAAAGCGTCAGGATAAGAAAACGTTTCGCTTGATTTGAATCCACAGGTGATGAATAGGCTCTACTGTTGATGATATCCGGTGGCGAGTTATGTACTAGGGCAGAGCCAAGCACACAGAGTGATCCACACGCTGAGAGGTGGAAGATATTCCTCAGTGGAGAGGCGTGTCACCTGGTGACAAAGTAAAAGCTTTCCCTCTATTTAAAGCACTTTTTCTGGCATGGTACATGCAATACAGAAGCATACACAGACAAAAAGTACAAATTCTGAATCAGGATTCTCTGAAATGAGAGAACATTTCACAACTTTTTGTTTTCATTATTGCTTAAATTCTTCTGGTTAAAGCCCATTTTTCGAAACATACCTGGTGCATATTTTCCTTGGAAGAAAAAACATTTCTATTTACTGTAAGTAAAACACTCTCACTGTTAAAAGTGGTTAAAGTCAATCAGGGTGACTATTGAAGAACGCTAGATGAAGCGTGATACAAGCAAGGTATGGGTTATGTGCAACAACGCACAGATTCAGAAAAGGCATTTTGGGTACTTAAAGGTCTTCAAGAGGATCATGTTTCTCTAGAACAAAAGCATTCATTCAAGGCAAACGTTAACCATAAACCCTTGACATTTAACTCCCCCACAAAGGAAACTTCCTCTTGGCCTTATGCTACCTACCCATGCCCTAACATGGACAACTTACAGTAGGGTTAAAGAAAGTGAATCATGGTCAGACTGGGGGAGTTTTTCCCTATTTAAACATTTAGACAGTATTAACAACAGAGACAGATTAGCATGTATGGCTAGCTGGTGAATTGCAGTATTGTATTGTGACGGTTTAGAAAATAGTTTTGCTGAAATGGGATCTAATTTTGGGTTAAAACAACAATGTGAGCGCAGGGAAAAAAATTAACCAAAGCAGCTAAATTTGGGGTCTCCAAAGCCAAACAATAAGAAGTAAACCGTAAACCGTAAACCGTAAACCATCGTAACGTAAAGACAATCCTTCTGTAACGGTTTACGGATCCTTCTTTTTATAGAGCTTTAAATGAAGTATTCAGTGTCCTAAGTGAATCTGTATCCTTTAATAAAGTTAAATGGTTAATGTTTTGTTTATATTTTTATATCCTACATCGCATTATTCATTTTGTGGTATTTTCATCCAACACACAATGTGTAGCCTTCCAGCACTTCCAAGTTAATCTTGGGTTTTTGATGGCAGGTAATGAATTGCTCGTTAACATAATTAGGGTCCCATACGTACATGGGACGACGCACACCAAAGCCTGTACGGCATGTTTCTACAGAAACCCAGCAGTTGGAGGAGAAAGAGCTTTTATTATCAGTCATGCACTTCTTTTAAATGCTGTGTTGTGAAATAACATCAAAGCAAGGCCATAAAAGAGTTTAGGTAATGGGGGCTGATAACAGTGTTGGTCAATAACCCAAACAGAACTGATAGGATAGTCCAAGTTCACAGCCTTCAAATGTGATGTTATCATTTTCGTTTCATTTCCAGTGAGGCAATCCAGGGGAAAACACAAATACTTGTTTTGAGGATACCTTTCTATGTGTAACACTGTCAGCTGTTCAGACCTGTCCTACTTTTGCGTAATTGCTCTCTCTACTGGGATTCTGTGTGTATTACAACACCTCGTCACACATCCCAGGTACATTTGCAATGGGTTTCTATTGGTGATAATAAAAAGTTATAAATCTCTGTAAGCTATTTATAATGAGTCGTGGGTTTTCATTTATAATGTGTCATTAAGTGTGTTGTCTTAGGGTTAGTTAATAAATACTCAAGGGGTTCTGTTTGTATTGCCCGCCTACTCAGCTGGCCTGCAGTTCTTATGGTAAGGACCCTGATGAGTGATTCCTCCACTGAAATAAGTCATAATGTGTGTGGCTGTAAATCACAATGGGTCATTTATAAATAGTTATGTGCTCGGCAGAACTTTCCAGAAATGTAAATGATTTTAAAATTAAAGAACTGCAACTTTTTTTTACAAAAAGATTCATATAAAAAAGTAACAAGTGCTAAACTAGAACGAGGTGTGTTATACTTGTATAGCAATTCTTTAAAAATGTATTGGGAAACATAAGGTCAACTGATATGAAGGTTAATGGTTTAAATATACAGTCTATTGGTTAAAAGGCAATGGCTCATATAAGAGTTGGTCGTCCTCTGCTACAGCAAAACAACAGATGGACTCCCCCCCCCCCACCCCCCCATCATAAAATCATTGAAACCTGATATTTAATCGTCCTCCAATATATAAGAGCTATATTTTTAGATATTGATTTTGGTTTTGGATAATACACAAGGCAGGGTTTCTATAGCCTGTATAATAACCATAGGTCTTTTCCTTTAACTTGCTGTCAGCCGCAGTAAGCAGCTCATCCTGCACTCTGAGCATTATCAATGTATGGTCATCCTGCACTGCAAAAAATATCAGTCCTGCAAAGTAGTCTAGCCTAGTGGGCGTAGTGGTATCTTTAAAAAACTAATCCTGTCGTTTTCAGTGAAACAGCGTCACTGGGCATTCTTAAATACTTAACGTGCTTCTCAAATCAAACGTATAGCCTTTATAATGTCAGTCTCGGAGAGCCAGCATGGACTTAACATTTTTTACAGTGTGCATCCACGGTTGCGTCACATGACCTGTTAATCTCCATCGTATTTCCGCGTTCACGACGGTGGAGCTGTTATCAATGATGGGTGTGCAGAGTTTTATCTAATGCATCATAGCAGTGTTCATCCTATTCTCCTCCGGCTGCAGCTGTTGTCTCATGTGCAGAATGAATGAAGCTTTAACCATCTGAGGTCCTCTTCTTCCTCCTCCTCCTCCTCCTCCTCCTCCTCTATTCTCCATCGAGCCTACCGTCGAGCTGGGGGGGAATTCGGGTAAAGGGAGCCGCGGGGGCGCGCACCGGTCCACAGACCCCCCGCCGCGACGAGGAGGCAACATGCTCGGCCGGGTCAAGTGCGCGGTGGCCGGGTTCATGGGTGGCATCATGGCCGGGGGCAGCTCCGGGGGAGGGGGCAACCATGGCTCCGAGCTGCCGATGAAATTCCCCTATATGAGACCCGAGTTCCTGGGACTGTCCCCGGATGAGATCGAGTGCTCCGCAGACCACATAGCTCGGCCCATCCTCATCCTGAAGGAAACAAGGAGATTACCGTGGGCCACCGGATACGCTGAGTAAGTAACCTGACCAACAACTGACCTCCTTACATCACAATGTAAAGCTCATCTGGAGGCCCAGGTGCTTGCTGGTGTCCAACCATAACAGTTAGTGCCATTGATTTGCTCCTCACACACTCAGACTAATGAAAAGGACTGAGTGGGGGCAGACCTGCACCTGTTGTGACATCCATATTACCATGTTGGTTGTGGTACCAAGCGGCATCGTTTTGCTCTTGTATGTATCATATTGGAAAAGCATGATTAGAAGTGGATGACAGCATTAAAAAAGCCCCATCTTGTTTGGATGATGCACCCTCATTGTCCCACCAGCATCAGGGTGTAAGGCTACAACTCTTGTGAATGCATGTTATTAGGCTCTTCAGTTACTATATCAAACATACATCAAAAATAAATGGCCTCGGTCAGCATCTGCATACTGTAGTATAACAGGGAACGGTCATTGCTCTTCTAATCATATCTCATTATACATTGCACTTTAACATTTGCACAGGCACTCTTTCACAGTTCTGATATACAAGAGTAGAGAAACCCAGTATATCATTCCGTGAACAAATGCGTCTTACTTAATTTTGTTATTGGAACAATGGTGCAACAATAGCCAAGTAGAGGACATGGGTGTATAACTAGTTGACTCCCATTGATGTAATTGCACAACGTTTTATCTGAACTTGGATGACGATAACAACCTCTGTTTGCTTAAAACAAACTAACCCTTCAAGCAGTTGACCAGCAACTTCCATGACCTGTATGATTTTTTGAGACAGGCCTTTATAGGTGGCTAAACGGTTTGTCTGATGCTCCTGCCTTTAGCAGTACTCTGCTGCTCCCATGCCAGTAATCTTGTCTGCTTCTCCAATCTGTGGGTGTGCTGACAGCCATCTACTGTGGGAAGTACACTGACTATAAAAGTTTGACATACAACCCTACTTCAAACCATCCAAACTATCCCTTCAATGGTAGCCTGTTACTGGGTGTAGCTTTGGGTGCAATACAACAGGGGAGGCAGCTCCTGTAGGACGGATGAAGTGTGTTTTTAAAATATGATTCATAATGGCCTGTATTTAAGAGAATTTCCTTGTAAATTCGATGATATATAGTTAAGTGCCGCGGGCCCACCACCTACGGGAAACAACGATGGGGTCGGGTGCGCTGCCAGAAGGGTGGCAGTGAAAGCAGAGGGTCTCGACGGACCAGACTCAGGCGACAGAAGTTGGCTTTGGGGACGTGGCCTGGGCGCCTCCCTAGGGAGGTGTTCCAGGCACGTCCAGCTGGGAAGAGACCGAGGAGTAGACCTAGGACCAGGTGGAGGGATTATATCTCTTCACTGGCCTGGGAGCGCCTTGGAATCCCCCAGTCAGAGCTGGTTGATGTGGCCAGGGAAAGGAAAGTTTGGGGCTCTCTGCTGGAGCTGTTACCTCCGCGACCCTGACGGAAAAGCGGGAGAAGATGGATGGATGGATGGATGGATAGTTAAGTGCAGCTCAGGTTTTCGCTACAGTAGCCTACCGTTTAATAGATCCACTGTATTTGTCTCCTCCTTTGTCAATAAATCACAAAGGATGACGACAATTCTGCTCTCCACCATGATACCAGTAATGTGTTTGGTTAATATTTCACAAAAAGTATCTTGAATAATTAATAAGGAACAGATGCTGAACAAAATGCTCATCAAGCTATAGTTAATGGATGACTAACGGATGACAAAAAGTAGGTTAGATAGGAACGGTTTAATGCTATAAAAGTTCCTAAATATCTTTGCGTATTGTTTGGTTCATTTGCCGAAAAAAAGTGTGTTCCCTTTTGAAATCCTGTAATGTTGGCCTCATCCCCTCGTCTCACAAAAACTCAAAAACTTTATGAATTGGGTCTTTTGTTACATCCTCCCTCTTTGTCCTTCTGTTAGACACTCACACAGATACAGGCATGAGTAGTCTCTTTGGGACCGGTGTCGTTAATGAGTTCAGCTCGTCCCGACATTCATCTGTGATTAAAGCGTCCTTTGCTGTTATTACAGCTGCCATTTTGTCTCTTATCTCTCCTACTCCTACTTTTCCTCTTTGTACTCTACTGTTTTCAACAAAAACAGCAAAACAGACTTCCGGAATCAATTCATCAGACTGCCAAAGTCATTTAAACAAAAGATATTGTTTTAGTGCTCATAATTTGCTGTTCACTAAAACACTTTCCTTATCAGCGATGATCTTATCCTAGCATAGCCATGGTAGCTGGCATGTCAAGTTTTGGACTACCCCAATGTCCATTTGTACAGGCAGTCGTCAACGCGTTACAGAGCATAGAAGGAGTTTTGATGGTGGTGTTTTTGTTGTTTTTTTAGACATTTTTTAATAAACCCAAGCACTACGTTAACTAAAAGGGCCATGATGTTAAGCTAACTACATTTGCTAGTAGTTACTTAGCTTTCAAGACCAATGAGTATTTTAAAAGCCCCTGAAACTGATGGGGATTCTGACTTTCTCCTTAAAACATGTAGCCTTAGCCTCAGGTGTTGAGCACAATATTATGTGTGTAGCCATCAAGTGGCAATTTATTGTACCCCCAACACGGTTCTTGCCTTATAATGAGGGAAGTAGAGCTATGATGAAGTCGGTGAGAGACTGAGTTTTCCGCTAACTCACAAAGAAATAATCAGCTTAAATAGCTACCACTGTATATTGTGGCATCTGTTATTTCAGTCAGCAAATGTCACAGTTGTGGGCTAAAAAAAGAGTATGTGGTTTTCCATATCTGTATAAAACTAAGGACAGACTTTTTAAATAATAAACAAGTATTTGGACCAGGAAATGATTCACTTTATCAGTAAACTGCACATTGTGGTGATGTTCCTCTCAGTCTTGTTACAAATACATTTCAAGGTGAAAACCGTCCACTCTTACGTTCCGTTCAAATTCTCCTATTTTTCCCATTCAAGTTTTTTGTCTCCTATGTTCAGGTGGTAACATTAGTGCGATCCTGACCCAAACCCTCAAGAAGAACAACAACAGTTTGACTTAAGTATTTAACATGAAGCTCTTTTGCTGCTATTGTTCCTTTGATGTTCAAAGTTAAACGAAGGCAAAAGCTACGAGCCATTGTGCTTTGCCAAATAATTATCTCATCCTTGGAGCCAATGTCTGGCCCAGAATCTGTTGCCGTGGGTAGAGATACAAAAAGGGCATTAGACGTCTGACAATAGAGGGGGAAATTATGTTTTGTTCTCTAATGGGAGGAAGGCTAATTGTTCCAAATAAAACTGGCAGGGAAATGAAATGACTGCCATTCTTCTTGCAAATTGTAAAACGAGGATGAATTAGATGTAAGAGCACTTTCAAATGACTCAAACACACACACACACACACACACACACACACACACACACACACACACACACACACACACACACACACACACACACACACACACACACACACACACACACACACACACACACACACACACACACACACACACACACACACACACACACACACACACACACACACACACACACACACACACACACACACACACACACACACACACACACACACACACACACAATAGAGTTGCATTGAACGATCCATTATTGATTGGACCCGTTAAAAGCACTGTAGTCACGAAGGATAAGGATTGTTTTGACAGATGGTATTTAGGTGTTCAAAACATTGTAGAAACATGTATGCTTTTCATACACAATAAGGTTAAACCACCAGGGCATGGTCACGGACATAGACACGAGCCATCACGTTGCTCTTTGTTTTGACAGCAGATTAATGAAGCAGAAAACCTCTTCCAGACTCAGAGGATATTAACTGCTATGATTGTGTATCCAGTGGTACAATATTAGGATTGAAACCAGAGCTGCATAATCATAGTGAAAACCAGCCCTCTGTTGTTATAACCATAGCAGCATGACTTATTATGGGAACCAGTGCCATTGTCAGCAGATTTAAATGAAAATTCGCTTTGATGAACAGCTCCGACAATATTGCTGTACACACTTTAACAAGGGCGTGTAGTTATTGCATTTTCAATGGAGTCCACTAAAGCAAAATGGCCTATCAAATTCATACCAGGTTCAAAATACAAAGGCTTGTATTGATTCGGTATCCTCCCATCTAACCACTGCATAATCTGCAGTGGAAATGGACAGCTCCATGATGCTTTCAAGATAATAGAGCCATCACTCTTTCACTCCCTTTCTTTCTCACAGAGCAAATTCAAAAAGGCTTTGAGTAATTGTGTTTTTACCTTTGTAAAAAAGCAAGTATGAATCACAAGTTGATACTATGTGATTATGAAATATTGGAATTTGATATTCATGAGATGAGACTCATACACATCCTATCAATACGTGCAAAAAGTGTCACTAACTCTCTGTGAGCCTCTCCCCATCTTATGTCAAGCAATTGAAAACCAGACATTGATGTTGCCTTGCAGAAAACATCCACAGTCTGTGTCTATAAATAGGCATGCCAATTTTTCAACTCACACACATTCACAACACCCTTCAGAGACGTCAGTCGACTCGCCAGTCTCATAGAGCCGCCTCCACGGTCTTTATTTGTCACTATTTGTGGGCAGCCGAATCGCTTTAGCTCTAATGACAAACGCTTTGAAGTTTCGTTCGAGTCAAACCTTGGGGTTTTCGTTGGGGGGAATAATACCAGTGATCTCATTAAAATAGCTGTTTTACATTCTGCTCGTATGAATAATCTGTAGATTCTTTCCCTGAGCATGACAAAAACAGACATTTGAAGTTCAAATTGTTGTCAAATGAAATAAGGCATCACTTGTATGCAAACCACGCACTGGGTTTCATCTCTCCTTGATAGCATCTCTCTCTGCAACCTGCCTGGTTGAATAAGGGACCGTAAAGATGAAACACAGACACAGCTTTGGGCATGTATAGTCACGCACACAAAAAGACGACAAACAAGCTCTCCTGTTTGATCATCAGGACCACGAAGCAGACCGTGCCAGCTGCTTGCAGGGTGTTCAGATAGAAATCTTGGACTAATTGTCGTGAACCTGCAGTGAGCCACAATAACCAATGAAAGTCTGCAGCACCGTTTCATCCAACAACAAGCTTCTAATGTTGGCTGTCATTCAACCGCTTGTTCCAGACCACAGCTGCCTGACTCACAGAAATGAGTTGCTTGTAGCTAATATTTTAACTGCCTTGCCAAACGTTTTCTGCCAAAATAGGATTCTTACAGGACCTGCATTTCCTTTGACCCTCGTTTCAGGGTGATTAACGCTGGTAAGAGTGCGTTGAATGAAGACCAGGCCTGCTGCGAGTTGGTCATAGCGAGAAGGAGGCCGATGAGCTACTGCCCTCCGTCCACGCCAAGCAAGACCCCCACGGCCAAGAGACGCAACTCCCTGCCCAACGGAGAGGCTTGGGGCTCCGTTTGGACCACAGCAAGCTAGGAGAGGTAAGAACTACAGCTGTCAATGTTTTTGTCAACTCCTTAGTTTCCTTCTGCAACATTAGTCACTTATTCTTCCAAGGAGGTAAACTTTGAAACAGCCGTGGTTCCCATATATGCCCAGCGTTCTTTGGAACACAGTCAATTGCTGCCAGGCTGTTTGAGTCAACAGCATGGGAGAATTCATTCAATTGGCTCTTGTTCTGGTCCTGTCTGAATTATCCTGATTTCCATGAAATTATTCTGAAGTTTGGTAATAATGGAACAGTGTTTTTCCAGTTATAGACATTTACTTCATGCTTTGTGACTGTATGCTGTTGCCACTTGTGTGTGCAGGACAATGAAGGCCTGGTGTTCCACTACTGGGCCTTGTTCGATGGTCACGCCGGCTCGGGTGCAGCAGTTGTGGCCTCTCGCATGCTGCAGCACCACATCGCCTGCCAGCTCCAGACAGTCATCGAGATCCTACGCAACCTCGCTTCCCTGCCCCCGACTGTCCTAGGTGAGGAGCCCGACAACAACCCCTACCTCCAGGGAAACACCCCAGGCCGATCCCTGACCCGAGCCGCTTCCCTGCGCGGGGCCTCAGGTGCACCGGGTTCCCCGTGCAACACTCCGCCCACACCACGCTTCTACACGGAGAAGAAGATCCAGCATGAGAGCCTGGTGATAGGAGCCATAGAGAACGCCTTCAAAGACATGGTGAGAGGCAGGTGCAGGAATTTCATCCAGCGGGCCACTCTGTCATCCTTCCTTACTTAATATATTCAGACTTTTGTCAGGGAAATGTAAAGGAATGAACTGTGAGGATGCAGATTATCTTGTGTCAGGGATCAGTTGTCAAATCTCATTTAAGGCTGGATAATATTAAGAAAAGTATTCACAATCTTTCTGACCGAATGCCTCAATATTGATACTTTTGGGTTGACTAGTGATGCTTTCACAACATAATTACAGAATGACAATAAAAGGTATGTGACTGAATGACTAAGTGGGTAAAGGCAAGTAACAAAACAGACTTTACTGCAATGCAGACTTTAATACCTTTCAAAATCACAAATCAGTATCTTTAGATCCTGTGCTATTTCCTCCTCTTTTATCAGCTTGCTTTTTGAATAAAATGCAAGTTATTTTTATTTAAAAAGTGGGTCAAAAGACTAAGACCATAAAAATCAAGCACATTCTAGGGTGAAGGAAGAATGTGTGGTTAGGGTTTATTGTATTTACAAGTATTTTAAGGATCATGGACAGTTGACTGAACTAAATGACCAGAAATGTGTTTCTCTGTAACTGATGGTAGATTGATAGTTGATTGAGTATGGGTGATACTGAAGATGACTCGTTGTAGTTTCTGGTGGTTAGTACATTTACTTGTCAAGATACATGTCGTCCTACTATAATGATGTCATCCAACATTCATTTAACAGATTTAGATATCTTCAAGTGTAGCCTCTGCAGTTTATTTGGACATCCGGCCTTAGAGAGCTGGCTTATGAAATGATGGCTCCTGGCAACACTCCACTAAACTGCACACATACACGTCAGACTACAAAATAGAGGATGCTCACATCCAACGGCAGCATCTGATTAAATCTCTCTTAAGTTATTTGCTTTTTCATGAAACAGATTTATCTGAAATTCGTTATAACAGGAGAAAACAGACAGGTCAATTGTCTGGTTTTTTTAAGTTACAAAATATATCCAATCAGTAGATTCTTTTCCTAATTTCTTCCTTCAGAGTTTATGTGAAATTGCTTTCATATATACTGCAGTATTACCACTAGATGGCAGTGGCGAACAACCTATAATGTCCGAGCTGGATCCTGCAGTACTCAGATTAAAAAGATGAGTGTGAAAACTCCTCTCAGAACAACCTCACGCCCTTTATCCGAGTGGGGAAAAAAAAGCTCTCTTAATTATTTTGACATTTGCTGCAGAAGATTAAAACTACTCCAGTAAAAGCTTTTGTGAGATGAAATCCACATGCAAGTCTGGGACCTAGAATCATTAATTTCATTATATCCCACTTAGGTTAAAAGCAGAATTTAAGGTAACAAATACATGATTGGAACGGGGAGACTGCATGTTTTGTCAGTTCAAGCCTGACATGCTTAGGCAATAAACAAAGCCTCTGACATATCGCTGTATACATTATTCATTATCAACAGGGTCACAGCGTTTCAGTTTAAACAATCAATAGTCTGCAACACTGCCTCCACATCCTTGTTTCTAAATAGTTTATCAGATTTTCTCAGTCTGGCTCACTTTTCATGTCTGAATAATTATGTCCATCGATCTCTAATGGCCGACAGTCATATTTATGAGTGTCAACGGATGGAGAAGGCATGTACAGCTTCTCTCTGCCTGATGGACTTTTTTTCCCCTATCATCTTAAATGATGCGCCATTAAAGATTGACAACTGTCTCTCCGTTTCACAGGATGCCCAGATTGAGCGCGAGAAGCAAGTGTTCAACATCACCGGCGGCTGCACGGCTCTCTCTGTGGTTTACCTGCTCGGAAAACTATACGTTGGGAATGCAGGTGACAGCAGGTGTGTATGCTGATCTTCTGACCACAGAATGAGTCCGCAGTACAACCTAGGGACCCGTAGCCGTATGATGTCAGTATATTGTGACTCCTTTCACTGTCCCGGCCAACTTCAGCAGGAAATTGGCTGGCACAGGAGAGTAGTCAGCAGCCTTCCATGCTATAAAATCTCCTCCATCTGCCCTCCGTCTCTCCCCTGCTACAGTTCACCTTTTGTACTTTCAGCACCTCTATATGCACACATGCCACAAATCCATCCAAGGATAACACTGCTTAATAATAACACACCCCGTTTGTATTAACGTTTAACAATTTAACATGAAACTGCATTATTAAGTCTGTATGTAATCAGTGATAACCAACCCTGAGTTAGCATCACAGGGGGTCCATTAACAAAAAAGAATTCTATTGGATTTTGGATAATGGCAGAAAACCAGAATTGGCATAGACGTTTACGATACCCAAAAAAACATCCTGACTCATTCCTGTACCACTCTGTGTGGCTGCGGGGGGAAAAACTGAACTATGAACAACTAAGTTAACTAAGTTCTCTTGGATGTACATTACTTCTACAACTTTTTGTTTGTCTGCAGGGCGATCATTATCAGGAACAACGAGATCATTCCCATGTCGACGGAGTTCACACCAGAGTCAGAACGACAGCGACTCCAGTTCCTGGTAAGAAAACTCCTTCACATTTGATTGTAAAATCGAAATACAGAGAGGAGACTCCGAGAGAGAAGTGGCAGATATAATGGAAAACGACTGTCATTAGCTCACACATGTAGCTGCTCGACAGACTTAAAGACCGTCATTGTGTCCTCCAGGGCTTCATGCAGCCTCACCTGTTAGGAAATGAGTTCACACACCTGGAATTTCCCCGGAGAGTCCAGAGGAAGGAAGTGGGCAAGAGGATGCTCTACAGAGACTTCACCATGAACGGATGGTTAGTCCGATTTTTATAATACCACTTCTTTAATTGAGCAGACAGATGGCAGAAAAATGTGTGTTGAGGGTAAATGACCTGCGTGTCACACCTGTCGAATTATAGTGTAGAAAGAAAACTGCTAAGGTTGTGGGGTGGCAAAATTCTCTCTCCTTCTTAGGGAAACAATCTGAAAAAACTTTGATATCTTCCTCTTAGGTTTTATTCTTTTTCAACAAGGACATCCTACGATTGTATGAGAATTAAATAAACTGGTTGATCCTCCCAAAGCCCAAAATGAAAAATGCTAATGCTCTCGGATCGGAAACAGCCCTCTCAATCAAAACAATCTGAAAAGAATGTTTCACGGGTTGATGGTGCTGCAGTCTCTCTGCTGCTTTAACTCCCCTCCCCTCCTCCACTGCTGCGGACTCTCTTCTATACAGCGGAGCAGCTAATGAGGGAGCAGCAGCCGAGTATAATGATACAGCAGAGATGGCCCTGTGTGTGCAGCGTTCTGTGGGCCAACCAGGCACCATGCTGTGTGCTTGTGGCTTCAGTGGAAGCCAGTAATGATGTGCTGCTCTCACTCACTGGGCCACATACAGCCCTGTGTATCCTGATGTATATTTCACTGTAAGAACACACCTCAGGAGCACAATGTCCCAGCCAGGGTGTGCCGACTACTGTTGCGTTTTCATTATTTTTCCCTCCAAATCTCAGAAGCTCTAGGTATAGCTTGATATTTTTCTATTTGTCTGGGTCTCAAATTAATGCAGCTGGAGAATAATTTTGAGACAGCAAAATGATGTTTGACGTCTACTTTTGCTTGTTTACAGCAAATGCTTCTTCTGATGTGCTTTAAAGCTTCAAGGCAGGATTTATAATGGAGCTCCAGCAGGGCTAAAGATGTTTATCTCAAACAAACAGTAAAACACAAAAGATGTTTAGGGCAGGATTCACTTGGATCCTTAACAAGTTCATTAATCTATGAAAAAAACGTCCCTTAATTCGTAAATACAAAAACTTCAAAAGTTAATAAAAGTTGTTTACGGGAACCAAGATTCTCTCATATCAGACAATGGCAAACTTCTGATTCATTTTTTGTGTTGTTTGCCTGCAAGATCCCCTCCCCCTCACTATCTCTCGCTAAATGTTTTAGCAGCGAAAACACTTATTGTTATTGCCCTCTGGAGAGGCGCCGCAATGAGACAGAATCAAAAGCTAGCAGAAGGATGGCAGATGTTTCCGGCCTACAGTATATTTATTAAAAAGGGCTGAGAGCGAGCACAAATGGTGGGAAAAAAGGAAATTAATATTTGGTTAGTGCTAAACAGAACATGAAACCTTAAAAATGTAAAAGCTTTACAGCATTTGAAGGAGTATTCGGCCATATTTTCACATGTAGGTCCTTTAAATCATCATTAACAGCTGCACCCAGCCTAGCTGTTTAATTATGTCTGATATCAAAAAACATATTGATGTCATCATGGTTCTCACGCTCCAACACATAGTATGTGATAGTCTCAGGGGCGGGACATCTCCAAGCGACAGAGCCGGCCAGCTAACCAATCAGTAGCAGACTGGGCTCTGGTTTCAGGCAGAGGGTGAAAAGAGGTGCTGCAGCACAGGCAGTATGAGAACAATAAAGAGCTTTTTGAACATTAAAGCATGGAGACATGTCCCAGTAGAGACGCAGAATAGAAATATGAACCTGAAGATGAGCAGAAAAGGTTCCCTTAAACAGTGGGGAAGATTTAAGGACATCGTGGTGCATTATAGGAAGTGTATTTATCTTGGAGCTTGACTAATTCCAATCCAAATTTGACCATGCATTTAAAACTATTTGAGTCAACCTTTTAATTAAATAAGCGCCAATCTTGCACTGATAGAAATACAAAGAAAATAATGTGATAATTGTCTCTTCTCAAACACAGGGCATACAAGACCATAGAGGATGAAGACCTCAAGTTCCCACTGATTTATGGAGAAGGGAAAAAGGTGTGTGTGTCTGTTGGTCTACTGCACGTTCTGTACATTTGCTCTTGAATTTTAGAACTGCAGAAAATCAAAAGCTCCAAAATTGTCACACACACACACACACACACACACACACACACACACAGTATGCCTGCCAGTCACCCAGAGAGTGGTTGAACACTGTCTCTGATGTGCGAGTACCACACTGTGAGTCTGTGTCAATGTGCACCCTCAGAAAAACAGAGAGGAGACAGTCCATCTGTTCCACTCCAGTAGCTACATCTCAGACACACATACAGACATTTCGTACGGACACACACCACTGGGAAGACGACAGTCAGTTGAACCCCACTGGGATGAGATAAGAAGAAGACGAAAAGGAAAATGCTCCACTAGATAAATTGTACGAAACACACATTTTCAGTGGTTTGTATCAGATTTTGATCAATTTCCTCTCATTCAAAGAGACGTAGCGTGTGTGTTCATCACCATCAAAAGCTGATGAATTTAGAGAACTGACGAAAACAAGTTTTAGCACAGAATTAAAAGACTGGAAGACTTGGAAAACAGGTGGTAATTGAAAGAATAGAAACATTACTCTGAGATTCAGGTAACAAACACACTTTACGGAGCAGTTTCCCATTGCAACATGTGCTAATGTGAGCAACCCCCGGCTCCATCAACAACATATGGTGAAAATTCAGACTGGGAGAAAACAGGGTAACACTTCCATTGCAATCACTGTCATTCATTATGGGAACATCCATATGTTCATTAATGACTACCTGACAACTCCAGATTTTCTGACAGGACAAAGCGAAAACAGTTATAAGAAACCACTTTATGTCTCACAGGCGCGAGTGTTGGCTACCATCGGTGTGACCCGCGGGCTCGGGGACCATGACCTCAAGGTTCACGACTCCAACATCTACATCAAACCGTTCCTGTCCTGTTGTCCTGAGGTAAGAGACGCCATCAAAAGTGCTCTTATATTTCAACACCACCAACAACACAGACTGTAGCTACAGGGCTTGTTTACTTATTCCCTATAGCAGCCTGCCAGCTGTCAATCATACACCTGCCGTACACACCTCTGCAGCCAGCTGACAAAGAGGATAAACTATTTTGGGGAATAGTATTTCCTTCACTATTAACAATACTACACAAAACCAAACAACGCTATTTTTGACTACTAAAATGGCGCCTTTGTCCTGCATATGCCAATCATCTACAGGAGGTTTAACATACGAAGACACTGAATGGTGGAGAAGACGGCAATCTAGTAAAAAAGTTGGAGAAAATTTGGTAGGGAGTTTTCCGTATCCAGCCCATGGTGTAGTGCAGGAATGACGCATTTTGAAAACAGGCCTGCACCACTCCACTCAGACTGTGGTTGTTTCCTCCAGCGTGTATACAGTTACAATCTTAATCATCCAACTTCTGCTTCAACGGCTCTAATTAGATGTTGTAAATGTTTCTCTTACCTCCACACCCTGCCAGCCCCTTTCCTGCCCTTGTTTTGTCTCATTTATTTCCTATATAAAAGACTAAGTCGATCACATGACCCACACTGCGTCTACCTCTGTGATATCTTCACCTGAGAAAGGTCCTCTTCTGCAGGAGAACTTCAGCTCACCTGTCTGCCTGTCTGCCGCTGGTTTCAAAGCTCTTTCATCTCCTGGTGTACTTCGTCTTATAGTGTTTTGCATTTCCCCTCCCCGAGCTCTGCGCTTGATCTTTAATTCATTAAAAACCCGAGTTCATACCGGGTTCACATAGAAGTCTGAACTCTCAGCACTATGTCTGTGTCTCTTTTATTCTCTCGCGCAAACACGACTCACCCCTCACCAGAGTCTCTTAAGAAACGTCTCCAGATGCTCCCAGATAATGAAGACTGCTTTGAATTTATGATGATAGGGAATATGGATCGGGTAGTATAGATTTCAGTTGAGAAACTTGAGCTACTTTAGCTGAGTGAGTCTCTCATTTTGGTATAAGTTTATACATTTGTTGCTACTCCAGCTTCTGAACGTTTTTCATAACTTAATGTTTTCTTTGCATGCAGGTTAAGGTGTATAACCTGGCGCAGTATGAACACGGGGCTGATGATGTTCTGGTAATGGCAACCGACGGCCTCTGGGACGTCCTCTCCAACCAGGAAGTAGCCGAATCCGTCACCACAGTCCTCGCCAACTGTGACCCTGATGACCTCCACAGGTCTCAGTTTGCCTTTTAATAAATCCCCCTTATATTTAAACCTCTCTTTCTCTTTAGTGACAGGCTTTGTTGATTGTGTAATATTTACTAGTCTGTGTAAAGTATAAATTATTGTTTAAAATCACAATTCAGTGGCCTTATAGGCTGTGGGTAACAACCCTGTTTTTGCTATTTTCTCTCCAGGTATACAATGGCTGCCCAAGACCTGGTGATGCGAGCGCGGGGGGTGCTGAGGGACCGAGGCTGGAGGATCACCAACGAGCGTCTCGGCTCCGGAGACGATATCTCAGCCTTCATCATCCCGTTGATGTACGGCAACCGGCAGCCCTGAGGAGCCCCACGGAGGAGCTCTTAAAAGCAACAGGGTGATTTGAACTGCCCTGTTGGGTTTCCTCAGTGCCGTCTGAACGCTGATTTTATTCTTTAGACAAACGATATCCCAAAATGTGGATGTTTAGGTGGGTTGGTGTTTCATACCCTGTATAAGTTCAGAATTGTTCGATCACACAATTTGGCTGCTCAAGTTCGCTCAAAAGTCTAAAATACAAGAACATTAAGACACTCGTGACTGCCCCTGACCTTCTGCAGAGACGTGAAAGCCGAGATAGACGAACGCTCTTCCAAAGTGAAGTGAATACCTCTTTTCCTTCTTTCTTACCTCTCGCAGTTCTGTACATTGCCCCTCTTCTTCCTTCTCTTTTAGTCCTCTTCTGTACAGTCAATGTGTTTATAAAGGGAAAAAAAATCTCCTCCTCGTGACCATGAACCTAGCTGCAGGGTCAGCTGCGTTTTCTGTTTCGCCACAGTGTGGCTGTGAAGGATTCACAGTGATGGGATTTGGGTATCAAACCTGCGTCGCTGTTTCGATCTGAACGTTGGTAAGAGCCCACAGAGGCAGGAAATCTTCTGTCACGTTGGAAGTCTGGGGCGGGGGCGGGGGGGGGGGGGGTGTCTCTTCAGCCTGTATGGTTAAATTTAAATTGCCATTATTTAAAATTTCCAGATACAAATATATCAACTTATTCTTTTTACGCTTAATACTTTTGATTTATCAACATTTAATTGGCAAAACACTCATATGTCACATAAAACAGGCTATATATATATATATATATATATATAATTAGGATACTTGATAGTAATTTGGTCATATTGCCCAACCCTTCTGTACACTGAGAAACTTGGAATTTGTGGGAATCAAGATTGTTTTGTGTGAAAGTGACAGTAGATAAGGACTTGTACATTAGAGTGATTGCACTTTAGGCTGACCCACATCATTAACCCAGCAGCCGTGAAATATTCCCTGCAGCAGGGAGGACTTAATTAAATTCATAATTGTTACAAAACACAAAGTCAATGAGAAAAACAGTTTGACAGAGGGAGAAAAAACAAAGGTTATCTGTTGCTTTGACATGTTGCATGTTTTTAAAGCTTTAGAAGCTTCATACAGATCCCTTTAGTCTTCAGAGGGACATGTGGGGCGGGGGGGGCGGGGGGGGGAGTTGACACGAGATTGGATGTAGGGTTTGACTGTGTCAGTGCATGCAGTGACATATTATAGGCCTGGGAATATGAGCGACGGTGCAATGGTTTACACTGCTGTTTGTTTTTATACCGACTGAATTTGTATTTCTGTGTTGTTGGTGATCATGTTTTTGGTTTGTAAATGTGCAAAGACCATGCATATATTTGAATGATGTTGTTTCTTAACAGTGTTTGACATCCGAGACATGTAGCAGCTAAGGGTATAAGCCAATGTTAAGGAAGGGAGTGAAAGGAAACTAAATGCAAATGGACAGACTTGAGAAACAAAATGACCATGAAGAGTTCAGCTGTCTGGAAACAGTGTCATTTCCTCAAACTGATGGGCATGTGTATTTTTTCCTTCCCTACATTATTATTCTGTGTTCATACAGGCTACCTCCTTACCCGGTCTCACTGAGTTGAGATTTAGGTTAGGAGAAGTAGTCTGGGGGGGGAAAGAGAAACTTGGAGGGTCGATATAAAAGAGGTCATCATTTCTGAAAAGTTTCATTCCAGTCGACTGCATTAAGACAAACCGCATGTTTTAAGTCCTTGACAGACAAACGTCATCAATGTTAGGATTTCCCCTCAATAGAGGATATTTAGAGTTTTGGAGTAGCACTGGTTTACTGTAGTCCTCACAGTAAAGTGAGAATAAGTGTCTTCTGTTCGGGACATACGAGCGATTGACTGAATTCAAAGAAGTACATTTGGCAGTCGAAAGAACGAGGAAGGCATTGTTAAAGAAAAAGTTCAATTTTTTTTTATTGGGCCCTAATTAAACAATCGAAAGTGCAAGTGCATTAAGAGCGTGAAAGTCGTTGTGCTAATTAAACGGTGCATATTCTCGGCGCAAAGTACGAAGCAAGGAGCTAACTGGGTGTTTTTAGTCTCTTATTCAATCGAAAGGTGTGTTTTGGCCTAAACATGAATCAAACCAATCTCCTATGCATGTTAAATAAAAGTGAATATCGCGCCATTAACTTAAGACCAAGGTGTTATTGTTGGTGCCATCGCTTCAAAATGGCAATGCGCCTGATCGCACCTTATTTTAAGACCAACACGGGTACTGGCAAACTGAGGGGCACAGGTTGCAGCTTTGATAATGTGTGAAAAAGACAACTGTGTTGGACTTACTCTAGCTATTCGTTATATGCCAATTTGCTGTTACATAGGGCCCAAAACACTTGATCAAAATGCGAACATTTGTTCTACTTCACACGATTTGTGCCAATGTGTAGCATGGGCTTCTTATAATCTTAGCTTTGACTTTTTTGCTAGTTGACAGTTTTCGACATTCTCCCCGACGCGAAGCAGCAGTCGTTTGTATTCGATTTTTACAAGTTATATGGAGCATTTTTCCTCATGTACATTCCACGAAAGAACTCTGTTTGTAATACATCAATATTTGCTGTTGCATCTGTGATTACATGAAGCGATACATAGTTAATCTTGACCTATTTAATTTATTGAATGTGTTTCTTGTTTCTGAATCTGTGATGCCGCCACTTTATGGTCTTAGCATGTGTCCCAGTTCAACAGAGTAGTATCATACCTCCAGATTGAATGTTTTTGAACTAAAAAACATGTTAAGAGAATGTCTGAATGTGGCATCAGAATATATGTGTTGAATGTGTATCCATGTACCTGTCATTAAGCCTTTTTCTCTTAGATGAATGTCAAAGAACTTTATTTTTTGTCATCCTGCTGTGCCACCCAACTGCTGCACATCAACTCAGGTTCAATTGTCATGCGTAGTATAAGTCAAAAGGACGTACAGAGGGACTTTCTAAAGAAGGGGAGTCCCCCAGGGCGCTTTACTGGTTCCACTACATTTGTGAATCCATTGACGAGTTAGCCCTTATTGCTTTGTTCCTTTAGCCCGACTGAAGGTTTCCTGCTTTGAAGTTGCTGTACTTTGTAAAGTAGTCACTTCTGTTATTTCTTTATTTTGGACTTTAACTTTGAAGAGCTGGGAGGTTTATCCTGTAGCAAAGACGATGTTTGAAGGCCAGTAAGGGACCATTTTAAGTGACTGTTGTGCTACCCTCAACCCTGTTTGTGAATGTTAAATGTACATTTTGTAACAAAAATATAACTTATGGAGTCAAAAAGAAATATTTTTAATGTTTCCTTTGTGCAACTCTGATTGTGGGTGGAAAAAGCAATGTTTACCTTCAGTGTTTGTTTTCCAAAAAAGAAATAAATGTTAAAGAAAAATGTATTCCGTGTGGATGTGCCGTTCCTTCTTTGTTGTTGTTTGCAGTCTAAATTAATTTACAAGACCAAATCAATCTGAAAGAGTGAGAAACAAAGAGAAGTGCAGAAGAGCTAATCAATATTGTTGCTGTTCTATTCACTGGGTTCTCATTGTGAAATACAAAAACAAAATGGGGTCAACAGACCTTCAAAAGACTGGTTAGACTTTCTGATCGACTGGTACAGGGATTAATGGAACTACTGAGTGCTCACAAACATTTTACAGGGCACACACTGACAGAACATGGTCGATAATGCAGACTCCCTAAATGCACACAACAATACTGACGCAATCTTTAATGATGAGGTTAACTCGGGTAAAGCCATTATCCCAAATAGGGTTTCCTGGATCAGGTCTAAATGAATCCCAGAAGAAATACAAAAAAAATAATGAACATATGAATGTCTCTGTGACATTGCAGGGTATTAGTAATAACTGGTACAATTAAATTATTGGTTTTATTTGCTACATAGAACATGTGATATATGCCTTTATCCAAACCCCATGTGGCTCCTAAGGGACTGTACACAAATTATTGTAGCTTACGAGTGACGGCACAATATTGATGCTATGTACAAAGTTAAAACAAAAAAGCAGCACTTTTGTTTTATCTGTAACTCCTGGAAATGATTGGAGGAAATATTACTTTCAAATAGCATATTTTATTTCAGTAGGTGCAGCTGCCTAATAAGTATGTACTGTTGCATGCAGTATGCATACTATTCGGACATACTACTGCATTGTAACATGGCCACTTGAACTCTGACCCTCTTGCTCATTAATCTGCTGTGCAAATGATGTTGTGTCAGATCCTAATATATTTCCTGTGCTCTTCCCCCTTACATTTGTCTAACAGTCTAATCCTTTTTCATACAGTGCCTAAATTCCATAAATTGTTAAACCAGCTAAATAGTTTTCAAAGCTTTTGTTTACTTGAATTTAATTTATATTATATATATTTTTTGTATACCCCTTTTTATTCCCCCTTTTTTCCTAGGCTCTGATCTTTTTATGTTATATGTTCTTGTTTATATTTGCACTGTGGGACTGCCAGAAACGGTGTTTCAATGTTCTGTATGTATAACACATTTGGAATTAAACAATAAAGTGGACTTTGATATTATTCTTATGCAACTGTGAAAAACTTTCTCCAGGGATGATTGAATATTCTGATTGATAATATGTTATGATGATACATTCCAAAATAAGACTGGATTTAGAAACGAGTTTTAAAGAGTTGCAGAAAAAGAAACAAACCCACGTGATGCACCCTTTAAAAAAATCACTTTATTTGAACATTTTAAAATGCATCTCAATCCACATATACAAGCAGAGCTTTCATTATCCCAGTTGACACGTTCTGTGGCACAGTTTCACATGAGACATGATTATTTTGAAAGCACACAAGTCTGTTCAGTTTATTCTGTTTACAAAACAACACAGTGGTCTCAGTGATTCGCGTTGATCCGGTTCGGCTCCTCTGTCGTTAGACACCAGCGCCAGCAAGGCAGTAGATTGCGCAGTCATCTCCACAAGGGGTAATATAACAACCCGACCAACAGCACAAACTACTACCTCAACCAGCGCATGGCCCCCGGTGCTCTCTGCCTCCTCTTTTGTCCTCTTCGCTCCACTTTCAGTCAGTGTCGCTGTGCGTAAAAGCGCACGGGGGGGAAAATGGCGTGCACGAAGAAACGTGGCCGCAATAAACGAGACAAAAACCCCACCCAAGAAAAAAAAAAAAAAAAAAACACCTTCTGTACCTTTCCCTCATTTCCTCCACCCGCTGCTCTCCTGAGATGACCTCCGTGAAAATGACATATGGCGGGACAGGATGGCGGGGGCTCTCCGTGGATTTCCTGGGCGGCACATGCCACATGCACGGCTTATAAAACACCACAAAAAAGCAGTTGTGGTGCTTTCAATGTTGAAATGTGGACATTAAAATAAGTCTGCATATTGTAAATGAGCCAAACTATGACGGAAACGCACGATCAGTAGGATAAAATCAGCATTGCAGACATCCATGTATTACATTACACGTGCATAAAGCACCATAAACAAGCAAACATGATTTTTATAGTATTGTCGACGCGATTAAGAACAATATTAGAAGTAAACTACCAATAAGTCACAAATAAAACTGCATTCTGTATAAATATTACCCGGAATGTGTTGAAATCGAGAAAATCAAAAAAATCCACCTCGTCTCCAGCCCCTCGCCTTGCAGCTGAACTGCAGCATACTGTTTTATAATCTATTGTTGTCGGTTCCGTCTCTGCGTCCTTAGAAGGAAGTTGTATCAAACCAGCTCGGTTACAACAAAAACACAAATGTACAAATCCACATCGTAGAGAAACAAGATTTTTTTTTTTAGTCTCTTCTCCCCGTAAATGCCGCATGTCAGGTAGGTGTGGAAAATGAGTGGATTTGGCCGAGCAGCGTGGATAAACTTCGCGGGGAACGTCAGGACGCGTGTGGGCACGACCGAAGATCAGAGAAAATGAAGAGGTCTCACTCTGACGGATTTCTCAAGATGGTAGAAACGGTCAAAGTGCACCATGGGCTGGTTTCATTCAAAACAGCACCTAGGTTTCTTCACAGGCAGATTTGGGTTCAGGGTGGACTGTATTGACCTCCCAACCTTCAAAACACTGACAAAAACTCACCTTTTTAGACTCGCTTTTAATGTGTGATTTATGCTCGATTTTAATTCATTAGACTATAGTTTTAATATTACTGGTACGTTTTTCCAAATATGGGGTTTATTTTTTAGGATTACAATTAAGTTAAATAAAGGAATATATATTTACTTTGGCCTGACATTGTTCTGTTTTCTTATATAACACACTTAACAAACATTTTCTTGTATTTAATGGCAATGCTGTTGACATGCACTAGCATTGGGCACAATCTTCACGGCAAGAAAACTCTCATTATTAAGCAGCAGATTCACACAAACCATGTCAAGTTCAGTTAAATGTGTTGGACCCTACCTTCTTTTTCTGCCATTTTTCCATAATAAGTCCTTGCACAGAAAGATCACATTGTGACTTGACACGGTAGGAAAGCACAGGTGAGAATAATTGAACTAACGATGCTCACTGTCAATCACTGGAGACCTGAGGCCATCGTTAGGGTTATCAGTAACACCTGTGCTTTCCTACAGTCAGTCCTAACTGTGTGCTGGGAGAAAGGCTATGGCCCTGACAGTTCTTCAGGAAAGATGATTAAAGGGTCAAAGTGTACCGTCAGTGTAATTACATCTGAAAAATGTAAAAGTTATTAGTAATTCTGAGCAGTTTTAACATATATTTGCATTTTTACTTATGCATAATTAGCTAGATAATTGATTAAATTATGTTTTTTAATTATATATATTAAAATATATATGTGTATTTATTCTATTTTAAATATATATAAATATATATTCTTGTATTGTTTTTGTCAAAGAACATTAATAAAAATATATCACAAATCTTTTTTAACTTTTTTAAATACTTTAATAAGATTACATTACATTTTTAAATATATATTTTATGTAATAAATCGATATAATGTAAGTCGAATATAAAATCAGCATTTATGTTTTGGTTAATGATTTCTTTCTCAGTACTTGGTTTCGTTTTTCTCCTCGGGAGTGATCCTCTGTCCTACACACACGCGCTCCTTCATCTCCGCCCTCCTATTGGTCAGGAGGAAGCGCCCCTGCTCCGGGGAACCTCCCAGCTGAGAGCGGGCAGAGAACCCGTCAGAACCAGGAGAGAACACCGTGTTCCTCCTCACAGATCCGCCTGCAGCCGCTGCACCCACTGGGGAAGGGGGAGGGGGGGAATAACATGGAAGGCTTACACTTTAAAAACTAACATGAAAATCAACAACTGAGACACGATCCAGAGGGCGGAAAGGAGCTCAAGTCTTAAAAGGGAAAATGATGTAAGCAGCTGCAAGAATTCCTACTGCTGTGAACAGGAGCTCTACCTGCTTTTGATCATGATGAAAAACACCTATTTTACCTGTTAACGTTGTTACCGTTAGGAGCAAGCTTTTATAGTCACCAGTTGAGAACCACTTTGATTATATATGAAAATACTTCAGAGACACTGAAGGGAGACTAGCAGGAGAATGACACACACCTAGGCACTGCAGTGCAGAGTGAAGAAAACCAAAGCAGGACCCACAGGAAGCTTTACACAACTTTATTGAAGATTGTGTATAAATACACATGCACATTTCAAATGTAAACCCAAGTGAACTCAAGTGCAGCCAAACCTGGAAACCCCGTTATGTCGTCATGCAAGGATGTCTGGATAATTTTGTATACAAAAAAACAGTCCCATAACAGAACCATCCTTTTTCTTAAAAAGATCCCCTCCCTGACGAGAGCACAGGCTAGACTTTGCAAACTAGTGTGTATGCGTGGACACACGAGCCACGTCTCCCCCAGACATTTCAGGTCTTGCCGAGGTTTTAAATATATTGTCTGTTTATTATTAAATGCTTACATATAAATAAATAAACTTTATCAAATGTGCACTCACAGAGTGAACTCTTATGTACAGTATTGTATAATAGCGATCAAATCTCACACAGTCAGGATGGGTTTTGGGGGGGGTGAGTCGTCCCAAAAGCACGGCGATGCTCAGAAAGGCCTGGCACACGTCTGATATTCTGCGGGTGTTTACGCTGGACCGACAAACAGAAAAGACTCCACCATGGAGAATAGATTTGTCACAACGACGGAGGAATATCCCGCCACGAAATATGTTTACCGATCATGATCCCGGAAGCTGAAAGGCCTTTTAGGCAGACTCACCCCGCCGCAGATTTCAGATTTGTCCCCCTCCCTTTCTCCCTCAATAGCTCAGGACCACAGAGAAGCATTATGTCCCCCTCTGCAAAAGGGACGCATTCAGCAGTACCCATGAGTTCATACAGCTAACATCAAAGGCCATCACATTCAACCAAACCGAGAGGCAAAAATGACAAATCTGGCCCTGTAGATAATCAAAAAGGCATCAAATGCATTACATCTGGTCGTTTCATTATTTCATTCAGCATACATTCTGGCCCTCTTGTGGGTTTCAAGAAGCAGCGTGAGTTGGCGTGCGGCTGTGGCGTAATGGAGCGGACATTCTAGTGTTGGTGTGCGAGGGGATGCTGATGTGCAAAGAAAAAAAGGCGACCGGTCTGAGATTAAGAGTTAAGGCCGAGGTGATTCCCCAACAAGAGACGATCCATCTGATGTGAGCGGAATCACTGATGTTTCCTAATCTCACAGCGCCCCCGAGATGAAGAGAGCAGAGGCGGGGTAAAGCTTTAAAACAAACACCTGTGGATAAATTAAAGCGGGAGAATAGAAGAGGAGACTTGGCGTTATTAAGACAGAGTGAGACAGCATTTTACTGATTCATATTCGCAGGTAAAATGTGCAGAAATCTGAATCGGTCTTGGATGACTCGGCATGATTATATAAAGGACACCAGAGACGGACAACAAAAGCAGGACCTTAATTCGCTTAAGTTCATGCCGATGCAGAAATAACCTGTGTTTAAAAAGCACAGCGGTAGCAGCAAAAGCAGCACAACGTTTGGCTGTTCGACACGTTTTAAAAAACATTGAAGTCTACACTGTACACGCGTCTCACCTCCGGCTCACTGAAAGGCAGCTGATCCTGTGAGAGAACCCTCTGAGTCAGCGGTATTGTTCAACAACTGCAGTGTTTCTGGCGATAATATGTAAAAAAAAAAAAAATTAAAAAGGAAACGTGGATGTTTGGTGATTGTGCAAGTTCAAAACGTGTCGGCGCATCGTGAAAACCCCCCCCCGATATAATTCAGTGTTTAAAATATTTACATGATCTAAATGATAATTAAATGATATGCCAACAATGCATTGCTCTCAAAATAATATATAAAAGAAACACAAAAAGCAGATTAAGAGTCCTGCGGAGTCTCTAAATCTATCCCTCATGTCGTTCAGGGACTCTTATTCTGCAAACCCTTTAAACGAATGGACGTGGTGTCACACTCACACACACTTACACACACACTACACACACACTTTACACACACACACACACACAGTGATCTGACCGCAGAGGAGGGCCCTGATTTCTTAGAGTTGCGTAACCCAGCAGCTCCCTGACCGAACAGCTGCCCCCCCCCAACCCCCACCCCCCTGCCTGTGGAGGGGGCGGAGTCTGAGCCGCTGGTGGCGCCCGCTGCCATGCTGTGTGTCCATATGGCTTTGGATGGAAAGATCCTAGTCTCTCTCTCTCCGTTTATTTTTGTCCCTCGTTTGCCTCAGTTGGTTTTCATTGTGACGTCTCGATTTGCCGCCGGCTCCTCCTCCTCCTCTTCCTCTTCTTCCTCACCGTTTCCCTGCTCGTTATCGTTCTTCCTGCGCCGGTTCTCGTTCAGGTCCTCCTCGTCGCTCTGAGGGGCGGCGGCAGCAGAAGCAGAGGCAGCAGTGGCGGCGGACGAGACACCTTGAGAGGACGAGGCGGTCTTTCTCTCCTCGCCCTCCTTCTCCTCATCTTCTCCTTCCTCCTCTTCCCCGTCTTCCTCCTCCTCCTCCTCCTCGTCTTCCTCGCGGTCGAGGTCGAAGTAGCCGGTGCCTTTCACCGTGTCCTGCCTCTGGTAGAACAGCACGTAGCCCGCTTTGGACTGAAAGCAAACACAAGATAAATACAGTTAGCGATCTGCACAAATAACTCTCTTTTAGAGTCAACACTTTTAGCATGACCGTGCATTTTCTTTATCCTGATGGCTCACAGGAGGATGCTGCATCAATTAGAGCCTGTATAGGTGTTTGTGGATGAACATACTACAGGGTTTTTCTAGAAAAATTAAACAATGCGTTAGAGCGAACCGAATACTACATGTCTTAAAGCGGCTGAGTCATATATTGCACCTCAGACAACAAATAAATCCTGAGTTACGGTCCCAAAAAAAAGTACCGGGGAATAATCACTACTTTTGCTCGTGGGAAACCTGAAAGCAGAGTATTTCTGCACCATGCAGTGGAGATGCAGCATTACTCAGGATGTGTGTAGTGGGGTGGAAAGCCTTCACCAACACATCCTAATGAGACATCACAGTGTTGTTTCCATGTGCCAATTACTGTGCATCACGAGCTGTCCAGCAGCAGGAACAGCAACAGACCCTCAGAGTTCCTTCTTGCTGCTGTTGCCTCACAGTTGGATGTCTTTAATGAATCAGCGATGTAATGATTAATCCCAATTAGTGACAACAACAGAAGTGCATTACTTTGATTCAATTCTAGTTTGTGTCCAGCTAAACCGCCTCCGATGAATTTACACGAGTACAGCTGCCAACGAGAACACTCACCACTATTTGATCGTCGCTGGCTGGAGACACGCTGCTGTCGTCGAAGTTGTACCACTTCTCGTCGTCTTTGTTCTTGCCGTACGCCGTATCTGAGCGAGAGGAGAACACAGGAATGGATTATTACACTGGGTTTCCTTTGCATGTGTGTGTCATTGCGAAGTGGAAGTGATCGTACAGTGGCCTCCCCCCATCCCGCCGTAGTGGTTGGACACAGCGATGAGGTCATAGCGACACGGCCCGGAGTTGGGGTTGATCAGGAACTCCGACATGTCCAGGTCTCTGCAGGGAACGCATCACAGAGTGGACAGTAAGTCGTCATGTGACATGCAATGACTACACATTGTGGAGGCAGAAACCCCCTTAAATAAAGCTTATTTTACTGAATGAGATCCTGGGATGTGTTCCTTATTACACCCATAACCTGCCTAGAGTATAGAGATGAGTATAAGCTAGTTATGATAGCATAGCAAGGGCTGCCTCGACAAAAAGCAATGGGATTTTTCAATTTAGAATATTGCATAAAATATGATTTCTGGCAAACAAACATTTATAATCCTTACACGTTTTGGTCAGCAGGATAATCTCCACATACAGTATGACAAGATTTTGGGGATGTTTGAAGCGGAAATGCAATCGGCAGAATCAAAAAGCTAACTTAAGACTATAAGCGCTAAGCTAAAAGGCGGCTACTGTTTGCCGCGATGACGTTGAGTGGTCTCTTTTAGCCACTTGTTAGCATCCGTGTTTTTTAAGACATGTAAAAGCTTTGGACATTCACCAGTGGGGTATTAACTGACTTATTTCATATCTATATTCATGCGAGTGTGCGTACTTGAGTGGGAAATCAACAAGGGAGTCCAGTTTGTCCCTCATGTAGCGGCTGTAGGAGAAGCGCTTCAGATGGACCACCAGCACCGGCGGCAGACTCCACAGGTCCAGCTTCTTCGTGGCTTGCTGGTGCTCCTTACAGTTCGGACAGTACCTAGGAGACAGGATGGGCATTGCATATGAGAAAATGCAGTGGGGCGCATTTGTTTGGCTGTGTCCTGAACATGTTATGATTGTGTGTTCCTCACCATGGGTCCTCAGCTCCCAGTTTCTCCTTGGTGGTAAAAAGTTCAATGCAGTCCTTCAGCTTAAAGAAAGCCTTCTTCTGGGGCTTGTACTCCATGCTCTCATGCTTTTCAAAGTCCTGCAAACACACACACACACACACACACACACACTCACACGTTAGAAAACCTGGTTGTCGCAAAAAGGGTGCATCAACACGGCAAAGTAAGACCTCTGTATCGGCGAGCGTCTTCTGATATTGGCTTTACCTCGATAATGCTGTCGTCAAAGTACTTCTTCCTCATCTCTGGATCCCAGTCCAAGGAGAGATACGAGCGGTCTGTAGAGAATAAACGTGGACAGAATACACGAGTAAGACGAGGTCATTTACTCTCCTCACTTTTAGGATTGGTTCATGCTTTTCTGGTGATTAAAAATGATTGATTTGCTTTTCCGGCCCAATATGAGTTCTTCATTTATCCCCTGCTTCCCCATCCCCCGGCTTGTACCGCTGAGTCGGAGGTGTCCCTCGTCGAAGCGGATCTGCCGGGTGTCCTCCTTGATGAGGGAGAAGTCCGTTTTTCCCATGTTATTGAACTGGAATGTAAATAGTCTCTTCCTGTTGTTCCCCGCCGTCTCCTGCCCTTGGTGGAGTTGTGCGGAGCGACCACGCCGTTCTCCAGCTCGTTGTCCACCGAGTCCTCTGATTGACTGTTGTCGTTTTCTGAGGGCAGCTCCTGATCCTGACTCGACTCGTCGTCCTGCTCGTCGGTCTCCATCTCGCCTGAGGTAGGACGGAGCGGGTTTTAAAGCACCGAGGTTGTTTTCTAAAGCACTACGGCTTCAAATGAGTGCTACTTACTGGGCGACCCCTCCTCCAGGACTCCGTTAGTGGTGTTGCCGTTGACAGCGTGTTGTTTGGACGGCTGCGTCTCCTCACAATCCTCTTCTTCCTCCTCCACTGAAGATCGCACAAATCGGCTGCAAGCACAAAAGGATTTTATTTTACTGCAACCTTTCATCTTAAATAGTATGTTTTACATTTTTTTAGAACAAGCTGAATGACTTCTTCTAGAGTTCTTTTAATCGCTTCCTGATTTCCTGCCAAAATGTCTGTAGACTGTAAGCTTGTGCCAATTGGCGAAGGGATCAACGATTAAAGGCATGATGGACGATTGTTGCTCACCAAAAAGTTGCTCTTTGCTCCAAAACAGTAGTTAACATTATGGATTTCATTTGGATTGTGATATTAAACATAAAGCTGTATTGAATGTCGTGAATTTTTTTACTGAGGTTTTTAAATTAAGCTTTACATTTCTGTCGTCCTATTTTATGACATCATCACCCTAAAAAGAGGGGTATCTTGTGGTTATATAAATGTGATTTATGGGGTGATAGAAGGCTCCTCCAATACAGGTGTGTGTAGCAGATTAAAGAGCAAACAGGTACAGCATGTTTTGTAATTCAAAATCACAACTTCAGTATCAACCTTTGGAATGACGCCTGAGTTAATTGGTAAGCTATATCTCATATACAACATAAGATAGTAGCCTCATGTTCAAAAGAACAAGACAGATTGTACCCATCTACAAAAAACAAGCATTAAGCCATAATCCATAAGTGTCCGTTTTGGATATTGACTATATGACCAAAACGAGAGAATAAACGGAGGTACCAGAGGCGCAGGAGCAGCATGTTGTACAGTTTGTCCTCGCTGAGGGTCCTGGGGACGGCGAGCAGGAAGGGCTGTCCGAACAGCGGCGTGCTGGTGTGGTTGTAGCCCGACTGTTTGAACTTCTCCCTCAGGTGCACGGGGATCACCACATGGTCGGTGTCCTCCACCCTGTTCACGGCCAGCTCGAATCTGCACGGAGAGGAGAGGGGTCAGGATTGAGGTCTCACTGAAGATGAGGCAGAATGAATCGCCTGATCATCCTCGAAATGTGTGACTTTAAACATGTGTTATCAGAGCAGATGAGTTGCATTACATGAAGGGATGTGAATTCCCCTTTAGCTGCACGTCTTTTTGAAATTAAAGGGGCCGTGTTATGCTCATTTTGCGGTTCATATTTGTATTTTGTTCCCCCAAATACCACATGTTTACATCCTTTAATGTTCAAAAAGCTTGAGGGAGGGAACCTTGGGATTTTAGCCTTTGCAGACCATTTACATGCACAAAAACCTTTATTTCTAAGCTACATGGGCATTTAAAATGATTCCTTTTTGCCAGGTGTGTTCAAACCAATTATAAAACAGACAGAGGGATAAATTACACCGGGCATTAAATCTTATTTTTCTGGGGTTTTATGGTCGTTTCAAACTTTAGATGACAGATTCAGAAAGATACTCACACGTAGATATCGTCTCTTTCCATGATGCTGCTGAGGTTCTCGTTGGTGGCGAAGATCCGATGGAAACGGTGGTTGTAGATGTCAGTTACAATCATCTGGGTTGAAGAGAAAAGTAGTGAGAAGGGTCTTGGAAATGTGTGCGAATGAGTCAATACGTGACGCTTTTCTGGGAAGCAGACTTTGGAGCGTAAAACGTTTTCTCAGATGATGTTTCTACCTTCTCAGCGGGGACCTCCGACAGGTTTGAAAGCGAGGTACACAGGTCAGAGATGGAGCCCACCTTGGGTACAGTAAGCTTGTACTAGAAACAGAAACACAACACATGAAATCAGACGGTCCGGGTGCAAGATGTAGTGCTGTTCGGGGGGGGGGGGGGGGGGGGGTTCCTAGCCGTTGCTTATCTTACCTGTGTGGGTTTGGCCAGAGGGTCCAGTCTGACCAGATAGACCTCCAGCGTCCGCTCCTTCTTCATGGGCAGGGGCAGTGTCAAGTAGCAGAAAGGGTCAAAGGTCACAGAGACCTTGGAGCACACAGGACACACCAGGGTGGATTTGAACAGGCCGTGGAAGATGTCCACAATGATGGAGTCGTTTCTCTTGATGTGGTTTTCCCATGCCTCCTCCGCCACCACCTGAGATAAACAGAAGGAACGCAAACCAGCTATTACAGAAGTCTGTATTTAATGAAAAGAATATACGAAAAATATTAAAAATGTAACATTAATTAAAAGATAAATAGTATAAGTCTGTTTATCATTTAAAAACATATTTTAAATGTATATAATCTAATAAAAAGATCATATTTTCATCATTTTTATTACAGTTTTTAGCAACTTGCGCCAACATATTCACACTTTTGCCTCAATTTTCCCCAGCTGTGTCTATATGGTTAAAACATAGAAAACATTTAATATATAAGACACTAACATTTATAAAAATAATAATAATAAATGTACAAAATTCATAAGAACACAAATAAATAAATACATTAATTAACTATTTTTTAAAAAAGGGGGTGGAGGAGAATTGTGGGTGAATTTTTGGGGGATTTTAGAGATAGTGCTATGATTTAAAAAGGTGTAGGGAAATGTTGTTTGGTCATTTTCTTGTTAGTCCAAATACGTATGCACATTTTCAGAGCTCTTTTTATGTCACCTTATCAGGCCGGCCGTTAGCGTCCTTCAGCTGGATGTAGGGCTTCTTCCTGATGCGGTTCAAGTCTTCGTGGAGGCCGTCCAGCAGAAAGGCCAGCAGCTCGTGAGAGTCCTGCTGTTGGTAGCCCGAGAACTGTGGGGCGAAGCGGCCCACCTGGGTCTGGAGAGGGAAAAGAGAAGAAGCGCATAAACAGAATGAAAGAAGAAAACATTAGGATATTTTCCGCCCTTTTTAGAAATAGCTCAGATTAGGCAATTATTGAAAAAAGAACCAGACACTTATTGACATACCCCCCCACAGTTCTATGCAGCCAAATCACTGATGGCCAATTTCTAATACTTGCACTTAAAGACCCCTCTCACATTTCTTGGTCTGCTCCTTTTCTACTTGTGACTGTATATCTTTCAATGATAGTTTTGTTTATACTCTAACAAACATACTTTGGCTTCAACTGCTTCACTCTGGTTGACACAATGATATTGCATTTACAGACCTTCCTTTCCAAAAATGTGTAAACAGTTACTGCTTTGGTAGTCAAACCAACATTCGACAATTTTCAGTTTATCCAGGAAGTCACCTTGAAAGGCCTCGGGGTGACATAGCTGAATTTGCCCGACCACAGCTGCTTGATAAGCTCTGCGTAGGCTTTGGCAATCTCTCCCTTCATGCCCAGCGGGTTGTCCTCGTTCAGCTCGTCTGTGAACTTGTCCTTAAGGAAGTACTCCGTCAGTGGAGGGATATTGCTTAAACACTGCAAGAGCAGGAGAGGACAAATATCAGCAGAGGCTCTTCAATGCCATCACATTCTTATATTTGCATACACAGAATGTTTGAAATGAAAGGAAGCTTCCCTACCTGCACAGCAGAGTTCATGAAGCAGGTGTTGCCCAGGTTAGAGAGTCCACAGAGGCCCGAGCGCTCACTCTGCCGGCTCTGGTCTGTGTAGTCATAGCTGTTGCTGTATGGGTGGTAGGATGGTAGACTATAGCTTGAATTCTTCACACTGTGCAATAAACATACAAAAGCACATTATATACGGTTGGGTAATGTTTGTCAAACTGCTACGAGCTAGTAAAAGGAACATCCTATTCAGTTTGCACTATTTCCTCTTCAATAGATCACCAAACTACAACCAAAACCTAAACCAAACCCCCCAAAAATAACTCTCTGGCTTCCTGGGTAATCACAGGGAAGTTAAAGCTGCAGCAACCAGCAGACCTCTGGGGGGGCTTGCTGGTCGTTTCTTGCTCCCACTGGTCGAGGGACACAGCAGTGATGGCGGTGGAGGCGCTGGCCTCGCAGTTCAGCACGCGGTGGTCCACCCTCCTGCTCTCCAGCTCCACCGCCTCAGGCCTCAGGCACCACCAGCAACACAGGAGCATGACATCTCAGCCCCGCCCCGGCCCACGCCGGCCCACATGTCCGCTGGAAACTGAAGCACTGGTAGGGTTCAGTTTGGGCCCCGGTGCATGCACAGCCTGGTTTGCAGAGGCCCAGGAATAAAAGTCCAGCTTGGGTCCCCACAGTTAAGTCCTGGTGTCACCTCAGCTGAAACCCAGTCACTGCTTGGATGCAGTCGGAACCAACAAAATATGACTTCCAAGTCCTGCCAGGCTGATAATCAATCCACAGAACGCAGTAAACACACACTCCTCCTCTCACTGACGGCAATCTAAGCAGCTCCCCTCCTCTCCTCTCTCCCCTGCTTCATTTTCCGCCTGTTATCTTGTTATCCTCTCTTCCTCAGATCCCTTCCCTCTGTCCCGTCCTGTCCTCTGGTACTCCGCTCCTCCCTCTGGCCTGCCTGCTGCTCTCTGCCGCTCTACGGCTACCGGCAGATATTTATAGCAGCATCAGCAGCAAAGGATGCTCAAGACTACCGCTATCCAAGCTAGAGGTGCACAGAGAGAGGGAGGGAGAGGCAGAGAGAATAGGGGGGTGGGGCGGACAGTGGAGGAGGAGGGGGGGGGGGTTGACAGAAGCGAAATGAGATGGGGATGGAGGGAGCAGCTGATCCACTGCATCCAGCTGAGGCTGCAGTATGCATGGGCCTGATAGTGTCTCTCTACCTCTTTAACACACACACACACATTGAGCCCCCTCTTTCACACACCACACTGCGCTCCGCTCCACACACACTTGTTCTCTTCTCTGTGACATTGTTAGCAGCCCCTTCAAAACACACACTTCGACAGTCCCTCCTTCATCTTGTTAATATGCCACAGCTTTCTGGCTTTCGAAAGAGGGGGGGGGGGGGCTACATTAATAAACTACGATCTAACTGAAGGAAAAGGGTTTCATCACAGGGGTGTGAAGGCGAGCGACGAGGGGAGCAGGAGCAGATGAAATGTATTCTGAAGGTCACTTACACTGCAGAATGTGTGCATTGCAATGAGCTCAGTGGGGGAGAGAGGGGAGGTAAAGAGAATCAGGGAGGGAGACTGGCAGATTTAGGTGCCACAGCCTCGTGAAACTTACTGTATCGCTACCGGGGCAAAACCAAAAGACAAGTGTTACGTAATGCGGGAACACTTCATGTGAAGGAGAAAAAGAGCCCCATGCATAATTGAGAGGGAACGACAGCTCCGGCACCACCGAGAATCAGGGACAAGGAGGGGAGCTGCTGGGAGTCAAGATCCAATTTCCCCAAGTCACCCAGGAGAAGATGCCCCTGCTATCAAACTGCATAAAGCAGAGGTGGGGCATGATGGCGTGTAACCGTACACCCAGATTTCAGGAAGAGGAGGCTGGTCTCGCCCCCCTTTCTTTATCAATATTGATTTTTTTTCAGGGTGGCCGAGCTTAGGGCTATTATTTCTGCATTCCAACGGCATCAGAAGAGAAATACAACGCAGCAGAGTGTCTTCATCCACACGCAGAGGCACTCTCCAAGCAGCATGCAGTAAATCACACACACATAAAAAGGAGGAAGGAGCATACAGCAGAGAGGGAAGCTCCACCCACCGTCGAGCAGTGCTCTCTAACAGAGGGCTGACGGAGCCCCGAGGTCCCGGGGATTTAGCAGCAAACCGTAATGAAGGCTACGGTGACATTTTCACGAACGTAGGGAAGGAATGAGCTGTGATTGATTTTGACATGGCAAGAAATCTATCTGAATGATTTTTTTAGATGCTTCAGCGGTCTCTTGTGTTAACCTGGTGAAGAACACTTGAGCTGCATGATTAGGCCTTTACTTTGAATTTCATCTGGAATAATTAAGGATAACATGCTCAATTTGTTGTCCAGACTTGGTATTTCAACTTCCATTACATGCAGATAAATACCAGAATGACCCAAAGTTGGAAAAGCGAGCTGAATGTGAGACGTGGAGATGTGGGAAGTAGTCTTATGGAGGCCAAGGAAGTAGAAATGAAAAGATCCCGAAATCATTCTTAGATTACTTAACAGATATATTTGAGTTTTGAAGATATCAGACAGTTTCAAAGGCTCTGATATCTGCAGAATGATGTTATTTGTAAGTTGTTTTTAGACACACAATAACAGTAATATCTGCACTGTGTTGAAAGGGGCTGCTGCATTGGTGTGTTGTCCAGGATCCAGGACTGATTTGATCCAGTTTGAGGGACAGTTCTGTGAGTTTAAAGGCAAATACCAACAAAGATGCACAAATCAGGATGTGTGTAAGAATTAGTATGGCAACATTTATTTGTATTATATTTATTATTTGCATTTTATTATCCTTTTAATATACCAGCAATATTCCTTTGCACATTTTTGATTGGCCACCACAGCACCATGAAGCAGGGTGTAGTGTGGAACCACATCAGGTATATTTCGAGTGGATCCTGGTTTCTTTTTTCCAAGAAAACCCACATGTGTTTAGCAATAATCAAAGCAGAAACTAGGATAAAAAGTAGGAAATTCATTCTAAATAGGAATAAGAAAAAGATTCAGTTCTTGAAAGTAGTTATCTGGATATTACTATTCTCCACCAAACGGGTCTCGTTGTGTACCAAAAAAACCCCCGCTGATCTTCCGTCATTTGAATATCATTAACAATTAGGACTAGTATTAGACAGAAGGGTGGAACCAAGACCTTGTAGCAAACAGTAATGGGTGAAATAATGATCCCATTAGCCATAGTCATGCAGCCCGAGCCAGAGCGATCAATCAGTGAGGTAGAAACTCACATGCAACCTATCAACTAGCATAACGAAACGCTGAGTAAGACACCCAGAGGCCCCGGCCGACCCCTTACAGAGAGCACTGCTGTCGCTGGAGAAAATTCAAAAAAAGATCAATCCCTCGTAAGCCTCCCCCCACCCCCTCCAGCTTTCAGTTTTAAAGGCTGAATCTGCATCATCACAAGGTAGCTTTTAGACCCAAACCAGAGGCAGAGATAGACCTGTATGAGAGGAAGTTCATCAAACTCCATACTGGGCTCTGTTAGCGGAGTGAATTAGGAATGAGTGCAAATTGAAAGGAAGTTCCTGAAGGAATTACGATAAAATATGCCAGTTAATGTGAAGGATTTTTGCTGAGTAATACTACACACTCTATCTCTGTCCGTCCGCATCAAAACCCCTTCCCCCCTCGGCTATTGCAGCCACAACTAAGCCTTACTTCCTGCTGTTGAAGCTGCTGTTATGATTGTTTGTGAGAGATGAAGGCGAGATCTTTGGCAAAGCACAGAGATTGGAAGCACCAGATGACCTTCAAAAGATAAAGAATAGATCATGAGTTAGAGGAGTGGAAAAATAGGGAGCCGTTTCCAGAAAGGTGCGACCCAAAAAAAAATGTCCACAAAATAAAAAAGCGGAGATGATTTAAAAACAAGTAAGAAGGATATGTGAGCAACACACGGTCAAGCAAAAGACAGGCAAAGTCAAAGACAGGATATCTTTGAGGATGATGAGGTGCTCTGGAGGCGTAGCAGGGAAACTATACTTTAAAAGTTACATGATTACATTCAGAAAGAGTAGAAAATCAAATTCAGAAAGCTCCCCAGAGGTTCATTTAGTAATACAACTCGGTGTGATCCAGCATTGCTAACAGTGTAGAAATTGCATTTTATGTCTGTGTCTCTATTTTCTTTCAGTCCAAAAGAAGAAGGCAGGTGATGTGCCGTTCACTCACTTGGGTGCCGTGGAGCCTCGGGGCCAAGAGCCGTCCTCCGCCTTCTGCTCTATTACGAGAACCTGTGGGGGACAGAAGAGTGAAAGTAGGTCTCCATCTGCTCCCACCAAACGCTTAAGCAACATGTTACTCAAGTATTTGCATCCTTTACTGCTGTCGGGTGGACAGAAGTGGTTGTGTGCAATCAGAGGAAAAACAGCTGAGTAATTGGATCTATTTTGAGTTGGGTGAATGGTTGGGGCTGGGCGATATGGAGAAAATGAAATATCATAATGTTTCTGATCAGACCTCCATGTCTATGAACCTGTTTTATATTATAGTATGACGTGCATATTTTTACTTGTTATTTTTATATAAAAATATTTGGATTTTATTACATTTTTACCGGAATTTTATACTTTCATTTTTTATGTTTATAAATGTGTCTTTATTTTAATATCTTTTGGGCACA